>NC_134415.1:112731805-113056180 GCF_030867145.1 Opisthocomus hoazin | reverse complement strand
CCATACAGCACCGGATCGGACTCTGTTGGCAGAAGGAAAGGAGACTTTCTCACCATGTACCTTTTTTGCCCTGCAGAAAATCTGGCTCTGAAAATTGAGGTTGGAGGAAGGGTTTTTTCCTGTCTTGTCCCAGACTCCATAGTATAAATCTCATCTTTCTCTTTTTATCCAACCATTTCTAAGCTGTAGAACTGAATCCTTATTTATATCCCTAACTGTTATTCCTAATTTATTGTGAACTAGATGAATTTATCAATCTTTGAAAAGCAAACTCATTACAAAAACCTTTACTCTTCCTTTTTTTCTTTTAAATGTCTAAGAAGTCATGAGTATTTCTGGGATCACTCTATACGGGTAGATACAGACATTTTTATGCTGACCTATGTCATTACTGATATATGTGTGTGTATGATTCCTGTACAACATGTACAGATATACAATGGGCTAATGTGAGACTTTTTCAGAAGTCCATAAGTTGATGACAGAAAACCAGAACATATTTGTCATATACAGCCTCTATATTAGAAGAGAGATGTCTGTATCTGAAGGGTCCATACAGCTGAAAACTACTTGAATGGAGTCCTGTGTTTTTTTAGCCTAAAGGATTTCTTAACATTTAAATGAAATATCAGTATAAAATTCTGTTTGACTTCTTTGGTATGATGCACCTCTCGTAAAATTTAGCTCTGGACGTAATGCAACCTTGCTCTGAAGATTCTGAACCCGTGAACAAAGCACTGTTTTTGTAAAATTCTCTTGCTGAATACACCAAAGTACTCAGAGTGTAAACCTGACAAAAATCCATAGTGCATGTTTGGAAGCATCTTGCCCAATGGGTCACATGCCTCTTCCATAAAATTCACCTTTCCATAGACACTCATTTGGCTTTGTTAACATTGAACTGCAAATATATTTTCTACCTTAAGGATGGACTCGCTTTCTCCTGGGTCTGCACAGGTCCTAATGTGGGGAATATCCCTGACAAATATCAATAGCAATAAGTAACATGAAGTCATTTGCGTTAAAAGGTGGTAAGATACTCTGATATAGCTCCCATATCAGATGCAGAACTGAAATAGCTCCTACTCGGGAACTGATGATACATCAGGTAGCAGCAATGCCTTGTAGGTACTCTTTAGGATGAAATGGCTGGAGTTAAAAACATTCTTCTGGGGTACTGATAGTGCGTACTATTGTTTGTGCTGTATTGACTCAATGTCCTGGTTTTGGTTAAAACAGAACCAATTCTCTTTTAGTGAATCTTCCTTACAGCTAAGTTCTTCTAAATAACTGCATTTTTCTGAAGTTGGCTGCATATTTCACAGATGGTGTCCGCTCCAAAGCCTGTAACACCTAATGTTTGTAGTTACACTGAGCTAACGGTAGGAATGGAAGGTAAAAAAAGGCCCCTGTTTATCACTGTAACAGCCAAGGTCACCAACAGACCTCGTAGGTCCAGCAAGTGAGGACTCAGAATGGGTCGTACTTGCGGGGAGGGGTGGACAGGACAAGTGACCCGATATTGACCAGCAAGGTATTCCATGCCATGCATGTCATACTCAGTTTAAAGCTGGGGGATCACGAGGGTCTCACTCTCTTCATCCATGGCTGTCTTCTGAAGAGGACCCTGCTCCTTGTCCTACCTGCGATCCTGATCCTGATCCCTATCCATGCATTCTTGAGTCCATTTCCCATTTGCTGCCGCCGAGGCCAGTCCTGGACTTCCCGGTGCTGCCTGGCAGCTGCTGGCGGGACTCCAGCACCCCGGCACTCAACTCCGGGAAACTCAATAGCGATTTGGTATATTTTGTTTCATTTCTCTGATTATTAATATTATTAGTATTAATAGTGTTATTAGTAAAGCTGCTTTCATATTCAATTTGTAAGTCTCTCTCCCTTATCCTCCTTTTTCCCTTCCCCAGGTGGGAGGGTGGGGGTTAATAGAGAGCATCTGCCACCCAGTTTATTGCTGCCCTGCTCTAAATGCTGCTGACGGAAGATAAAATATACAAGTGCTGAATGTTATTTTCCCCCATGTGGTGTCTACAGATCTTGCCCAAGTATGCCAGATGAAGCTTCTAAAAGTTACAACTGTGATATAGTACACGAAATTTAAGCTAAAAAACTAAATAATTAGGTTAATGTCTTCTTCAGTATGAGAAAGAAATGGTGTATGATGAGCTGATGTTTTTTTATGGAAGACATATTTGTGAAACAGGCGCTTCCTTTGCCTTGGATCTTCTCTGGGGTCATCCTTGCATGGCGAGGAATGCCACTAGGGAAAGAAAATCAGTGCTGCAGAGCTTTTCTGAAGTCTTCAAGTTTTGCTTGCAAACCTTTGATTTTGAAATTCAGAAAAACATTTAAAATTGTGTGTAGTCCTTTTCAATATGTTCAAAAGCTAGTTGTTTCAATGGGCCTGAAATCATATAAATCAGCTATGTCTAATGACCTACATTGTATTCATACAACCTGCGAGAATGTGTTAGCCATTAAGAACTGCAGCATGGGTCAGGGAAAGGTCTGGTTAGCCCGACATGCTCTATTTAGAAGTATAAAAGAAAGACTATTAAAAAAGAGGAGCTGTACACCGATTCTTAGTAAATACAATTTTGAGAATCAGCATGTCCAGGAATTTTTGAGCTAGAAGCTATATGTAGACTTTCGTTTAAGAAGTCCGTGGAAGCTCTATCTTCTGTGACATTTTCTTGCCTTTTTCCCCTGTGTTTGTACTTTTGAACCCTGCAACATCATGCCACAATGAGTTCCATAACTCAGTGCTTTTGCTTTTCTTTCCTTTGTTTTCAACCTGCCACCTGGGAGCCCCTTAGTTTCTTGTACCATCGCTTTCCAGTCACTTTCTTCATAACGCCAGGATTTTATTTAGCTATAATAAGTCTCCCAGTCCCCTTTTTCCTACAGTTTCTAGCCTTTTCTCATACAGAAATCACTGTATACCTTTGATTGTTGTTTTTTCAACTGCTCCAGTATCCGTTCTGAAAGAGAATGACTGGAGACACACACAGGATCTGAGCCATAGGCAGAAGAGTGTATAAGGCAGCATAATCAAGTTTTCTGTTTTCTCTTTCTTTATATGGCCACGTTTCTATTTGCCTTTTTGGCTACAGCTGAATACTGAGTCAACGCTTTCAGAGACTTGCGCATCCCTAGGCTAATTTACAGCAGTCGTATTTCTATAAGGAAGGTTGTTCCCATCTCCTGCATGCATACCTGTATTAATCTGCTATTTTGTTATTTAACCAACAGTTGTTTTGTTATTTATTTTGTTTTGTTAACTGTTTTGTTATTTAACTGTGACTGTTTACAATCAGCTGTATGTTTGACCATTCCTAGTAAGTTTATATCATCTACAGCTTTATTAGCTCCCTGTATGCCATCTTTTCCATACCATTTGCAAATACGTTGAATGGCATAGATCACAGCAAAGATGAGATTTCTGAAAGAGTAAAGCAAATGTCCAAGGAGAATTTCTCTCTTCTGCGGTGTTTTTTATCTCTGTTGTAGCTCAAAGATGGAAAAGTCAAAGATAGACTTCAGCAAGTCCATTGTCCATTAAGAGTTTAATCCTATAGAATCTGAAAAGAAAACAGTGCTTTGAAGATCCAAATACCTAAAATACAGGGAAATGTGGCTATGCAGAGTATCTTCAGTCTGTTTTCTGGGAAAAACAGCACTTTGAGACAACTGTCTCTATTCGTGGCGAAAAACTTGGAATAACTAGTTATTGCGTTTGTTTGGTGCAGTATATATTATAGACATGTAATTATTAATAGTTTGTAGTGACCAGGAGGATTAATCTGCCCAGCTATTTAAACTTAGTTCTAAGGTAGCAGTTTACCTGCTTGCATTTAGCTGCTTTAAACTCAGGTGCATATCCAAGCCCTGCACAGAGGTTCTGTCTGTAGTTGGAGGAAAGACACACATCCAAAGGATGTTTCAGCCCATCCTAAAACAGGTGTCCCAGAACAGCAGGATGAGTCACCAGCTGGAATAGTGCCCATCTTTCTCCATTGACTACAGCGGGCACTTAAACAACTAACTAGGCTAGACACATAACTTTTAAACAGTAACAGATAATTGAGATTAATCTTATGCCACATAACTTGATTTGTTTAATCCTTGTTATAGCTCCGGACTGAATTTTTGCTAGCTGGATTGGTGGCTATGGTAAAAGGCATCTGCAGAATTTCTTATTTCAGATAGGGCCATTTCCTCTGAAAAGGTTTCCAACAAGTCCTGCATTTTAAAGACTCACAGAGAAAAGTAAGTGCATTTGACAACTTTTCATGTAAGTGGAAATTATGCCAGTTTAATTACCCTAATAAATTCTATGTGGAAATTCTTATTTTAGAATGAGAAGAGCTTTTAAGTGTCAACTTTTTCAGAGAAACATTACCAAAATTTAAAAACCATAAGGAAAATAAGCCTTGAGAAAACAAATCACCTTTATAACTTAGTGAAGATGTTTGCTCGTACAAGTAGTGTATTTTGATTCATCATCTTACTTTAGACAGCCACTGTCACCAAAATAAGTTAAAATGGACATAGAAGTATAGTAGAGTAAATATGCATAAAAAATCAATGCTTTTTTGGTGAACTTGATAGAAACTTCCACCTTTTCTTTTTCTATTAATCGGACTGCTTCACAATAAAACCCCAGCTGTGAAGTTTTGACTTTTGCTTGACTGATATCATCCTTCTAGCAACCAACTTAAAAGCTTATTTTGTCTTAGCATGATACTTTTTAAGTCTTAACAATATAGAGAGGAGTCTTAAGATTAACTATGACTTAATAAGCTTGTCTCCCCTGTAGAAGAAGTTGGAAAGCATTGGTAGCTGCTGTTGCAAGCAGTACACATGCTAGTTTAATTGCTACTCTGGTATTCCACGATGTTTAGGAATATAAACACCTTCCATTTCATGGATGTATTTCAATGGCCAGATGCCTGGGAAAAAATCAAGGGGAATGGAGGAAGGAGATGGATATCGCTACTGCCTCAAGCTTTCTGTTTTTGAAAACAGCCCTCCAACCATCTGCAGCATGTCAGCGTGTAGTCAAAGTCAGTTTTTCCAATCTGCCCTTGCAATATGTGTTGGACATCAGTGCCAACACACACACACTTTTCAAACAGGCTTCTATATGGGTACCTGAGTTGCTGCCAGTTGTTTTTGTCTCCTGCAGCTGCCTTTCAGTTAATAACAACAATAAAAAAACACCTCCAAACCAAGTATTTCACATACTAAAAAGCCAGAGGTGTACATACCTGCAAAAGAAGAAAGAGGTTGGTGTCCAAGCTGGCAGTGGGACTGCGGTGGGTGGAAGCAAGGACAGCAGCAGTCTTTCCCATCTCACCTTTCCTGTGCTGTCATGCACTGCTCGAGGCTCTTGCCATCCACTCCCCAGGCTTGCAGGAGCCTGGGGAGTGCATGGCAATAGGTTTGAGCCAAAGACTGGACAAATTGTTTATGAACTGCAGCTGCAAAAGGGATTTTCACGTTCCTGTCAGAAGTGCCAGCATCAAGGGCAAGCTACATGTTACCTCTAAAACATTGCAGATGTTTCTCTGAGAGTTCAGAAGGAGAAAAGCTTTGCCTCCAGTTAAATCCCTTGCTGCCTCTGCTTCTTCTGCTACAGCATCTGGCCAAACTGGTACTGGGGGTACAGCAGAAACAAGCTGGCCTGAAAGTAGCCACTGTGATAAATGGAGTTATGGATGCTGTGTTTATTTTTTGAAGAAAATCAATCTATATACATTTATTTCTCATGAAGTCAACTGATAAACTACAGGAGGGAACACTGGAATGATCCAAATGTAGCCAACTGGCCAGCTCCGCTGGAAAATGTCAACTATATATCCTTACATCCGCTCAATTAGTCTCACAGAAAGTATTAATGCCTATTAAACAATAATCATATCAGCATGCAAGTGATGTCAGATGCCAATATACCATCAGGCACTTATGTGAGCAGTCTCCCCATGCACTGTCGTGCAAATTCCAGGAGGAAATGGATTCCTGGAGGCTAAATTCTTCCCTTGGAGGTTTGCAGGAATTACCCACTGACAAGTAGGCATTTGTTTAGCTCTTTCATTAGATAGTGTGTCACTTCAATAAAGTATTTACCTTGTCTTCCACATAACCTTCCCCTTGCACAAGCCAAACTCCTGAGTCATGATTTGTTGTGGACGCAGAGGTCCAGGTCCTTAGCCAGTAAACCAGTATAGCTCCTTACACAGGAGCATTAATCTGCTTCCTAAGGTTTATTTCTTGTCCCTTGACTACCAGCATAGTCACTTTCAGTGCTGTGTATGTCACTATTTTATTATTATTCTCTTTTATTTAGTTTGTCAGCTTTCATTCGTATAGTCACGATTTTATTAATTGCTTTTTCCATAATTTTACCATTATTATTTCACTTGGTCAGTAAAAATAATCTGCCTTCACTCTTCATCCTGTCCCATATATCCTGTGGCTAAAGAAAATCTAAACTCTTCTGCACTAATTTCTCAGTCACATATGAAAGATGGTAAGAACCCAGTGGCTTAAAATCCTTTCCATTCTATTTATTGGAAAGAAGTACCAATCACTGCAAAGAACCCCTGCAGGACCCATTTTAGATGTAGTAATTATTTCTATAGAGAACGAAGAAGCCCTAATCAAAGATCAGGGATGGAATATTTTAAGGGGAACAGAACAGCATGGATGGAGGATGTTCCTGGGAGATTTTACAGATCGAGCATTATATTGGAAGGAATAGGAGACTGAAACCCGAGGATGATACTGAAGCCCCTTCCCTCCTTTCTCTCTTTTTGTTCTACTCCCTGTGGTGCACCTTGCACTAGAAAATAGATAAAGTGTTATTAAAAATTTGAATTGAAGTAGTTAGGACAGGTATAGTGGTATTTACAAACCTGGATAATATATTTTCCAGGGTTAAAAATTTTGGATATGACAACAGGCAGTCAAGGCTTGAGGAAATGGTATTTAGAAAAGGAGAGCTATTTGGTTAAAAATAATGAAGAGTAATCATAATGTTCTGATCTGAAATCCTTGTAACCTTGTTTTACCTAAAGTAATATTTTTTTTTCTAATTTTTTATTTAATTCTGTAATATAATAAAAAAAGTAAAGTGGGGTTTTTTTTCACCTACATTGAAATTATACCACAGTTTAAGAAAACTTATGAAAATAAAAATTCTGAAAGTTTATTCAAAGTACAGATTGCACCCTGAAAAGAGAGAAACTATAAAAATCTTCTAGGTACTTCATTATTTTTAGTAAGAAGGGCATGTAAAGGGCTCAGATAATACTGTTCTGAACTGCGTTATAAAAATGAAAAAGAAAAATAGTAATGAACAAGGGAGAGAGCCTTTTTACTTCCCTTGTTACAGAAGCAAATGGACAGTCAACTAAAACTTAAAGGTGACATATAAAAAACTGATGAAATAATTGTTTCTTCTCTTGCCAAGAAGCACTGTTAACTTGAAGGTTTTGTTACCAAAAAACACAGTTAAGACTAAAGCCTTGAGAGATTTTCCATATCAGTCTGAAAACGGATTGAGAAAAAGCCACATTAAAGATCTGCCTGGAGAATTTGATTCATTCTGAGCACAAGCAGAAAGAAATTACCAGCAGCTTCATTTATGATTGAAGTGGAATCTGATGAAGTGAACTCCCTAAGTGGTTGCTCACACTGGAGATCAGGAGGAATGGATAAGACAATAATAAATATGAGATCTTTCCTGAAAGGGTCTTTTTAAAAGTATAGTAAAAGCAATGGAATTTTTGTGGCTGATTCCCAAGTTAATTTGGAAAGCCTTAATTAGAGGCTATAAAGAATATTATTTTCCTAAGTAGGAAGAACATCCGTTGTTCAGCATTAAGAGAAAATAACTTCTGTGATTCTTTACTACTGCTATATTAAAATCCAAGTTTATTGGAAGTGTTTTACTCCAGCTGTTTATAATGAATGGAGATAGAATACGTGGATCTTGCAAAACTGCCAGTGAATTGCCATGGATTCATTTTCAAAGAATCCATCAAAGCACTAGGTAAGAAGCAAAAATGCTGTCAGCTGCTATCTGAATTGGAGAAATACATTGAAGAACAGTTTTTGAACAGTAGAAGCCATATAGTACAGTCATAGTGTGATGTACAGAAAATAATTATTTATCTTCCTACAAAGCACCTCTTTCCAGGGCTCCCAATACACAGTCTCTTCAATGGATCCTAAACATACTGATGTAATGAGCGCAGAATCATGGAATCACAAGATCACAGAATGGTAGGGATTAGAAGGGGTCTCTGTAGATAATCTAGTCCAACCCCTCTGCCAAAGCAGAGTCAGCTAGAGCAGGTTTCACAGGACCTTGTCCAGGCGGGTCTTGAATATCTCCAGGGGAGGAGAATCCACAACCTCTCTGGGCAGCCTGTTCCAGTGCCGTGTCATCTTCAAAGTAAAGTATCCTCAGCTTCAGATGGAATTTTTTAAGCTTCAGTTTGTGCCCTTGTCCTGGGCATCACTGAGAACAGCCTGGCCCCATCCTCTTTAAATCCACCATTAACATATTTATTAGCATTTATAAGATCCCCTCTCAGCCTTCTCTTCTTCAGGCTGAACAAGCCCAGCTCCCTCAGCCTTTTCTCCTACGAGAGATGCTCCAGTCCCTTCATCATCTTTGTAGCTCTCTGCTGGACTCTCTCCAGCAGTTCCTAGTCTTTCTTGAACTGGAGATCCCAGAACTGGATGCAGTACTCCAGGTGGGACCTCACTAGGGCAGAGTAGAGGGGGAGGAGGTTCTCCCTTGACCCACTGGCCACCCTCCTCTTCATACACCCCAGGACACCACTGGCCTTCTTGGCAGCAAGGGCACACTGCTGGCTCATGGTTAACCCGTCATCCACCAGGACACCCAAGTCAAAGTCCACAGAGCTGCTCTTCAGTAGGTCAGTCCCAAGCCTGTACTGGTGTGTGGGCTTATTCCTCCCAGGTGCAGGACCCTACACTTGCCCTTGTTGAATTTCATCAGGTTCCTCTGCACCCAACTTTCCAGCCTGTCCAGGTCTCGCTGAATGGCAGCACAGCCTTCCAGAAAAAGCAGAAATTATTGGTGTAGATTCATCACAGGGTAAATGTCCCACAGGAACTCTGCAGTGCATAGCCTCCTCTTACTTTCTTTTCCTCAAGGTTTACATTATGTGTTTACACAGACTGGGGAGCAAAGAGGATTTTTATCTCCCCTAATTTTAACCGTGTAGAAATTAGACATCTAATTTCATGCTTTGTGGTCAAAGGAGACCAGCATCACTAGAGCATAGTTTATCCCAGCTGTCTTTGACACATGTCTTTGTATGGGACAAATACCCCTTTGTAGGTACCTGTGTCTGCTCATTAATTATAAAGCGAGACCCGATCAGTAATTTAGTCTAGACGTATCATTTTAGAGGATAAAGCTAGGTGAGATGGGTGGAACTCTGGCTTCAGTGATCAAGACCCAGCTCCATGTGCAAGCTTAGTACCAGTAACAAGATTTCTAGGAGTCCTTCTGTGCTAGTGAAGAGGGTGCATATTATGGGAGTGCAGCCACTTCGGGTGTCAACAGGCAATGACAGAGAAGACACAATAAAATTATTCTTACAGGTTATATATAAATCACACTCCAGAAGGTTAGATAAACTTGAACAAAGAGAAACATTTTCATGTACTTACTAGAATGCTATTCAGTTTTCTAAAACTGTCAAACTATAATTGTACTTTAAGAGTCTTGCTTTATCTCATTTTATGGTTTATGGAACTAGAGATTTGCTATATTAGAATTGCTCTGAATAAACTCATGAACACTTTTCCCATTAGAACATTTGGATGTTTTCTGCCCCAGAGAAAAATGTTTGTGTGGGCAAAAAGTTCATATTTTCTGAAGAGGAGAGTCAAAATAAAATCTTGCTACCATTTCATAACAAAATTTCATAAGGAAGTTTTTTTGCTTTTTTTTGTTTTTTAGCCTTGACTCAGAATGACCTTTCTGTATTTCAGTGCATCCATTTAGACTGACAAGAGAAAGTTTGGAATATTGTTTCAGAATGTCCAATAACTTTTGTTGCAAATATATTATTTGACATTTCTAAACTGAAACTTGTAGAAAATCTCTTCGGTGAGAAATCTATGCTCTTTGACTTCTCCTCCCCTCTCAGAATTCAGAAAGCAATCGCAAAGTGTCAGACAACTTCCTGTGAGAGGGAAGATCCATTTTTAGAACAGAGGGTCTTAGTATGTTACAACAGGGTTCAGAGTCCCTCATTACGATGAAGGCCCCATTATATTGCTTGCTACCATAGGAGAAGACAGTCCCTACCCAGATAGATTAAGTGCAAGAGGATAGCTGGCTCCCCCGTTAGTTAGACATAGGGTGCAGAGGGATACCTAGCTACTCAAGGTCACACAGGAAATATGTGGCATCCCCAGAGCAATGCTCCGCTGCTTCGACAAGAAGACCATTTTAGGATTATGTGGAGTGTAAATCACAGTAGAATTTCAACTTAAACACTATTATTATATTTTGTTTGTTGTATTTAATTGCACAACCGTAAGTTGTTCCTTGTTTTCTAAGAAGGGCCAGTTCTTTGGACCGCTATGAACAGAAACTTCTGAACTCATGGTTAAATGAAAGATGCTGAGTGAGGTAATTTCCAGATGCTTTCTACCACCTGTTAATAGTCTTTAGAAATACATGCTTTCAGAAACCTCAAGTCCATTTCTGGTGGTTCCCTGCTTTAGGAATATTTTCTTGCTGATAAATTAGACGTTGACTCAGAGCACCAGAGGGTTGTTTACCACTTCTTGTAGAGAGATATGTATCTATATATATGTTTGCAAATGATATATATAGTTGGGGCTTTGGTTATATATTTAGAGTTATATATATATACACGCACACATATATATATTTAGCAAACATATTTCTGAAGTTATAATAGTCTAGGAAAGACATCTGGGTAGGTTTTTCCCATAAAAACTGTGGTGCTTGGCAGTACTGGGTGTGGGAAACCACATCTTAACTTGAAATCCAAAATGTTGACCTGACGCCATTAGCGTGTAGCTTGTGCTTGGTTGCTGGCTTCTTTCATATGCAGATTTTAACTCTATCCCTCCTGACATCACGCTGGAACGTAACCTGACTTGCTTGCTCAAGGCCAGGTTTCACCTTCCTGACTTACACCAGCTTCAGCTGGGCAAAACTCTTAAATTTAAACACTTGCTGGAAACTTAAGCTCACATCTAAAGTTCACCACGTGCTTATGCGCGTCTCCAAATAGGCCACTGAGAAATGTCTTCGTAATTTTTTTTCTTTTTCTTTCTTTCTGTTTTTTTACAAATGTGATTGGGCAACCCACCAGCAGTGAGGTAAGCTTTACCTGGGAGTAGTATATCCTACTAGGGTGACATTTCAAATCAGTGCAGTGTATTTACATGACAAACGTGTAAATTTGTCTTGTACAAATACATTGAAAGTAGATTTATTGCAGTAGCAGCAGGATTTTTCTATGGGCATTTGAAGGCCCCTTGGGATCCTGAATATGCTTCAGAAGTCAAAATATTGGCTTCACTGTAGTCCACAGCCTGACAAACCAGTGAAAGCTCTCCAAGATGTATTTATCCCCCTTCAGTTGTGCTTCTGACTCCACTGTGCGACAGTGCTTCAGAAAGCTTGCTGAACCAACTGCTAAGAAGAATTTCAACATTTTCCTTCATCCTTGTGTCCTATTCCAAGTGATGTTATGGCTCCCTTCACCTTTAGGAAGGTTAATGCTCTGTAAGAAGCTTAGATAATGCATAAAAAACCCCATTTTTAGATTCTAAAATTATTCCCTAATGTATTTTGTGTTTTCAAATCAGTGTCCAAACTGATCCACACAAGCCTTCTCTCAAATGCAAACATGCCGTTAGCAAACCCCCATGATTTTAACACACTGAACTGTTGCATAAATACATTAGCAAAGATATTTAAACTGCAGTTTCACTCTCTCTTCACCTTCCCTTCCCTCAAAAATTTTCATTGTGTAAATTTGCAAGGTCCCATTAAAGAGAAGCCATCCAGCTAACCCTGTAACTATATACACAAGAAAAAAGAAAAAAAAAAAAAGATGGGTGAGGGGGAAGTCTTTATTTTGAAAACAGATGTCAAAATTGCTTTTTCATTTAAGATATTCATATTTTAATTGTTCTCTTTGTTTCAGCTGAAAAAAACACAAAGCAAATAATACTTGTAGGACTATGGCTCTCTTCTAAAAAGCTGGTGTGCTAAAAAGGGTGAGAGGTGTTTTGAGTTGCAGGTGATGAGCTGATGAACAGGGAGACAGAGTGACGCAGACAAAGTGACACCAAATTTCTGTGAGAGGGCTCAAAGTTCATCACAGCTGCCAGAATAAGTCCAGTTTTAACCAGAAGGCCATACACCTACCGTTGTGATGATCACTCCCTTAATGCTATGCAATGCATCTCTTCCATTTAAAATACTTGAATTTGATATTCTCTGTGGACCTGAGCTTGTGGCTGCTCTGTTCATGGAAATATAGTAGAATTCAAGATGAAAATGAACAATCCACTTCATGTTAATAATGAACTCTCTTTCTTTTGCACTGTTTAAATTAGCATTGAAGTCAAGCTATTTTCCGTAGTCTTTCTCTTTCACCCACACTCTCATTGCAGTTCTCAGCTGCTCCGTGCAGGTTTGCAGGGATCAACATGGAACTTCTGGGCTCTGGTGAAGAATTTTTTACTTTAATGGTCAGCAACAAAATTAGAATATTTTGATTTCAGGCCTTAAGAGACTGTAGAGGATCCATTTCTCTGGAAACTCTTCCTGAGCTGTCTGTAAGCTCAGGCAGATCATTCTACCGTGGCAAAAGCAGATTATGTATTTTCAAAATAGTTAAATCTGGAATCTACAGTAAATGCCATGACTGTATATTACATCAGCTGTGGATATGAGTAACACTAACAATATTCATATTTTATGTTATCTAATAGCTCTTTGTTTCCAGACTGCAGAACAAATAGGCATTGGACAAACAACATTATATAGACTTAATCACAGAAATCTAACCGAAGTAGTGTTACATGGTTTGTATAGAGTTTAAAGGTCTACCAATATTATTAGCTGCAATGTCTAATGGAAGATTTCAAAAATATACATTTCATGTAAAACTTTCACACCCCAAAATTTACTGTATTTTGGCACCACTAAACTTCACAATATTCTGGCTGTTGACATCCCTGAGTCCAGGACTTCGGTGTTATACAAATAAGGACACTGTTTGCCATAGGAGAGCAAGCTGCAGCTTTGGTTCTGCCATTCCATCATCCCTTGACCTGGGTTAGGCTGTCTTGGGCTAATTCTGATTAATCTTATTATATAACAGTGAAAGGAACATGGTTGCACAGAGCAGTGATGTCTCTTTTTTCGAAGTTCCTTTTCATGTTTATATGAATAAAGGCAACATTAGGAGTGTCCCAGCTACTCAGCAATAATCACATGTCATTCTGGTTTTGATTTTACAGCACACCAAACTAATTTCTTCTGACAAAACTCATGCAGGATCTTTTCTTGGAATATCCTCTAATTCACCACAGATGGAAGTTGCTGTGCTAACTGAAGGAAGGCTACTCATTATTTGCTAAATATATTTTCTCCTATGTGATCTTCTTTGCAGAAAGCAGATGTGCTGCCTCTAAGTTGTATGCATGTGCTTGTTTGCTTACAAATACAGCAGTGCATACAGGAGGCATGCAATAAGCATGTATACGCCTGTCTTTGTTTATGATGTTTTATATTTGCTTGTGCCTATAAAATTGGGTACTTGAGAAAAGCATTTGGGGTAAGCATGACTGAAGCATCTGGCAGACCCAAAAATTATTTATCTATGTGAAGATAATTTACAATAAAACTGTTCAGACTGTAGATTTAATTTTCTGAAATGTGCATGAGAATTTTTGTAAGTATAGCACAGATAAAGTATGGGGTTAATTAGAACCATATGTTGCTTAGATTGGCACCCTGATGTTCTCTGATCAGTGTGACGATTAGCCTCAGATATTTTGAACAACAGTTACTCAAAAGGTATAACATTACCTTCCATGTCTAAAGGGGCTTAGTAACAATAAATATTCTCTTCAAGATGCTATTATTTTTGGTTCAGATAGGAAGGTTTGACTGGACAACTGCATGAGTGTATCTAATTCCTTGTACACAGAAGTGAAAATTAACATTTTAGATCTTTCAGGGAGACATAAACATTTAGTTTAGCGTATTACTTCATTCTCTCATAAAAAAGCTAAGAGATTATGATGCACAGGAATTCAGTCTTACGAATATTGCCATTTCCTGAGAATTAGCCTACTATCAAATATCAAAATGGGGCAAAAATGGTCCTCCATTAAACAAATCCTCTAAAAATTAACATAAGTTATGACCGTTACCTTAACGCTTATGAAAAGAAAAGGACATCTTTGTTTTTTAACCTGATAGAAGGTGCCTGTTAGCCACTGACAACTCCTCGGTGGGTTTGGGTGGGCCTTTCGTCCTGGACGTCAGAGAGCATGTCTGACCAACACCCGCTGCAAGTTAGCACTCACAGCAGTGACAGGATCCTCTGCTGTCAAAAGGCATTTCTTTCAATTGAATTTATGTGTTTGCAAAATGAGTTTGTTTGCAGGGCTACAGTGAGACATAACCACTACGAAAACAGCTCCAGACAAGCCCCGCGGCCTCCTGTAGCTTTACTAGTGAACTAAGGAGCAGGGATTTAGCGAGTGGAAGGCCTGGGCAGAGAGGTGTGGCTTGCAGCTCTTTTAAAAGTAGCCAAATACATTCTAAATTGCACTTCTGCAGGGAATACATTCCAGAAATGTGGGCTTGCTACCAAGAAAAGTCTGTCAGCAACAGAACTGGCTTGTGGTTAAGGCACTGGACTGTGACTCAGGATATCTGGGTGCTAGTGACAGCTCGGCCACAGGCTTCCTCTTGACTCAGAGCCATTTATTTAATCTTATTTTCCCACAGGTAGATTGAGCAATAACTCTCTCCTTTCTTGCAGGGAGGTTGTGAGGAGAAAAATTCATTATTGTGTGTAAGGTATTCAGAGTCTACTTCTTAGATAAGCATTTGGGAAGAGGGATCACACAACATCTAGCAAAAGGAAGAACCCTACTGGGGTCTCAAAGAGTTTCCGTAATACTAGACTATATGCAAATCGTGGTAAGTGGGCCATAAAAAAACTCAATAAATAAATAATAATTCATTTAATCTCATGCTGGTTAGAAGATCAGGCTTCTCTAAATCATGTTGCTACTGTTTTTCCACCTCATGCATTACTGTGGTTTGGGCTTTTTGTTTGTTTAAAGAGCGTAAAGAAGTTGGAAAACAGAGCAAAGAGAAGTTCTAGCTACACACCAGGAAATGACTGGTAGAAATCACAGTACCCAGCTTTATCATTGCCACATCTCTTTGTAAAGTGGTGGTGGAGAACAAAAATAGCTTATATGGGTGAATTTTCAACACCTTACTTTGCGTCTTGGACTCCAAAAATTGACTAGCTGCCTGACCTAGCCTGCTGTGCTGGGCTATGTGTAACCAACACCCTGATCTGCATACACATAGAGCCCATTCTGGGTAAACTGAGACAGAGCCAGGGCTTGTGGAAGATGAAGTGAGCTCCCCATCAGCTCCTATCTAGCTTGTAGTGCACATTTCTTACCCAGATAGATGTGTGGCACTTGTGTAAGACAAATTCACTCTGATATGAGTAGCCAGGTCTAAATAAGAGGATAAATCACAACAGCACAAACTATATTTTACACCCCTTCCGAAGGTCTCCACCAGAGATTTGCTCAGGCTGCAACTCCATCAATGCAGACAGGTTGATGGAAACTTTCTGAGTCCAGAAAGACTGTAACATCTTGGCTGATGGCAAAGGAGGGGAGTTTGTGACTATCAATACTTATCTTTTGCCTAATGCATCATTTTGATAGCTGTATAATCATATGCTGCCCTATTGCTCTGTCCTCCCCAGCCTGCTGGCAGAAGAGGCAGGGAAAAGGGGAGGGTTAGCAGTGACCCTGCAAGGAGAGCATTGACTGAGGACACAGAGCTAAGTGCCGACTCCTGGGCAGGTAGCAGGTGCATAGGGAACAGTAAAGGACAATGAATTTTAGGCACCCAGATGGAGATGATGATTCAAACCATAAAGCTTAAGCAGGGTACCAAGTTTAGGGCCAAAGTCTTAAAATTAAACCAAAACAAACCAAATCTACTTTTGTTCCTTCTGCCTTTCTGATCCCTTAGTTTCAGAAATGGAGTGTGGTTCTCATCCTGTAAAGGCCGTACTTAGATCTATGATGCTCACAACAATAAATCCAGAGAGCCAAAAGCTACAGAACTGAACTGCCCTAGGAGAAAAATGATCCGGGTTCAGCGTATTCAGAGAAGGGTATGAAATTATCGGGGTACATTTCATTCTCAGCAGCAGGAATAAAACTTTCCTAAAACTACATTGCATTCTAATAACTTTAAGAGGCCTGGCTCTGTTTGAGTTTTAATGCTCTTCATTCAAAGTCTATGTTGTTTTACAGCATGCCCCTTAAACCAAATCTGCCTTTTCTGTGAACCAGCAGTAAGCATCTGTCCCACACCGCACACCTTCCTGTACTGGTTTCCTTGTTCATTCCTTCTACATAACCAGAAAGGGCCAAGTTCTGACCACCCCACCCCCCCACTGCATGTCCCTACTCCTCAGAAGAAAACTAAAAACATGATTTTGATTTTATTCTAACTACTTGAATAGGAATATGCTACCCTATCAAAGTTTGCCAGGATCTTAGCCTAGGAGAAACAAAGCCAACAAAACTTTGAAGAAATTTCCTGCTTTAATATCTTTTTATGTTCCTAATAACATATGAAGAGAAACTGAAGATCCTAACTAATATTTCTTTTATTATCCTCAGTTTTGCTGGTTAGGTGTCTGTATGGCTACAGTGCCTGGGACATCCAGCAGGATTCCATCAACATTGCTTTTATTTTTTTGATAAAAGCTTGGAATAGAAAACCCTGACTCAAAGAACAAGTTCATGCCTACCCAGGCATCTATGGTGGGGTTCTTCTGTGTCTAAGAAACAGTGTGAGGAAGGAATTCAAGGTGTTTGTTTGAGAGCTTCACAGGTGAGTAGGGGATATTGGCAGGTCCAGGACAGAGTACCAGGGAAGTTGACAAAACGGCAGTGATGAAAGATAAGGAGGTGATAGGTAGCACAAAGCCTTGAAAATGAAGGTAGTCACTATGGTGTGGTGGAAAAGCAGGAGGTGGTTGAGAAAGGAAGGACAGGGAGACATGAGCAATATGTGACCAGTAAATCTAACAGCCTGAAAAGATACAGTTCATTCAGAATATAATCAGAGCAGAACAGGAAGAGGACAGAAACTCTCTCCCTTACAAGTTCCTTTATTTTGAACAGGAGCATTAAACTACTTAGTATAGCATGTTAATTAACTAATATTTACATTGTTATTTCATTCTACATTACTGTGCTGTTATTCAGACCTATACAGAAAAAGCTGTAAAGAAGTATGACTGATCGTGTGTTTGAACTTTCAAATACCTTGTTTGTTTGGTTTTGATTGTTTCTTGCCAGATGGTTAAGCATATGTTTAGCAGTTTTACAGGGGGAGAAAAAAAAAAAACCACAACAAAAAACCCAACACATGTAATATACAGTTAAGAGTTTAAAAGGTACTGGCAAAGCTTATTACCATCTAATGCAAAACTAATGTTAAAAATAGTCATAGTGACAGGATACAGTTCAGAGCTGAGAAGACCTACATTTAGTTCCCAGTACCTCTAGAGATACAGGATCCATAGACTTGGAAAGGAATTAACTTGCTTAACTTCAGTAGTCTAAAATTTAGCTGAGTAGTCTGAAGTCGTTGAATGCAATAACTCCTTTATCCAGCGACGACAGAGTTATGTCTGAGGAGTTTATTTGCCTGCCCTGTCTGAAATACCTACCTTCAAATGGGAAAATTCACCTTGGGTAGGTGTCTGCTGCTCCTCTTTGATTACTGACGAAGCTTAAGCCCTTAAATTGGACCGGGCACCCATCTTTTAGATGACTAGACTTTGGTGTAATCTAAACAATCCCATCTCATTTTATAACACTGTCCAGGATGATTGCCAGATTTTGCACAATTAAAGCAGAGGAGAACAGAAGCATTCCATTGTCAGGAGTGAGACACTGGTGTGGTTCCTGTTGATTGTGTTCTTGATGTGTTCTTCTTTTGCTGTTTCAACCTTTACATTCACTTTCAGCTAGAAACTATGGCCTAGATTAATCCCACCTCATAGTAGACTCTTAAGTGAGGTATCTAAATTAGGAGCCTGTTTGCCCTTGCTTCCCGTGCTGATGATCAAAAGAAAGAGGCAGATGCTCACACGCAGAGGGCAGCTGGGAGGTGCCAGGCTTCCTTTACAGACTACAGGGGGATCCCGAAGTGATCCCTGCAGCTCAGGTGCTGCAGGTAATTGTGTGAGGTTAAATAGGAAAATATGAGTTTAAGTGACAGCTGCTTCTAACAACTGCAATTCATCCTCCTTTAATGATCTACTCTAACGTAGGGAAGCAGTGAAAGAAGGCTTTTAATCCTTGGAAGAATTAGATGTTTTCCTCTAAACTCTGTCTATAAGTAGTGGATTAATTATTTCCCAAAGAGGCAGATGGTAGTGCATGCTCGGCTATGACAACCCAAGGTAATCATCCTCATTTTACCCTACAGTGTCTAATAGGGACATTTGGAAGGATAAACTGATGAAAGAAGAAAAAAATCAATAATAGCACAGAACACATCTTGTCCCTCCTTCACTACAAAGTGCGAACTTTTGTATTTAAAATGTTCAAGGCATGGCAGGTAGGTTGCTATTGGCTATTTCTTTCCTAGGAGAGTTCAAAAAGGGGTGAGGATGGGGAGATGTGTTTGATAGATGTGTGGGTGAGCTTGATGTTCCACTGGAATTGCCAGGAATTAAAGTGCACTTTGAGGCAGGCTGTTGCAAAGGAAATAGGTGCCTGGTGTTTGCTAACCCAAATGAAACCTTTCCCTTTTGGTACAGAGATAAAAGTCAGAGTTTCATACCAACACTCAGCTATCAGGAATGTGCCTTTCACGACTGATAAGTGATGGTTTCTACACGCAACATACTGCAGGAGAGATCAGCACCCCCTCTTTCAACTCTAGTGGCTTTGAATCCATAATGAAGCACTTGCAAATTGCTCCACAAAACTGCACTGGGGTGAGAATTACGGAAAAACCTAGACCGTGTTCAAAAAACTGGCTTTGCCAAGCAACCAGTACAACCAATACAGTGTACTTTAAGAGAGAAAGAAAGAAGCAGAGGGAGGAAAGAAGGAGAAAAAGGCTTTCAAAACATATCAGATGAAGCTTGTTTGATAATAATCGCTGCAGGTGGGGAAGCTGATTTTAAGTGTGAAAATATTTAACATTTTATTGCACACAAATGCTTTCATAAGGTAGTCATTTGTGAGTGTGTGTGTGTGTACGTGCACGCACATGCAGTGAACAGAAATCTATTGAGTTCCACCAGACCAGACGTCTGCATTCTGGAAGGCTCATTGCAGCCAATAAATTTGACTAAAACTTTTTTTTTAAATTTTATGAATTCTGCTATAAAAGCTAATCCTCCTTTCTAGACTTAGCATAATTACAAGACACTATTCTGAGTGCCAAAAATGTCAACTGTAGGTTGCAAACATGGACACGTTTAAGCAGAACCATATGTTAGCATTCAAGGCAAGACCTGAAGTAAGCGAATCAGTTTACCTTTTTCTGAAGAGTCAATTTATAATGCAACCTTAGCTCTAAGAAATAATAATATAGCCAGTGATAAATTACATTGCTGAATCATTTATTAATAAACTGCGTTGGAAAGAAAGATTTTATCGGTGCTCAAAATTCACTAAGATACAAGATCACAGTTGTTCAGGGTTCTGGAGCCAGAAACTTAATATTAATGAACTCTCATTAATACCTAATCAACTTGTGATATTTTTATCCTGTGAGAAAATTGATGGCCAATAAAAATAAACTCAAGATGTCTTCCTATCTAGAAAAAAAATGTTGTAAACCCAGGAATGCACACAGTAACTATGATGTAGTAACTAAGATTAAGGAGCTGAAGGCTAAATTTTAACTTTTTTTGTACAGGATGGATTTGTTCTGTCACCTAGGCAATTTCAGAGTCTTACTTTGTAGGATTTATACAGGCATGCAGACTTAGCAGATGCATTCACGTGCAGTACATTAACTGTGCAAACCTACTTTCCAGACTATTCTGGATTAGGATCTTAGAAACAGACCTCTCTGGAAATGAAATCCTTAAAAAAAAACCCCTGTTCATCTCCGAACGTGATTCTGCTGCACCTCAAGTGTGAAATCTATTTAAACACATATGGCATTTGAAATGATATCATGTGCATTTCCATGTAAGAA
This sequence comes from Opisthocomus hoazin, assembly GCF_030867145.1. Classification (NCBI taxonomy): domain Eukaryota; kingdom Metazoa; phylum Chordata; class Aves; order Opisthocomiformes; family Opisthocomidae; genus Opisthocomus; species Opisthocomus hoazin. Next base: position 113,035,608 of record NC_134415.1, on the reverse strand, counting down.
TGTGCTGGGTTTTAAACCCACAGTGATGACAAAAAGGGGAATACAAGTGTACTTTGGACTTGAACTAGCAACACAGAAATTGTCACAGTAGATCTGCACAATGATCCGTCTGGTGTACTCTTCTTTCACAAAGGTGACCAGCACCAGGTTCTTCAGGGAAAAGCATGCCAATAGGTAGAATCAACAGTTAGCAAAAAAAATCATACTGTGAGCAAATGTGTTTTTAAATCAAATAAATTTATGCACTGATCCTACAGCTTTTGTGAAATTCTAAGCCATATAATGTAAACATGTACAATTGCACCGTATTTATATTAAAGTAATATGTTTTTAAACCCCTTTTTTCTTCTCCTATACTCTGAGATGTTTAGAGAAAAGCCTTGCGGCAGCGGGTCCACAGGACTCTTACACGCAATACAGGAAAACCAAAACAGTTTATATCCTTTCATGTGAGCTAGCCATCAGATTCCCTGAGCATCATCATGTTCATATGGGTAAATGCAAGTATTGGCACCACAATATATTATATTCTTATCATAGATCATTAATTTCCTCTTTGTAGTTTTCATTCTTTCTGTCTGTTAATAATTTCTGCACCAATCTTTAGGTATATCACATTCATGATCCCTTTTTCCCCTGCTTTGTTGGGAAATTCCCACTGGGAACTACCTGGGGAGAAGACTATAGCCACACTTTCACATTTTGTGATGTGGTGGTGACCACACAGACCTTTCAACTCCCCTTCTCCACCTCAAGTAGTTTAGGGCTGCGACTACCCTGCTACACCCTCACCTCCCAGGTTCCCTGTGGTGAACGCCATTGCTGGTGTGATGGTTCTTAACCACTTTTGTCTCTAAATCAGAGTTTTCACCAGTGTCACCACAGCAACAGCTGACTCTCTTCCCCAAACACAAGAAACTGGTAGTTGTGAACAGCAGGATTTCTCACTTTCTGACATCTCAGTGAAATGAGTGAGTTCAACATAAACTCGCACCTGATCTTCCACGTGGAGAGCTGTGTAGCTGAAATGATCACATATGCTGAGTGCAGGGTTATAAAAGCAGAAGATTAACGTCTTCTTTCATTAGGATAAAGGGAGGTGGCAAAAGCTGCCTTTGAAATTGAATTAGAAGATGATGCTGTGACTACTGGTCTACAAAAAATGATAACAAGTTTCATGAATTTTGTGATAACCTATGTCAATTATAGCTGCTCATGGATAGAGACAAGGAATTCTCTCAAGATATTGACCTTGGAATACTATATTAAATCAATAGAATCATTTTCCAGTTACCTCTAATAGCTGAAGAGAAAACTTATTCTGAATAACTGCACAAATGGAAGTTTGTGACTTGTAAGACTTTGAGAAACAGAAAGACATATGAATCTTACAACTTTTACTAACTTGGACATAAACAGCTCTTTCTGAAGTGGGTATAGAATCAAATGATTGAATTAAATTATTGAAATAAAAAGATAACTTAGATACTGCATAGCTCTGTATAGAAGTCTACTATCATGCCATTCCTAGAGTGCTACTGCATCCCTAAAATAAAAGCCCAGTGTAGTAAATAATATGTATAGCACTACAGCAGAGGAAAAATCAACTTCTTAAACTTTATTCTAGCTTTGTATCATCAGTCCTTTGCCCACCATTACAGAGGGACCAGATGACTCCAGGCACATGTGGCAATGCCAAAAATCTGTCTTAGTTCTGCTTATATATACCTGTATGATTCTATGATATACAAATCTAAAGTAGTCCCATTTACTAGGGGAAATCTGCCTGAAAAATGACAGTTCTCTGCCATAGCTTAGTGCAGCCACAGCTGGGTGCAGCAGAGACTGAGCATGCGCTGCAGCCACGTTTCCGCACAGTGCTTCTGAAAATACACAAGGGGAATTTGCCCTGCTGTTTCTCTGGGTGACCTCCAGAATGGAAATGCACCTACCTGGCATGAAAAGGGCAAAAGAAACTGTATCATGTCTTTATCCATAATGCATACTATACTAGTGTGTAGCATACTATACTAGTGTGTATTTACTATAAAAAATAAACAGTTGTGTCAATAGCAGAGGCCCTGGAAATTACATGTAAGATAACAACCTGAAGCACCTGAGAAAATTCCATTTTACATTTAAATGTGCTAAGTGAATAAGATGATTATTTAGCTAAATTGATGCCTGTTGCAGTTGAACCTCTGTCTGTTTATCAGGCCTGGTGTGTTTGTCAGTATAGCTGTAGAACTTCAAATCTATTTTGCCATACCCTTTGGAGTGCCTCCAATGAATATGAACCATTCTGATGTTTTACAACAGTGCAGCAGCTTGTCAGTGCTTTTGTTTCTGAACAGTGTGAGAGAAGTGCCAAACGATGCTATTGTAAAATATAAGAGTGCTTCAGCATGTTAAGGAACACGGAGTGGCTGTCGATGTGACGTTGATTAATGACTGTGAAGTGTCAAAATGAGATACTGCACATTCAATCTTGGATTTTGCACTAATCCAACAAAAAAAATATGCTTTAAAGGGTAGTCCCAAGTTCTGACCAGCTGCAAAATGGCATTAGGTTTAGGTGTCTGGTATTTTATTAATGAATTCTTGCCTGGTTATTACTAAAGAAAAAGAAAAAAAAGAAAAGAAAAAGAATTGACAAAATAGAGAAAGGATAGCCAAGCTGGCCGATTCATATGAAGGTGGAAACAGAAGTCATAGCTCACGTGATGCACTTGTGACTTTCTGTTTAAGTGAGCTAGATATTTCTTCTATCTGTGTCATAATCTTCCAAACTGTAACACTAAAATTTTATTTACCCACTAGACAAATAAAATGTAATGACACATTTTGTAATGTTTGCCAGACTTTGGGAAGGTATGGTATCTGATTATATTTGTTAAAACATAAGATAAAGATAAATGGGCCCAACGGCACTTTTGAAACTCAAGACTGGAGACGGAAACAGAGAATGAGGAGTGGCAAAACAGAATATTTTACCTAAAGCATGTAAGAAAACTTTCAAATGTACACAAAATGGCACTATGCACTTGCAAAGCAGTCTGAAATTTGCATACTTAACTGTACAGATTTTGAAAAACCAGTTTCTTTTCCTTGAAAAACACATTAAAAACACCCAGTACAAAACCCAACTGTCGAAAATGCTGGTTCAGTGTGGAAACAGTTGATTTCAAGTACAGTAACAAGATATTGTTTTGATACTGTTGTTTAATTTTGTTTCCAATATTCAAATATCATATATTTTGCAGCATATATGTGATACATCCAGATATTTACAGCAAAAATAGTACTTTAAAACTCTAAAGGCATTGATCAAAATTATAAAATGGCTGTATAATATTTAATTTATGCATGTTGATGTCATTGGATTGAAAGAAGAATGTCAAATTGATTGATTTTTACTTTGTATCATTGAATATTTTATTGACATATATGCCTCCTCATGGATTATATGGTCATTATGCAACTTCCATGCCCAGCAACAATCATGGATACAAATGTTGCAACAACTACTGTTACTGTTAAGCCCAACTGAGACCAATGGCCCTTTGTGCTAGGTACTGGACATATAGGCATACCTTATTGCAAAAATGTGACAAGTTATGAAAGTAGAAAATGATGAAAAAATTGACCACCATTGTCCTCTTTCCTTATACATAATCTAATTTTGATGGATTATTAAATAGTTTCATCTAGATCCCGTACAAATTTTGTGCCAGAACTAAGAACTGATACTATATCTCCGTTGAAAATCAGTTAAGAATTTCCTTTCTTCTGCAGAGGAAATATAAAAGTGTAAGATCAATTAAAATATGACGAAATGGTACATTTTTATGTCTGCATGCAGAAAGCACAAGATTTGCACAGATACAGCCTTCTATACACAAGAAGTGGAAACTGTGAGTAGATGCCCAGTTGAAGTTACAGCCATTTATTTGTGGTCTTAAAAGAAGTTAATGCAGTTAATCTGGCTATAGTCTGGCAGGTCCATGAAATCTAGAATTTCTGTTAGATAATTATCACTAGCATCAAGAACTTGACATAATAGTAGTTACCAAGTTAGTTTTCATTTACTGATTCAGTCCTTCCTTTTGTCTTCCTAACTCAAACAATAGAATGCACAGGACTGTTAATTTTAGGAGAGATCAGCTTTTACAGGCAAATAAGCACATCTCAGTTCAAGAAGAATGATTTAGTTAGCAAACATTTTCTGGCAGCAATGAATAAGTGTTTAAGGCAAACAGCTTCTTCTAATGATCAGTGAAATATAAACTCCTAATTACTGTCCAAGTTAAGCATATTAATTTTCTTCTCCTACTTGCTTAGTTGTTTTAACATGCTATTCAGAACAGTATAAAGTTTGGGGAAAAAATGTTTAAAACAGTAAAAGCTTCATAAGCCCCAGAGCCTATCATTGGATTCAATAAAACTGTGAAATTAATTTGGATGATGAGAATAATAAAAAGATGACTAATTTGAAAGTGTTTGCCGAGATGAGAAACAACATAAATTATTTGGCATGAGTTAATTTAGAAAAAGAATACTTCCCATAAACATTTTGATAATAAAGTATGAATTAAATTGTCAAGATTCTGAAAGACATTTTTAGAACACAGAGATAAAATAGTAACGATTTTGTAGATTAACTAAGAGACGTCTTTTGCAGAATAGCTTTCTTGTCATTGTGAACTGAGAAGGAACTGGATCATATATGCACCAAGTAACTAGCTATTAGGTTGGACCTTCACATCATAGATTAAATTGCAGGTGTAAAATTATGCCTTAAGGGAACTGCTTTTCATTTCCTAACAAAACAAAACAAAACAAAACAAAACAAAACAAAACAAAACAAAACAAAACAAAACATAACATTTCTTCCCTGTCATCTGAGCTTAACTATGGCAAAACTCTAACAAAAATCTGATTAGGATGATGCAGTCAGCTATGGCGAGGAGCAGGACACCAGGTCTATTCCAGTAAACTCAAAGCATTCAGGTAATTACCTATTACCGTTCCTGTTGTCCAGTTGTCAGTTTTGGCCTGAGCTGCCCAAGCGATGCCCAGGGATAGTTCAGGGGCTGCAAGTGTTGATGATCACTCCCAATACCTTGTCTGGATACAGCGCTCCCTGGTCCCTCTCCTTCACTTTTGTGGGGAAAGCCTGAAAGACACAGTAGAGATCTTGCAAAACATAAACAGTTTCAAAACTTAGACACAGAGAAAAAAGGCTGATATAGGAGAAGCAACACAGACAGGGAAAGATGAAGAAATTAGGTCCAGAGACTATTCTGGTAGATATTTCAGAGAAGAAATCTTGAAAATGAAGGAGAACAGCTGAAGGTTTTGGAGAATTAAAACAATATGTTTCTCTCTCCTCGGTTTCTGTAAGGTATTCTATGGTAAATACCATATACAAGGTGGAATTATATGACTAAGGATTTATGCTGTACAGTCTACTGCTTTCAATGAGTACTGCTTTGTTAAGAAAATATGTTGACACTGGAACAACACAAAGAAGTGGCAATAAGGCATCTTAAAAACCTTTCTGCTGAGAACCTATTGGACTGAATGGATGGATTGGACCTGAGCGTAAAAGTGTTCATAAAAGATCGCATAGCTATAAATAACAAAATACTCTGCATTTTGCTTTCTATAGGCAAAATGTTAGAGAGCTGTGCTGCGAACGAAAGAAAAAAGACAACGTTCACACAAGTGCTGTCTGCACACTGCATTTTTGTAGCAGCACCTGAGGCTGAAAAGGATTTAGAGCCAGCTCAGAGAGCCTCTATTGTAGCCGGCTACAGAAACGCTGGCAGCAGGGGCCACAGAGGCTATCTAGCTCTGCTGTCAGGGCCTTCGCCCTCATTACTAATGAACTGACTGCTTAAAAATGCATTTGGTTTCACTGAGTTTGAAAGACCGCAAAACATTACAAAATCCTAAAGAAAAACACAAACTCAGATCCCTCTGAAACATAATTTACTTTTTCTGCCAAATCTCCACTCAAGGCACAAACTGCAAACTGATAGATTGACAGATTTATCCCTACAATTCATTTCTGCTCCATAGCTTAAGAAGAATTAGTATTTCTTAGCCAATCAAACAACCTGTAATAACAGTTTCTGTTTCAGACCTGGTTTAGTTTTCATTCCTCTTAAATGGCAGCATTTGCAGTAACATCTTTTGAAGTCGCTTCCACTCAACAAGTATTTCTTGGCAAACAGGATCTTTGTTTCTCTGTTGTTGCTATTTTCTTTAGAGAGTACTTAAAATCTGATTTTGAATTCCAAATAGACCTGTAACCAGGAACTTCTGTTCTTAATTTAAAGTTGGTTTCAGATTGTAGATGGTCTTATTCACATTCTATATTGTGAAGATATGGAATAAGTTTTCTTTTAAATTATCTCCAGAAAAAAATAGGGAAAAGGTACATTTAAAAAGGCAAAATGGCATAAAAGGACTAACTCGCTGCATCACCTGAAATGGGTTTGAATTACGCCAGCCAGTCACACTCTAGACAGTACTGACGATGTGGAAAACATCTCTCTTTTGGCGGTGGTAACCTCCTTGGTTTGGTAACCTCTGCCATGCATCTGATGTCGCTAAAAGAAGCTGTGAGTGCTGCTGCAGCAGGCGGCTGCAATGTCAGGCTCCACACCGAGGAGCTGTCGCTCACGTACTGAAGGATGCGGGGAGAAATGCCAGCTTGTCTGGGCCCTTCAGCAGAGGCAGATTTCCAGCCACCTCCCCATTTCGTACTTCCCATCGAAGCAGCCCAGGAATCAAAGGGTCAAAACTAACGATCAAACCAGCAGAGGAATGTTTGGTTGCTGTTGCACATCTGCTCCTCTGCCAAGTAAGACCTACACTTTGCCAAAGAAAGGAAGCAAATGTTTTCTTTCTCCAAATGTCATAGAATCATAGAATCATAGAATGGTAAGGGTTGGAAGGGACCTTAAACATCATCTGGTTCCAACCACCCTGCCATGAGCAGGGACATCTTCCACTAGACCAGGTTGCTCAGAGCTCCATCCAGCCTGACCTTGAACACTGCCAGGGAGGGGGCAGCCACAGCTTCTCTGGGCAACCTGTTCCTTCAAAACTTGAAAATTTTGATCTGATATGTGCAAGTTTCAATAATTCTCAATCCAGAACTTTGCAGAAAGAAACAGGAATTTAAAATAGTTTCAATTACTAAAAGGTCCTGGTCACAAAGTCTCCAGTTCTCTCTACCTTGGTGTTTCAGTTGGCATCTGTTTGTGTTAAAAAAGGTTATTGGGTTTTCTTGGTGCATAGATAAATTTCCCCTCCCTGGCTTGCAAAGTCATGATCCTCTTTTTCTTACATAGGGTTTTTGTGAAATACACAAAAAGCCCTACCAAGTGTAGATAAACAGTGAACCTTTCTTATATTTATTTGTGTTTAAAAATATTTATGTATGTTTTATGATCCAAAAATGTTGGAGGCATTGGAGAAACCCCCATGACTTCAGTGGGCTTTGGCTCAGTGCCTTGGCTTGCTTGTGTAAACACACATTCATGCTACTTGTCCCCGTTTTGACCTTGGATGGGAAAGGGACTATTCGTAGGGGGCCATAGACGCTACAGGTATTGCAGCTGAGGTGTGAAATAAGTCTGAACCACATTCATGGAGAGATAATGCTTGGAGAAGGAGGAATACATGAGAAGAAAAGATTATGAGAGATGGAGTTAGAATAAATGCATATTTAATGAGAAAATGCAAAAGGAGGGAGGGAGACACCAAACACAGCAGCGGTAGGCAGGGAGATGAAAAAGATGCAAATTTTGTGATGGAGTGGAGGAGGTTTCTGTTTGCTGCAGTGGTTCAACACTCAGACCAAATGAGACCAACAAGGAGACAAGAGCCCTGCTCAGCTGTCTGGTGGAGGAGAGAAGAGGATTCTTCCAAATCCCTTCTTGTTACAGCACACTTTAATGGAGACAGGACTGACCTTCCAAATCTTTTGTTTCATTTTACACAGAGAAGTTCTTCAAAGTCAGAGCTTTTGATTCCGTATTACAAGTTTAGAAGTATCAGAAAAATGGGAAGATGGAGATAGGGCCTGCATTATGTCAGGTATTTTCTTTGGGCATTGTAATACATTATTATCTAAGATTTTTCCAACACCCAGACACACACTGGTTGTTTCTTGCACGAATAAAGACGATACAATTTTGAAAACAGTCTTTTTCTTGTGCTTCCACTGCTAGCCAGGGATTAAATATTAACTCCCTCAAATAATGCTCCCCCCAGCCATTCTATTACAACTTAGTTACACCCCAAGTGTGATTTTACATTTCCCTTGTTATATGAAACTCACACACTGCAGATTCTATATGCTATATTTGGCAATATAATTACTGTTGCCTTAAGCACTTTTTTCCCCGTAGAATATTTCCTCCTCATTTATACTATTACATTCCAGGAGAGTTTTCAGGAGCCATAGTGAGTTTCCTTGTATTGCCTCCAAAAAAAGCCTCGCTTAGGCTATAGCTTCTGGACTATAATAGTGACAAGCCACAGATGTTTCAGAATTGTGTTCAGGCAACATATAATTATTCTTCTTGTTGTTGTTGTTGTTGATCCTGTTGAGCCTCTTGGCTATTGTTAGGGACAAGGTCCTATTATGTTAGGATCTGTATTCACATGTAATAAAAAAGACATTTATAAAATCCCAGACTAATTAATTTAGGAGCTGCTCCTGGCAAGTGCTAAGCAGTCATACTAGCTAGATGGAGCATTAAGAGCCACCTTACACAGCAATAGCAAAGACACATGCCACCTACAGGAATTTGGGATTACCCAGTGTTCTCCTGTGCTAATGGGATTTAGGCTGTATGTGTTTACCACTAACAAATAGTCTTGCGAAGTGGAAAGTCCGTTACTTTTTAAAGTTATTCTTTGATGAATTACCTACTGAGAGCTGACAATATCCTTGGCTCTGCCCAGAACAACAATGCTGAATGCATGCAGAGCCCTCCAAGAGGACGTGACATCTCATTAGGTTGGGATGAGGGTTGCAAGCCACAGATGGCATATTTCCATTCTACTCTTTCATCTCTCTCTGAGAAGATATGTGTGTCCAGTTGGCCACTTTTCTAAATTTGCATTCAACATATTATACCAACAGTTGATACACTTTTTCTTTGGCATTGGAATAGCAAAATGAAATATGGTTGACGGTCAACTCTTTTATTTGTGGAATAGACCTATATGGCTAACCAGTGTTTCCTGCTTAAGGAATTAAAGAATGCTCTTCCTTGGTGTCATGTCTACACTTTCCAACAAAGAAGGTCTCAGATTAACTTTTTAGCCCTAGATCAGCAATGTACTTGAAAACGTGCTTAACTTTAAGCACTTCCTCCAGATCCATTGAAGTGTACTGTCAGCACTCAACAAATAATAAATCGTAACAACATTTGAAGCTAATCCACTTTCCCTTCAGGAAGCTACATAATAATGCCATAGAGCAAATATTATATGCAAAAAATATTTCTTTGTGAAGTCACTCAATGGTACTTCAGCAAGGGCTTAAATGATTTGCTGAGCCAGGGTTTCAAATAGGTTTATATAATACAACAAGTTCAAATTGCAATGTGTGCTTTTCAGAAAGTTGGCCTGATCCTGAAAATTACTAGGTGAGTAATTTAATCAGTTTTTTCAGTGTATAAGTGTAGGCTGCAGCTGAAGCCAGAAGGCAAAGGTGTCAAATCCCATTAACAAGTATAATAAGTAGTATAGGTGATTACAATAGCTTGCTAAGTACCTGCTGAGAGATGCTGACCTCAAGGGATTGAATGCTCTGTACTTCCCAGAAGATACTTGTGCCAGACAGAATAAGAATCGTACAAAGACAGAATAAGAATCATACAAAGAATTATCCTAGTCAATAGTCAAATAGATGTTTATTGTTTGTGAAGCTTTTAAGGCAAAATTGCAGTTGCGGCTCTTGACCTCAGTAAGAGCTGAAGTTCCCAACGTGCTGCAGTGCTGGAAGCTTTGCTGGATGGCCAAGCATCTGGGTTTTTTTCATTTAACACAATCAGATGACATTTTCCAGGAATGTCTATCCTAAATAATGTTGCCACTGAGAAGCAGGCTAAATTATCTCATCTTTTGCTCCTGCTGGTGCAGCTAAATTGCGAACGGCTCCCAAGCTCACTTGACCAGGGAAAAAACCCTAACAAACCTTGCATTGTGGTCTAGAGTTCTCCTCATTCTTCAGTCTGAGGGACACTGGTGCGTGTGCTGTGAAGCTCACTCTGGGAAGCCAATCCAAAAAGCAGCACCGGCTGCCGCCTGCGAAGAGCATTGCTTGGCTGCCTGCGTTGCCCAGCTGCCTGGGGCATGCGGGGGCTCCTCACCGCCTCTGTGCAGGCACTGCTCGGGGCGCTTGCGAAACAGAAACCTGCAAAGCACGATAACGAGAAGTTTTGCGACCTTCCTGGGTGGTGTTTGTTAGGGAAAGCTTGCTTTGCTGAGTTTCGAGCACTTTTGCCACACAAGACAAATTAGACCATGTGTGCCTGTGGGGCTGGGGGTTGAGCAGGAGAAGAAAGGGAGGGAGGAGGGATAGGAGCAAAGCAAGGGAGGGGAAAAAAAATCAAATGCTGCTGTGGTTTTCTCACATGGTAATTATTTACTTTTTAACAGCAATATGAAAAGCATGCACAGCTGGAGGTTTGGCACTTCCAGCAGTATTCAGGGGCCACTTTGGGTTCCTTTGCTTTCCTGGAGCATGTACACAAAAATATGCATGAAGCCTGTGGGCAAAAGGCCTCCTCCTCAATCTCCAAGCCTTTTACCTGCAGCAGGCTAAGCGCAGTCCCTGTACACTCTCCAGGACAGGGCTACCCGATGCAAAACTCTCTGCTGTGCAGACAGGCCAGTGAGGACCACAACACACTCCTCACCCCGCATGCCAATCGGCGGCATCAGCTGCAATAACGCTGTGTGACAGGTTCCTGAAAAGAAAGAAGGCTTGCTGGATTCTTTTACATTTTTAACCAGGCATAAGAGAACCAAGCAATGTTAAACTATCTGCCTCAAGTCTCCACTGTGCTGGGGGAGGCAGCCATTCCTTGCTCCAGAGCATAATCTGGGAATGCAGCTGCACCCTTCCTCCGAGTAAGTGTTAGGACATGCTCTGTCAGCTGTGTCCCAGCTCCGTCCCTTTATTTAGCATTAAAGCACTGTCTGATAGCTCCCAGACACAGTTATAGATGTCCAAGAAAGGCTTTGAGGAGGGCAGGGCACTCTGGTTATCCATAGATGTTGCTGGGGGTATAGGTACGGCTATGCCAGACACTGCTGAGTACGGCACTGCCGGGTTAGGAAATAAAAGGAGCACAGATGTAGAAAGAAAAGAGCTCAGCTGCTTTGCAGGGGGCGAATATGGAGATTCGGGGAATATTAGGAATTATGAGATATCCATAATTCATTGTTGCAGAGGATGAGCCCTCTGGATACTTAGTTGATTTCAAAGACACAATTTGCCATGTTGCATTGGGTTTCTATAAGGAGACAAAGGCCAAGCTGTACAGAAGATGGCACCTTTTGATTAATTCAGTTATTTTGTCCAAAGCCTGGAAGCCCTAACATTGTCTGAAGGATTTTGTGTTCAGAATTTTTGCTATCGGCTAAAAGCATTTTTCCCTTTGGTTTTCCTCTCAGAAAAGTTAAAAGTTTTGGGGCTGAAGAACAACATAGTAGTATTTTCAAAGTTAAAATGTCAGCTTAAAGAAGGTGCCCGGTATGTAAAGACTCAGTCTAATTAATCAATTTTTATTATAAACAAGTTTAGTTATCGGCAACACATAGAAAACTCAGATGAACCAACAATAGATTCTTTGGCTTAGCAGTAATGTCAAAATATTTAAAAACATAGTCATTTTGAGTCAAATGAAATAGTTTTCTGGAAAATGTATAGTTTAACCCCTACTGAAATATATTAGTGAGAGCTTAAGCAACTGTATTCCATTTTAAAGAAAGAAAATAGAATTATTAAGATTCCTTACACTCTAAAAAATAAAAGACAAACAAATAGTTGAAAAATAATTTCAGAATAACAGTCGACATTTTCTGTTTAAAAAAAATGCTCAGTCCTTCCTCCTTCCCCTCACTTTCGTACTCCCTCTTTCAAATTTAACAAAATTAACATAAGTTTGTAGAAAGGCTCATTGTCACTGAATATGTGTTTTCCTCTCACATAAAACGCAGTAAAAATCCTTGCCCATCTTTAGGTAAAGAGAGTCTCTTTTTCAGAGCACGTCAGAGGAAGCAGCTGAGCCTGCAGGAATTCCCCTCCAGCCCAGGTGCAATCCACAGATCGAGGGGCAACTGCCTTGCAGTTTTGGCTCTGGATAACTCTCTGCACACTAGTTGTTCCTGCAGGCCTGCTGTTAGCAAGTTCTAAACTGGGAGAATCTAAAATATGACCTTCAGAACAATTCAGAAGCCAGAAGAGCCTGTGGTGACACGTATAGAGCAGGGCAAGGCCGAAGGCTCTTATTGTAGCAAAGCTTCCAGTCTCTTATCCCTGACTTGTTATGGAAAAACCAGCACAGATTTAGTTTTCCCAGCCCAGCATTATAGGGTGGGAGGCATGTTGTATGAACACAGATTCACTCTCAACACAATGAAATAGGACAGCACTTTAAGACAGAACTATCTTTTTATTCTGCATCTTTATAGCCCCTTGCACAGTGGGAGTCCCTGCCTGACTCCAAGCGCTACCATTTTGTGAATAATATCAACAACAATAACCATTCTGGCTATTTCTAGTAGGAGCTGGGAGTGTAATTGCCAGTTGCACATTTGATAGCACAAAACTCTTTTGAAAAAGAGTAAGAAAAAAACTAAAAATCCACAAAGCAAATAGAATAAACTCGATTAAATCAGCTCTACACCCTCCTGAATATGTTCTTACCCATCGCTGGCTGCCTGTTCCTCTGCACGATTCCTCCATCTGTCTGACAATTCCGCGTTTACTTTCAGTCTTTATTAAGATTCTTTCTAGTAAAATGCTTTAGCACTTTTGTCATGAAGATGAAGTATTAGAAGTAGGCATCTTTAACAGATTTTTATGTTTGTGAATCTCTGTATCATGCTGAAATATGATGAAAAGGCTACCATTTAATTTACACAGGTGTATAACTTAGCGAAGTGTGAACAAACATATTTTCATTCTGTACTCGTGGGCATGCGTTAGCTTTGAATACATAATTTATATGATACAATGTAGATTTCTGGTGATTTCTACACCATTTCATAAAACAAAGTGAAATATTTTATTTTGCTAACTTGTACTGGATATCTTCTTTGCTACCCTTCATTCAGTTTGCAACTGCAAATGAGCAGCAGTTGTGGCGTTATCTTCCTGGGTGTTTTCAGGGAGTTTTGAAGTCACTTGTGTGAGATGTTCTGTATCCCCACCACAGACTCCAGCTGCAGTGTGAAGAAATGCACTGCAGACTAGATAATTCACCTAATTCCTCTGATTCAAGACAATTAGGTTACTTACTTGAGTAGTTAATATGAATGTTTAAATAATAATTTTGCTTTCACATGAGTTATTTTTATTGTATTTTTTTCCTTCAGGAAATGAAAAACTTTAGTAATATTTTCATACAGACCAAAATGATATTACTTTAAACATATGCTTTCTCAAAGGATCTGGTGATTTAAGGGTCTTTCTCTAACCTCTCATTGACTTTGTCCAATGTTATATTGTTATGCCTAATACAAGATAAAGACAGATTAATAATAAGCAATGACTGGTGTACAGAGTAAGGACCAAAAATAGCAAGTGCCCTATGTGGGTCATGTCATATATAGTGTTTGCAAACTGCGAGGAGACAAAGAAGATTAGAGAGCTTAGACAATAAATAAAGAGGAAATGGATCCAGTCCTCCACTTCTAAAGCTGGATTCATATGAAAACTCAAACGTACCAAAAAATTGCAGCAAATCAGACATGGATAGTTGAAATAATCCTGAGTTAGTTCAGGATGGGGTTCAGGGTTAGTTCAGAGAGAGTTCAAAGGAGGTTCCAAGCACAAATACCCTTTTCCTTTTATCCAGATACTCCCAGTGGGGAGCTCCTAAGCAGGAAGGTCACCAGTCCTAGTTGGAGCCCAGATGAATCTGGTGAAAACTCAGTTCACCTCGTCTGTGAAGGTAACACCACTTTCTTATGAACAAGATGAATAAAGTGTCCGCGTCACTGGACTGCAACGCGCTTAGAGAAAACACAACATTATTCTTACAAATGTTTTTTATATGAGATTCAGATTAAGATATGTTGCCTGAAAGGTTTCCCAGCAGCAGTCAGCAGCCGAGGGGCTCCTGTGGAAACATTGCGGAGCTGCTATGAATTTGTGCAAGGAGCTGGTGGTGTCTCCCCAGCAGGGAGGCAGGCTCAGGGCTGGTTGGCGAGTCCCTGAGGTCAGCTGCCACCAGCACCCCACAACTGCCTCCATGCAGGGCACAATAGCTTCGTTTTCCCATTCACACACACAGTTAGCATGCACAGAGTGTCAGCTGTATTTCTGAGTTTGTCAGCTGGAGTTTCTCTGCCGAGAGATCTCTACCCAGAGCTCTATGGTGTCTGCAGATACGCCTGCAGTGACAGACTGCTTGAGTTCGAATACTAAAATGTAATTTATTTCCCTGGTGGGCCTGGCATGTGCGTTTTAATGTCTGGAATACACACTACGTTATTATTAGTGCTCTGCTGTGTGTTTCAATAATCTCTTAGGAAACCAGGAAAAAGGGGTGTGTGAAATAACCATAATGGTCTAAAGACAAGTATATACAAATTACAAAGTATTTTGTTAATAGCGGCTGTAATTATAATGAAGTATAAATTCAATGCTAGGGCTGTCAGACCTCTAGGAAATTACAAGGTTTTTACTTCCCAAGAAAGAGTTTTGCTCAGTAGTTTCTGATCCTTATACTTGCTTGGGTTGTGTGCAGGAAGTGCACAAACAAATCCCATTCATAAATAAAGGGATTTGTGTGCCCGCCTGCTTCCCTCCCCCCTTCCCTGCAGATACTGCTTTTTGAGACAGTGCTCTTTAAAGTTTAGCAAACATGAAAGGAAATTGTTAAACTCTGGTAATTACCCAAGGATAAAAGTGATGTATCATTTCAAACAAGATTTCGCTCAGCATTAATAATGACAACTCGTGTCATTATTAATGGATATGAGGATGGATTGGAAAAAAGAAGGTTTTTTTCCTTAGCCACTGTAACTTTTTATCACTTTCTAAAAAGAAAAAAGAAGTAAGAAAATAGGGGTAATGCATCTACATTTGTGGAAGAGTTCTCAACAAGTCACACTCCCCTCTGTCTGAAATAAGAGAAGTCAATCTACTTTTTCCCCAGTTACCAAATTAATTTAAATTAAATTCAAGGGTCATAAACTAGGCCATTAATGACTCTAATACCTACGTATTGATCACAAAACTCAAAGGTAAACTAAGAAAAAAATTGGGTTTTACCATGTAAGTCACTAGCAAGGTTACTCAAAAAGATACTGGAGCAGTGCAACACCATTGTAGGTAACAAGAGCTAATCTCTGCTGAGAGGTAGGAGTTTCAATAACATCTAGAAAATTTGGGTCTCCTATTCTTATTTGTGTCCAGTAATGAAGTATCATCCTAATCATTGAAATATCTTTGAAAATACTGACCAGAATAACTCTGCAGGTGAAGGCTGCACAATCTGATGTATAACATATATGGCTCTGATCCAGGAAAGAGCATAAAGCAAGTGTTTAAATCCATTCCTTTTCAGGAAAGAATTTCGGCACATGCTAGGTTTTAAGCACATGCCTAAAGTTAAAGTTAAGCATATGGTTAAATGTTTTCTTGAATGGAGGCTTTCCTGATTCAAGGCTTTATATGGCAACGTATGGCATTTTTGAGGAAACCTAAAACATTCTCACTCTTCACAGAAAGACAGAGTAACTGTAAAAATCTTTTTTGAAATACATGATTTATTGAATTCTATCAAGGAAGGATAAAGTTTTAACATAAAACCTCTGAAGTGCAAGAACAACAAAAACAAAATATTAATCTACCAGGCTCAATCAATAAGCAGACCCAGATCCCAAGAGCTTTCAAAGAAGAGAAATTAGTCCCTGATGCACTCATCAAAGAGAACAGCAATGTTACCTAGTGTGTTTTGTATTAGTCTTTCACTTTATCTCCTTTACTAGAATTTTTTTGTCTTACTCTTTTTTATGTTTGGTGAGAAATTAGGTCATGACTGCAGACAGGGTGCACACAAGACGTAGAAGTCATAAATCTCCCTGCTGCAAGCCGTTTTCCATCCTGTTCTCAATTTATTTCTATTTTATTAATAATATCCCCACAGCCTAATTCAGTGAAATAACGCAGCGCTTGACTGTAACTAGCCTTGAACTGACTCCTGTGATGAGCGTCTTAGGAAGTGAAAGGAGCCTTTACTTCCAGCTTCTTCCAGTTGCCGGTGCTGGAGGCTGGAGCAGGCTTACTCAGGAGCTCTCGTATCATTAGACTGTGAGCCACGTACACGGAGGCTTGTGTGTGCAGATCAGGCTGTAGCTCCTACCCTGCTGACCAAGCATTGCAATCAAACCAGTCATTCTCCAGAAATCTCCCTAATGGAGCAGGAAAGGGAGGAAGGGGCAGCGGACTGGTGAGTGAGAGCAGAGGCAGAGCAGAAGCAGGCAGGATCTATATTACAAGCCCTCATAGCCATAGGCTTGCTGTTATGTCTGATTCTTCCTTTTATGTCTGATTCTTCCTTTTTTCTCCCTCACAAATCTTTTGGGCATGGCCCTCATATGTCCTAATCCAGAAGGTTTGGTTATTTTTAACATTTTTACATGCCGGTAGATTCCCTTTCAAGCTGAGTCCTAATAATAACTTGGATATGTCATGTGCGTGACTGCACTTTGGTTTGGTTGAAGAAAACAGTCATCTCTTAAAATGTCTTTCTCACTGGATTATTCAAGAGGGCACAGGTTTATTATGTACGTTGCATTCACGGCCACTCCAGCTAGCAGAAGGATGCTATAGTTTACACATCAGATACCTCACTTCACAACTGGCTTTTTGATTCATCCCAACTCAACACAAAAAGCGCCACTGAGGAAAGCAGGGAGTTTCTCTAATTATTATTATTATAGCACAAATCTAACAGAAGATTTAATTTTATTACTATAACTACTTCTTTCTGATGACTTTCTGAAACTTACCAAGTTAAAAAATAAATCTTAAATCCTCACTGATGTAAAATCAAGGCTCACTAAGAAAATGAGAACTGTTACCTCACTAAAGACAAACCAGTATTGTTGTGACAGAGGTATCCATCTGGGTTAGAAAATATGTGGATTCAGATCAAAGTCTCAATTAGAAAAAAAGGAGGAGTTGAAGCAATTATCTCTGAAAGCTCTAACCAAAATAATGATTACACTGAGGCAGCATGTACTTTTTGAGAGTTTTGGACAGGAATCCCAACATAGATTGAAAAAGCTTTCCAAATAAAAATGTGTTAGAAATTGATATATTCCTGTGGAAACCTCTGGTTTTGCTCCCACCTATTAGTATTTTCTGATGAAAACAGGAAAACATTTAATCAAAAAACAGCCTGTCAACTTAGCCGATAAGTAACATCAATAAATTAATGTTCATCTCTCTCTAACAACCCTCTACCACCTCCACATCTGCAGTGCAAAGCACTGCCTGTGGAACAGGTGTAAGAATATAAACCACACCCCACAGAATGTTCTCTCCCACTTTCATTAGTGTGTCAAGAAAGAAATTTGCCAGAATTTTGGACCACCATTTCACTCGCCCTCTTTCAAGCCTGTTGTCTGAGCCCCTTCAGGCAACCGTAAGTCTACACTGATACCCGAGGTATTTTTTCCTTGCGGAAGAGGGAACTATAGCAGGAAGTGCAGACCCGAGGCCGGAGGAGGAAGAGGAAGACACCTAAGATCTTTGTCACTGTTCTTCCTCTGCCAGCACTGACTCATGGGGAAGAGACACTGCTCTTCCTTTCGTTCTCTATCTGAACTGTGGGCTAGTCTTGTTAATGTAAATGGTGTTTTTAGTTGTTGCTATTTGGAGTTTTTTTATTGTTCTAATTTTGTCCAACTCTACCAGCTTTGCTGTGGCTTTGGGTAGCTAATTATGCTAAAACTAGGCAGGCCAAGTTGCTTAGCTGTAATGAATAGGGAAAAAGGAGACTGCAAGGAAAGGACAGAGGGAAAAAAAAAACACTAAGAAAAGCACCACAGAAAGAAAACAGGGCCAGGGAGACTTCGCAGTCATCTTGGGATCAGAAGGACAGAGATGTAATCAGGGAAAGGAACAATCTGAGGGAAATGGAGGCCAGGCATAAAGGGGCAGAGAAAACCACACTGATAGGGCTGTGAGGGGGAGGAAGGGTAGCAGAGTGAGAGAAAAGGCAGAATTAGGCAGGGAAGGAGGTCTGAGACTGAGGGAGGCTGCTGGGGAGGCGAAAGCTAGGTTGTCCGAGGACGATCTCCCCAAACCTGGGGGATGCAGTGTGAGGGATGGACATGAAGAGAAATTGATACAGTAAGGAAATGTTAATGCTTTTCAGTTCCTTTCCAGCCTATAAATATCCTTCCCTACTACTACCCAGCCCTTCAATACTCTTTATTCCTGGTATAAATAATTTTGAAACCAGAATGGGCGGGAGATGACTTTGAAATCAAATGTGATATATTTCTTGAAAGAGGGATTCTTCCTGGGAGGTGAAGAAAAAAAGAGGGGGGGCTAGGAAGATGCTGTAAAGGAAAAACAGTTACAGGAGAAAGAAAATAAATAGTAAGATGGACAGATAAAGACAAAGGGAAAAAGATAAAAATGTTAAAAGTGATGGATGAGAGGAAGAAAGGAAATAGAAGGAGCTGAAACAAGAAGGATGAAAACAAAGGAAAAGAATAAAGAGAAGGAAGCTGAGAGGAGAAAAACACACATCCAAAGAAAGACCTGGAGGCCTTCATGATTAATATCTTTTCTTTTACTGAGAATAAATTTATATTGTTCTTAAATAGTACAGTGAGTCACCATTTGTGCCTTTTCGGAGGAAGATGCCAAAGTTGAGCTTTTTAGAGTTAAAGTCATGAGACTCGTTAAGATCCATTCTCAGCAGGGTATGCTATGACCCAGCCTCAAAATTTATACATTCCTCCACTTCAGTGTACAGAAGCAGACATTAAAGTGAGTGGAAGGAAAGAAATCTGCTCTCAGTTGTACCTCTATATTTCAGTTTGAATTTCAGATTTATTAATACCATGGTAATGTTTCACAGGTATAACTAGACATAGAATATGTTTGAAGGAGTCTAACCAGATTTACATTTGACTCTTTCTCATTGAGCAGAAGAAAAAAAGTGAAGGAAAATCAAAGGAAAATAATTAATTATGTGGTATCTTCAGCTATCTATATTGCCCATGGCATGGCTATCAGTCATGAACTGTGTATTCAGACTTTATAACCTGAATGTTCTCCAAACAAATAACACCTTAAAACAGCAGACCAAACAATGGAACAAGCTTTATTCTGTCCTTTCTGTTTCAGCAGTGCACCCAGCAAAGGAGACATAGGAGGAAATCAACTGTAAATGGCATCTTCAATAATGAAGGAAAAAGCTGGATATCCACAAGTCTGTTTCCTAGGCAACTGAATGGAGGGACAATCAGAATCTCTCAATTGCACCCCATTATAGATATTTTCTACACAGACCAGCAAAAGGAAGAAAAAGGTGATTGGAAAATCTTCAGCAAAAATCCTTCTGAAGCACTTTAAAAGCATGGGGGAAGTGAACAGATAATACACAAAATGGCTGCCTGTGTGGAACTCCTGATTGCAATCATCTTCAGAGCAGTACGAAGAGGGATGACAGGAAAATCATGCATTTAAACATTGCATTCCCAAAGGTCCCAGATTTCATCCCTGACTCGAGGGATGAGGCTTAACTGACAATTGTATTTTATAGGAATATCTCACAAATAGACTTTGATGCTGTGTAGAGAAGGATAATTCGGAAAATCTGCATTGTAAATCCACTTTCTATGTTATTCTCTGGCACCTTACCAACCTAATGGTCCAGGATTGTTAATATGACCTGATGAACCACAGCTGCTGTTGATCCACTAATATCACTTCTCTGAATAATTTATAGAATGCACAAACTTAGGCAAATGAAATAAGCATATACAAAGGGAGTTCACTTTTTTCTGCACTGGGTAATCTCCTAGTACCAAAAGTAGGAGTATGTGCTTTATGCAGGAACATACTGGGGAAAAAATAGATATGCAAGCATTTAGAGAATAGAAGTATCACAAGGTATCAAAGCTAGACAGATGAATGAATCTAGACGAGTCGTATGGACTTCTTCCATCCCCAAAAGCAAATTTTACAATGCTAAGTGTCACAGCTACCCTGGCCATCCAAGGAAAAGCTCTGCGTACAGCCCAGCTAAGGAAAGCTTAAGTTGCTTGTTACCATGTGTGCCCTCCCTCTTCTTTTTTGCCCTGTCTCAGTAGATTCTCTTCTTTCACTTCTTTGTTTTTTTTTATTGCATTTACTTCTTTTACTCTGAGCCAGAGGCCTAAGAAGCATCAAAGCAGTTTTCCTAAGGCTGACCGCATCAGCTCAAAGTTTTCATTTTGACACAGATCGAACAAGTAAGTGCAGAGCACTGAGTCAAGGTGCATCCTATCACCTAACCTGCCAACCTTTTCCTCACTTAATATGTTCTAAGAAAAGGAAAAAGAAACAAAAAAAGTAGAGATAGAAGAAAACCACTGCTTCATTTATAAACAAAAAAATTATATTTCCTGATTTGTGCTGAGACAAAATACATCTTTCTTACTGCAGCAAGTATTAGCAGACTAAGCACAGGAAAATCGTTGTCAGTTCTGAGTGAGTTCCATTACCAGGGCATGCAACTAGCCTAGCAGAATAATAGCTCAGAGATAGCAGGGAAATGCTATCAGAGAGGGCTTCTGGAGAGTGGGAGGCTTCCAGGTTTTTCTAGAGTTTCAGGGGTTTATATATTTGTGCTCATTTCTTGTCTGATCTGATTTGTCACGGAGGTATGGTCTATTTGGCAAAGGATCAAGTTAAACCTATTTACTCTCAGCTTGTCTGAAGCTCTTCAGTTGCAGAGGAGATATGTTTTGGTTCATTTCCAGTGTTTTTTAATTGCTCTGTCATTCATTGGTCTGCTTTACTGGTTAGGGTTCAAAATATTCATATGTATTAGAAACTTCATGAGAAGATGGCAGCAGCAAGTGAAGAACTCGGAATTGTTGAGGTAGAACTTATTAAAAATACATGCAGGAAGATATTATATATGGACTATAGCTGCATACATCCTTTTGGTGTGGGGAATGGGAAATTTTCCTTAAAAGTATCAATATTTAGCCACAACTAGAAATGAACACCAGTTTTAATGAATAATTCTACATTATTATTTTCTCTAGGATGGCAAATCCATTGGATGGATAGATGATTTCTGGCAAAATAGCCATCATCCGAAATGAATAAAAAAGTCCTTGTGTGAGAAACTTCTATTCTGAAAAAGTATTCCAAAACAGAAGTACCCAACTGCAGGGTTATATCTCAACTGGTGTGCAAAACTTCCACAACTTTGTATCTTCAATACTGAAAAAACCCTGCTATTTAATCTGAAAGAAGTGGTGGAAAAACTGACATTTTGGCAGCACTTCTGTGAGCACCAGCGTCACATCATGCCGTAAAAATAGACAAAAACTACAGATTGAACCAAAACTGAAGCTTTCCTCCTGCAGGTAGACAGACCTTCTCTTCAGCTCTCTGGAACTACAAAGTCGTCTGTATTTAATTATCTTCTCTCGGTCACTGCTATCTTAGTTTCTTTTTCCTCTTGTCTAAAAATCTCAAATGTGTTTCTATTTAGCAGTTTAATATAGTTTTCCACAATGGCTATGCCAATGTTGGTACAGCTTAGACATGTTAGTGATATCCCGGTGAAGATGGTCCCCTTCATCCTCATTGAGAGAAAATTCATGCTTAGGGAAGTCCTTCAGCCCTTATTATTTCCTGTTCTTTCTTGTTATGGCACAAACTGGATGAAATCTTGAAACTGAAGGGAACAATAGTTCATTCAAGGGGAGAAAAAAAGTAATTAAGCTTACTTTTGGAAGTAAAATACATGAAAAATAGAAGTTCATACCCTAAACATGGCCGTGGAGCATGGAGGAGACTGGCCAAACCACCCCCAAATCTGTGAGTGAATTGTCTTTCTGTAGATGGTCTCCAGAAGCACACGGCAGAATAAAGTTCATGGATGTGTGGAAGCATCCAGAGACCGTGGAGGTGGAATAATCCAAAAAGCCATCTCGAAACACTTGTGCCGTATTCCTGAGAGAAAGCCAACAGAGGAAGCTTTAGGACAGTGAAGTAACTGGAAAGAAGCTTCAGAAGAAAAGAAAGAGCTTTCAAAGGCTGTTACTGTTATAAGGGTGAAAAGGGCATTATGTACATTATTCATAAATAAATTGCTTTGCAGCATGCACGTCACTGATTCACTGAAATCATCGATAGATTTCCCTTAAAAACTCCTTCCAAGCTCCACGAAGCTGGCTAGGGCTCTGCTCAGGAAGGATGGTGTTATTAGTACAGCAGGGAATAGATTTGTTTCCAGTGTACCTGGCAGACATCCGTACAGACACACGATGACATCAGTCACAGCCAGGACCACACATGTATATTCACATGGAGTTGTAAGTCTGTTGGATAGCCAATACATATGGTTTATACACTTCTCCCTCTTAGTCAGGAAAGAATCCAGCTATTTTTAAGTCTGGATATGCATACGGCCAAATATAATGATATTCCTTATGCAAAGGAAGAAAAGGAGAGACTTAGATTTTTCAGTGTGGTCTCCTTATTTCTGACAGTTTTCCTTTCCCATTGTGCTTACTCACTCTTTCCCTGGCAGAATGAAGGTCCCTCCAGGACCTTCTGTTCTTGTAAAGCTTAGATTAACACTCACAAAGTCACAAAGTTTATCCTCTCATGTAAATTTTTGTGAAGTGACCTGCTGGGACAGCTAGCTTGCGTACATGCAGTGGTGCACACCTCTCAGGTTGGCACCCCCTGCTTAGATAGAGCAATCAGAGGACAATGCCTACAACTACTAGCAAATATTTGCACTGGACAGATTGCAAACAACTTTCAGACTACTCATCACTCCCTCCAAGAATTAAGCAGTAATGAAGACTGAATAAATTTGCAGTTCTTACAGTTGTCTTGAAGCTAACTTCCAAAATAGAAAAAATAGCTAAATCTTCTGCATAAATTATTACCAGTTGTCCATCTAAATTTTGTTAAAATGGGAACCATGACAAAGACCTTGGAAACCATGACCCATGAATTTTCCAGGAGCAGCCAAGTGCATCATCCTCTGAAAAGAACATAAAGGAAGAAAACTTACATTTGTCAAAAATTCTGACCACTAGCATGCACTTTTCTCGATTGTTTGTAGAAAAATAGCAGTAAAACAGAATGTGTCTACACTGAGGAGACAGTGACTGTCTGTCATCAAACGACTGCCTCTGGTTGTGTTAATCTCATTACTGTATATGACTTTGAGCACTGAAAGAAACCAGAGTGACAGTGTCAACATAACTTCTCCTTTAACACAACGTAATTGTACAATATGGAAATACAGACTTTGACTGCTCTTTTTTAAAAATTGTTTTTCCAAATAAAGTTGAAAAAGGAGGAGAGAGTGGAAATCATTCAGCTTCACCTAGCATATCCTTCCTGACACTTTCTAAATGTCTGAGAAATTTTTAGAACCAAATATGGCCGTTCAGAAAGGACAGTACTAGCTGGCCATATTTCCCATTTCCCATTCTCAAGCAAAACCACAGTGCTTCTAGGCCACCTATTGCAATTCAGATTCACTTGTTCCATTACCTCAGGGTTTGGTTTTGTTTAATAAAGTGTTTTCATACAGTGATATGGAGTTGTGGCTTTGTGTTTGTCACAAGGGAACTTGATTTATATCTCTACAGTTCTTCAGTGATTTTGAAAAGACAACCGTATGACACAAGCAGTGAAATTACCTGTTGATAAAAGCTGCTCTTATATTCTGGCACCACTAAGATAGCATAGGCTATACTAAAAAGAAGGTCACATGGTGACCCACTTACGGAATTCATGATTATTTCTCTTTGAGCCACATACTCATAGATTTCTGTTACAGGCGAGGTCCTTTAGGCTAGGTCCTGTACAAATGCTTTTGAAGCTTTTAAGAAAGCTCAGAAAACTTACAGCCACAACAACACTGCTGAGAGTCCCCTTCAGAGATGCATAATCATATTCCAAACTTCATCTTGTTTGTACTTCCCCCAGCAATTAATCTCTATGTAACTCTTTCTAATTTCTGACTTCTAACATTCCAGAAACTGAGTATCTTAAGAACAGTTGTTATTGTTTCATTTTACTGCAGTGTGGCAACAAGTTTCAAGTGCCATTATTATTTATAGGGAAATGGGTTTAGATATTTTATCTGTCTATAAAAGTGCATTGATTTTGTCATTCTCGTCCTTCCACCAGTCCCCACTGTTTTGCAGCTAACTGTTAAGATATTTAACTTCCCACTAACACATTCTACTCCACAGACCCTATAAATTAATGAACATTAGAAACCTTTCAAAAATGAATCTGATTTTTCTTTCCCAAGAATTCGTAAGCTAGCCTTGTATTTTATTTGCCTGTATTCCTAGGCATCTACTTTAATGCACGCTACACATACTCGAACGTGCTAGGTGAACACTCCTCCAAATGAAATAAACTGGCAGCTGCTGTTTCTCCATCCAGGAGCTTAGTCTTTTTATGTACATTTAAGACTGCTGTCTCAGCAGTTTTCAGGAGGAGCAGCCATTCACCTGCAGAGGCGATGAATGGACATGCACAGCCTTACGTGGCTGCGCAGTGCATCGGGGGTTATGTCAGCGCTGCAACGTGTGCACAGATCAGCTGCCAGGCAAGGCAGCTCTGCCAGTGTCTGTCTTTGGCATCAGCACATGCTGCTCTGTATTTGTTCGTGAGGCTGGAACTCTCGTGCGCAGCTAAACCTTTTGCCAGATGGATGTGCAATAGCTCCGACAGATTCCAGGGCAGAGCTATTACCCAAACACTGGCAGAATCAGCAGTTTCTCCATCAAGTCGCAAGATTAACAAAACCAGCTGGCTGCTCAGAACCCAGCAGGGCAGCAGCTTGTGGATTTATACACACCACGTCTCCATATTATAGAAAGCTATCCTGATATTTTCTATGAAATAAAGATACAGGTAATTCACCTATCTCATTGTGATCCTTCACAGAGCAGATTTGCTAAAAGTTCATCCAAAACTGGGACAATATCTATGTGACTGCAAATCATTCCACAGCTTTGTTAGCAAATATACCTCTAAGCCACAGACAAATATAGCCAGAACAGAAATGCAGCATTTGACTAGCTGGAGCCCAGAGTGTCAGAACTGTATAACAGTCTATGAAATACTGCCAGAGCAGGCTTCTGAAAGATAAACATGAAGTGCGTAGAGTAGTGAATAAAAAGAGTGGCAAAATTAACCTTTAAACACAGAACTGAAAATCAGATGCATAAGATATTACCAGATGAGAAGCAAAGTCCTCCAACAAGATTAGGTTTTAATCATGTCAGGATTTTAATTATAGTGCTGTGGAACAAAAGCTATAAAAACAAATCCTGCCTTAGAATTTACCCACTTTGAAATGTTTTTCATGAATATCCCAGTGTATCAGTATCTCATTTGATATGGATTCTGTAACTGTATCTAGGTCTAATCCAAATCTGTCATAACACTCTTAAAAGGAATCTGTATAATATAACTGTTACTGTGTCAGCTGAGAGTAGAAGTTTATTTAGGCTAAAGCCATATATGCAACTACGGTCTTTTCTATACATTTTAAAACAAAAATTGCCAAATTGTCATCCCCACATCATCGACAGTCTGCAAAGCTATTATAGTTGAGCAGTAGCTGATTCACACAGTGACTTGAAAGAGTATGTCATTTACAGAGACCACTCTATTTAGTACAATGATGATGCAGGCAGACAACATTACCTGAGAACAGAAAACTCGGAAACCACTGTTTGGGGTGTAAAACTCCAGGACCGACAAAATCACTGTTTCTAAAAGATTAAGATTTAACTCTTACTACATATTTAGTCCTGAGGTTAGCCTGGCTTAGAGAAGAAAGCTGGTTAAGATGACCTCCAGATGTCCCTTCTAAATGAAACCTTCCTCTGGTTTGATCCTGTGAACGATCCTGTGAATGCAAGAGCTCTACTATATAGGCTGCTGAACACAGTGGAGGTGTGAGAACATGATTGGAGGCCAGATGTGTTAGATGCCATGCTGCACAGCTTTGGAAAATGAAATCTAGAATATGATTCTTGAAGGTCTTTCCAAGGTATGCCTACCATTAAAAAATAAAATATAAAAAAATAAAATATAAAACTTACCTCGTCATGTGTATGCACCTGGACCATTCTTGCCTGGTCACTGTTAGTTCCATTCTGTAGAAAAGAGGCAAGCAAGGGACCCTTCTCTGACCCCAAAGAGTGTCGCAGAGAGAAAAAGCATCAGCATCTGCACACAGTTCAGGGGACTAAAAAAGATTGCTTGGCGAACCTGGCATAATGAGTGAATTACTAACTAGCTCACTTTATGCAACGTTTTTTTTTCATCAATTGAGAAATTTTAAAATGTCTCACTTTAATATATTTCTCAAAGCTTATTAACTAGAATCTTTTTGCTTTGCTTCATGGTCCTTCTCTAACTTGCGGATCCACATTGCAGCTACTTTTGTTTTCAGGTCATATTTTCAAACATGACCTCAAGACATCTGTATTTGGATGCTGCAATGAACCATTAGATAAATTATGTGGCTTTAAGGGTCTGGTCAGCTTCTAGTAAAAATTCTTGAAAGGTGCTTTTTTTGACACAAGTGGATTTACCTGAAGGATAAGGATTGAAGCCCAGGAGTCTCTGGGTCCCTGTGAGTAGCTCCTGGCACAGAGTAAGCAGATCCATGACACGGCTGCAGCCTATGACTTCTAAATCTTCTTACATGAGGGCAGTCTTATGTGACTCGAGCATTGCAACCTGGCTGCCACCTGCTTTTCCATTAAAAACCAAAGTGCTATGTCTGAATACACACAACTTCACCACCCTTCCTTTTTTTTTTTTTTTTAATGTTTAACTCCTGTTCTTCAGTTGGTTCTGATAAACATCTTTCACATGGGTCTCACCAGACTGTAATTTACTGCTCTTGCAGTTCTCAGTTAGCACATATCTAAAATTAAAAGAAAAAGAATTTACATCTGAAGTGATTACAATCTCTAACAATCTGAACTGGTGATCATCTCAAATGCAATTATTCAAATCTGCTGTTCATACACCACTGTTCTGGTACAAGGCTCTCCTGGTAAGATAGCCGCTTCTGGAGGTACTGCCTTCTCTCAAACCAGTAATAAGAAACATCAAAGTTTTTATATTTTTTCCTGCTGCTTTCAGCTGATCACTAGGTTTTCTCTATTCTGTGATACCTTAGCTACTTTTTGTCTTTACTTGCACTTCTACTGTTTTCAGGGGTAAGAATACTGCCATTGTTGCTGTCTTTCATTGCCCCCCAAGGTTAAAATGCATACTTAGGTTTCATTGATACTATATCTAGGCTTCATTGATACTCTGATTATTTGTTGCATTATGTTTTATGTCTTTGAAAAAAAAGACATGCTTTGACTGACCAGGAAAATAGAGACCTCCCACAGTAATTCCTAGATGTCAATCGGTAGCCTGCAATCCCTCATTCTGAAATTAAAATCTCCGGCTGCCCTCCCCACTAGCTAGTCATCACCCAAAGAGTGGGACTCAGAATTCAAGTGATACCAGAGGGTTCAAGAAGAGAGGTGCAGTGCTGCAGACACTGGTAACCCTAGCTATGTACATAGTTATTCTATTGGCTCTTCCAACCATTTTGTTTCCAAAGAGTATTGAAAATACCCATGGGTTTTACTCCTGTCTCGAGTAAAGTCATAACAATTATTTCACAGGATGGATTCATTTTCCACAGAAATAAAACTGGCAGAAGCTGTCTAAAAATATGCTGGTTTTCAAAGGAAGAAAAATATTCAACAAATTGTGCAGCTCTTGGCCCTTCATTTGGTCATCTGTCACTCAGGAAAGCCAAGGCTGTTAAGCAGCACCAAAGGATTCATGTTCAGTGGCATTCTTTTGACTTTGTAACCTCTCAGCTTGCACTGACATCACACTTCTCCCATCACGATCAAAGGCGTGAGCTGTATAAGAATTCGCTGCCTGACAGTAGCATCTCTTAGATGAAAGGAGCCTGTGCTAACCTTTAAGATGTTAGTCTTGGTAGCCCATGTGTCTTGGTGGTTGACAGGGTTGCGAGTAGCAATGAAAGTGATCACTAAAACCCTTCCTCTCCACTAAGCACAAGACTAGCATGGTGTCCTTCCCCCTGAGAGTGCCCTTTGCTCACCGAGGGTGGGTGGGAGTTGGCTTTCCGTGGGCAGAGTATACAAATGCATTTCCACTGAAGAAAGTAGCAAGCAAGAAAAGAATTTAGCCTGAATCGCAGCTCATTTCCTGGCCAGCTCCTGGGGCAGTGCTCACACATGGTATCCTTTATTTAAGTGAGACTTCAGTGTCACATGTTAGTCCTTTATTCAGAATGGCAAGATCACAGCCAGGAGTAGTATGAGATAATAACAGGTATCACACACTGCTTGTGGTTTCATAGCATCCAAACTCTGCCAGACTAGTTGGATTATGGGCAGTTTTAAGTTAATAAAACCAATTTGTTTAAAAAGAAATTACCCATTTGGCTCTTGCTGATCATCCAGTTGCTCTTATTTTTCCAAGAGGCAGAACACATCTGCATCCAATTAGTATATTAGTTGGAGTGCCTCTGCACTGCTACATTACAGTTCCTGTGTGTGGCTTGAAAAAATATGTAGGATGTAAACTCTTCTCTCATCCTGTTGCAAATCAGGAGAGGCTTTAACGGAGCAACAGAACCCAGGGGGTGAGGAGAGAAAAAGGGGAAGGAGCAGGGCGGCAAATAGTGACAGCACTCAACACAGCTCTTGAGCTCATTGAGGTTTTTTTGTATTAAAGGTAGGCCTTACACACGGTTTCTGACATGTCAAAGTAAAAAGAAAATCCCTGTTTATTTTAATGGAAGTTAGTTTAGGCTTCCCATGATCATAAATACGGCAACATTACTACAAAAAGCAGTACATTACTAGCTCTGTGCTTGCGTCTGCCTTCTCTTCATCCCTCCTAACCCTACTGCATTAATCAGAGACAAATAAATATCAATTAAAGATACAATTAATACAGTTAAACCAATGCCACAAGCTATTTTGGTGATAGTTTGTATTTAATCCTCTTCTTTATTGTATAATGCACTCTCTCTTTCCACATGTCATGGCCAGCCTGTGAGCAGTCCTTGCAACTGCTCTGGGCTGAAGTTGGAGTTTAACAGGAGTCAGACACCTCATAGATGTACTAGGGGAAGAGCAGCATAATAATAAGAAAGGAAGCTAAGAGAGTTGTAGGATGAGGTAAGCTTCAGGCTTCAGGTCCTATTTGAAATGGAGGAGGCTGAACTGATAGCCCCCAGAGGTTTGGCTGGGGAGAAGAAAGAGATGGAGAGGGGGGCAGCTTCCTTGTGTCAGGCGGGTCTGCAGAGCCCAGTAGACGAGCTGCCTTCCTTTGCCCAGTGAGACAGCAGCAAGTTACGAGCTCTGCTTTTTACAGGGCGCATAAAACGACTGGTGGAGCGGGCTGCAGTGAGTCAACGTGCTGCTGTGCAGGCAGGGCCTGGCTGCCTCCTCGGGCTGGATGAAGATTTGACAGAAATGCCGTCCGCCCACCCCGCTTCCCTCCTCCAGCCTCTCGGTTTGGTGATTCCCCTTCAGTGTTTCTCTTTGGCACGCTGCTCTAAGATAAAGATAAATCGTTGTGTAAACTGAAGAGCAGAGTTCAGTGGTTACCTGGCTGGCACTGCTCCTCCACGTGTGCTCAGGGAAGGGGGCGAGGGCTGGAGTCATCACCTCTGCTCTGGGGACCCCTGCGCGCATCCTGCAGGCACAGAGTGACCGGAGGGCAGACCTTGGCAGAGCCTGGCAGCTCAGTCCACCCGTGGAAGACTGTGAATGCTCCACTTCCACGCACACAGAGTTCACAGGCTTTTATTGGCAAAGGTCTAATGCAGGCAGCCTCCTTCAGCATGTGGCAAACAGAAATCACATTTTTAAGAGGCTGTAACTGAGTTTTTGTGTAAGGCAGAGGCTGGTGTTGCTCAATACACAACACCTAAAATTGAGATGCTTAATAAAGCAACTATCAGGCTTCTTGGCTCTCAGTGACTGTGGAACAACATGCTTTGTCAGGAGTAAAAAAACACTGTGAGGATGCCCTGAATGGCTGAGACTTCTAGGAGTGTGGAGATCGAAACACTTAAGCAGCTTTACACTCTGATTGTGCAGTCTGGATGCACATGCAAAAAAAAAATACCAGAAGGTAATGCTGTTTCTGACAACAGCTGGTGCAACAAAACTTTGGGAGCAATTCAGATGCTTACACATAGGTGCTTTGTGCCATTTTAGACACTGTAGGGTATCCAAGAGTGATCATTCCACACTGAATCATTCCCTTGGTATTTTTAATATGTTTCGGTTAATGCTGGTGAAGGAGACCAAGAATGAAACTGCCGGTATGGTTACAAGCCCAGTGCAGCTAAGCCATAGATCATGGGCTAAAAATTACTACCTTGCTTTACACACCCGATCCAGCTCCTTCAGAAGTTATCACAGAAGCCAGAAAAGCATTTCTTTCTACAAAGCCCAGAGAGGAGGTGTGTAAGAGTATCTGTCTGCAACAGACGAACCCCATAAAGGACAGATTTACCTGTTGCTCCAAAGAAGAGCAAGAGAAGCACCAGGGTGCACGTAGCAGCACAGGGCAGCAGAGAGATAAAGAGCAGGTATTTTTGCATGGAGATAAGTCTGAAGATGATGGTCTTACTCTAGTGACTGCAAACAGGCTTACAATAACAGGCTTAGGCTAAGAACTCTGACTTTTAGATGGTTGATGGTGTGCAAGAACTCTCCCACCAAATGAGCACCACTGCACTTTACAGATATCAGAGAAGCTACACAGTTTTAATGCTGCTTATTTTTTTCTTTTTCTACCTGAAAGAAGATGATGTGAAAGGCTATAAAAGAGGGCTCCAGGGTGAGGCAGCTGGACCAGCTGTGCTCCACAGAGGCCCATGTTCTCCAGGGCTGGCTGCCTGGAAAGCCACCACTGCAGGAAGCCAAACTCCATCAGATTCTTCGCCTCTGAATGGTTACTGAACACAAAACATAAAACGGAAATCTTGTTCATTTTGGTTAGATGAATTTTCTGATAGGTGTCAGGAAATGTCTGAAATGTAAACTAAACTGCTGTCCTTTCTTTTCTTACAGTTTTCATAATGGACTGTAGCAGCCAAGGATATTTAAATATTTTTAGAATTACTTTCTTTTCTTTCTTTCAGTTCCCACAGGTATTCACATAGAAACAGGGACAAAAATTTATTTGAACAAGTCTTCCTGTTCTTTACACACCACCTGACATGCATTAAGTTGTGCAAAGTAGCTCATGTTTAATTCCGCATCTAACCGAATTGTGTTAAGTGTTGGGTTATGCATGCCGGAGTCTATTAAACATGGTGGTTTGTTTCTTCCTAAATTAAGGCAGTCTGGGAAGATTGAACACAAGGAAAGTAAACTGATTCTCGTGACCAGCGATAGGCATTTCCACAGAAATCCACCTAACCTATGTCTCTGGAATCATCCAATGAATTCTAAAATTGCAAACACCCATTAAGTAAGATGGGGAAGAAAGAACTTTGAATATGAAAAGCCAGTAAAGGAATATTTCAGCTACTAGTTAAAAACAGCACCTGCCTCAATCAGCAGCTGTTTGTTTGATGGGAGCAATGGATGGATCAAAAGTCACGAGGAGACATCTTCCAAGGCTAAAACATAATTATTCACTCAGTTTTTACTGTAAGAAAGTGAAGATTTGGCACATGCATCCCAATTGTACCTATACATGTCTTGCCCAGAGTGACAACATGCAGGACAAGGGGAGAGAGAAAAAGGGATGGCATGAGCCATGGCGCTAAATCACACCAGGTGTTGTTGCACTGTTTCACAGTCTCTTCTGAAGATTATTGCTGTCTCCAGTCCTAGAGGGGTGAAATAGCTGCTGAAAGGTCTCACTAAGCTGTTCTCAGGGCAGAGATCTTGAGGAGGGTGATGGCTCCCTCTCTGCCTACTCAGGAGATGGCAAAGAGTAATAGGAAGTACTAGGGTTATAGCCAGGTCCCTTGTGATAAGCTTTTTATCAGTCTCTAAGAGATGTATGGTACAAAGAATACAAACATCTGTTGTACATTTCCATACCTTGGTGGCTTCCTTTCCAGTAACTGGTGGAGAAATAAAGGTGCAGAAGAACCGTTGTTTCGTATCTACAGCCCTGTTGTACAGAGGTTTGATGCTTCCATCAGATTCGAAGATTATCTCCTGAATCTAGAGAAAATCTGTCTCGGTCTTATTAATAAAACATGCACTACAAAAATAAATAAAAATAAACAAACAAATAAATAAAAAATTGTCTTTCAGAATTTTATTTTATTCTAAAAAACTTTATTCTGTAATTTTCGTTCTTAATCACAGGGCACTGCATTATGTTTTCAAAAACTGTTTGGCAGGATGTTAATAGAATATTGTAGTTTGCAGTTCTACATTTCGAATTTAATATCTTAAAATGATACCATCTTTTTGCTGTTGAATACTTCCTAACTTCAGAGGAATCCATCTAAAGAAAAAGAATGATTTTAATTAGTTTTACTAGCACTGGAATTTGTGCATAACTTTATTAATAGTATATGGAGATTGTATTGAAATTCCCTGGGCATGAAAGTAAAATTAGGAAGTACAAACCAGAGCTTAAAAATAAGTTAAAAGGGCCCAATTAGTTTTCTGTTAGCACCAATGATTCTTCAAATATGAGCATTTTCCTATTAGTTGAACCACCTGAAAAATCCGTGAAATTAAACAGCGAGATAACATATTGATTTTCTTGTCCAGTGGTCCTCTGAAGGAAAAATTGTTACGATAACCCACAATTGACCAAAACACTTGCCCTTCGTGGAAAAAAAAAATTAGGAAAAAAGTCAAATCCAGGATTTCACAATGTATAGAAAGGAAGGTCTATTTGACCTGGTCAAAAACCTTCTTGATATCTAAGAAATAGATCAGTGGCTTTAACTACATCAAGGTGGACAAGTGGATTTCATTACTTTTTGCTCTCATCATTATGAGAAAAGTTTACCCCCTTAACAAAAACACTGTGATATCATTTTACTATTTCCAGGAGCTACCCCTTTTCTAGTGGCCTAATTTAAGGGCAGAATTTAAAATCTGCTGTTAAGTGAATAATCTGGCTAGAATAGCTAGCTGCACAAAATGTTTCTAATATTCATATACATCCTGGGCTGCATGGCTGCTCTCTAGAAAATGTTCTCATTATTTGGCTGTTTTATCTTTGCCTACTGATGCTCTGAGTGGTGGAGCATTATTACATTCTGAAGAAGGGATCTTTAGGAAATGCAATCAATGTAAAATGACTTTGAGGGCTATTGTAGTTTTTAACCATGGAGGATATTGTTCAAAATATGGAAATGTGAATATGAAAAAAAAAAACCAACCCAAAGATACTTTTAAGATTAAATGATCAGTAATTATTTTCTTTCCTAGTGACTACCGTATTTGATAGAAAATCATGCAAGTAGACCATCCATACAGATCTCCTCTTTATCAGGGTGGTTGCAATTGTTGTGGTTGTTGTTATTGTGTTGTTGTCATCAACAAGGATTATAATCCAAGGATCCCTCACAAACATAGGCACCAGAGAAGCATACAGTCATTTGAGCATTTCCTTAATTTTCTATTGTTTGGCACAAAATAGAACTGAACAAACTTTCTTTCAGAGTCTAGTAATTATAGCAGTCTCTTAGAAAACAGAAAACATGGCTTCAAATCATTGCTCTACAGAAGACTTGAATACAAGTCTCCAGGTGGTGTTTTAAACACTGCAGCTTGGGGAGCCAGTCCATCTCCTTCTGCTTTCAGTGCTGAGCATAAGTAATGGGGTTTAGTTGCTCATTGTCAAAGGCTCTGACACCAAACGGACACATGACTGTTTCACTGTTGCTCAGAGTTATCCAACTATTTCTTAGATTTATTTTAATAGCAAGAAGTTTAAAATCGTAAAACTCCCCAGAGGTGACCAAAGCTGTCTGACCTGCTTCTGGAATATTGCAGACTGTCCCAGCCGGGCAAGTGGATGGCTCAGTTTTGATGGCTTGTAGCAACACCAGCAATTTCACATTAAGTAGCTTACAGATGTAGGTGTAGATATGTATGTATACATATACATATACATATACTTATATATACACATATATATGTATTTATGTATCAGAGGAGGGAGCATTACTTACCTCTGATAATCTGGCTGGAAAGCAGAATCATAGAATAACAGAATGGTAGGTGTTGGAAGGGACCTCTGGAGATTACCTAGTTCAACCCTCCTGCCAAAGCAGGGTCACCTACAGTAGGCTGTAGAGGAACTTGTCCAGGTGGGTCTTGAATATCTCCAGAGAAGAAGACTCCACAGCCTCCCTGGGCAGCCTGTTCCAGTGCTCCGTCACCCTCAGAGGGAAGAAGCTCTTCCTCATGTTCAGATGGAACTTCCTGTGCCTGAGTTTGTGCCCACTGCCCCTTGTCCTGTCACTGGGCACCACTGAGAAGAGTCTGGCCCCACCTTCCTGACACCCACTCTTAAGATATTTATAAGCATTTATAAGATCTCCTCTCAGCCTTCTCTTCTTCAGGCTGAACAAGCCCAGCTCCCTCAGCCTCCCCTCGTAGGAGAGATGTTCCAGTCCCCTCACTATCCTTGTAGCCCTCCACTGAACTCTCTCCAATAGTTCCTCATATTTCTTGAAGTGGGCAGCCCAGAACTGGACACAGTACTCCAGATGGGGCCTCACTAGGGCAGAGTAGAGGGGGAGGAGGACCTTCCTCGACCTGCTGGCCACACTCCTCTTAATGCACCCCAGGATCCCACTGGCCTTCTTGGCAGCAAGGGCACACTGCTGGCTCGTGGTTAACTTGTCATCCACCAGCACTCCCAGGTCCCTCTCTGTGGAGCTGCTCTCCAGCAGGTCTGCCCCGAGTCTGTACTGGTGCGTGGGTTTAATTGTCCCCAGGTGTAGGACCCTACATTTGCCCTTGTTGAACCTCATCAAGTTTCTCTCTGCCCAACTTTCCAGCCTGTCCAGGTCTCGCTGAATGGCAGCACAGCCTTCCGGTGTATCAGCCACTCCTCCTATTTTTGTGTCATCAGCAAACTTGCTGAGGGTACACTGTCTCTTCGTCCAGGTCACTGATGAAGAAGTTTAACAAGACTGGGCCCAGTACTGCCCCCGGGGGACACCACTAGTTACAGGCCTCCAACTAGGCACTGTGCCACTGATCTCAACCCTCTGAGCTCTGCCATTCAGCCAGTTCTCAATCCACCTCACTGTCCGCTCATCCAGACCACACTTCCTGACCTTGCCTATGAAGATGTTATGGGAGACAGTGTCAAAAGCCTTGCTGAAGTCGAGGTAGACAACATCCACGGCTCTCCCCTCATCTACCCAGCCAGTCACGCCATCATAGAATACTGCCAAAATTGTCAAGCATGATTTAACCTTGGTGAATCCATGTTGACTACTGCTGATAATCTCTTTTCCTCCACTTGCTTGTTGATGACCTCCAGAATGAGCTGCTCCATCACCTTTCCCGGGATGGAGGTGAGGCTGACCGGCCTGTAGTTCCCTGGGTCCTCCTTCTTTCCCTTTTTGAAGATTGGAGTGACATTGGCTTTCCTCCAGTCCTTGGGGCACCTCTCCTGTCCTCCAGGACCTTTCAAAGGTGATGGAGAGTGGCTCAGCAATGACATCTGTCAGCTCCCTCAGGACTTGTGAGTGCATTCCAGCGGGGCCCATGGATTTTTGGGTGTCCAATTTGCTTAAATGATCTCTAACTTGATCCTCCTCGACCAAGGGAAGGTCTTTCTTTCTGCAGGCTTTCTCTCTTACCTCCAGGGATTGGGATGACTGAGGGCCAGCCTTAGCAGTGAAGACTGATGCAAAGAAGGCAGGCAGTAACACTGCCTTCTCTGTATCCTCCATCACCAGGGCCCCCGCCTCATTCCACAGCAGGCCCACATTGTCGCTAGTCTTCCGTTTGCTGCTGATGTATTTGAAGATGCTCTTCTTGTTGTCTTTGACATCCCTTGCCAGATTCAATTCCAGGTGGACCTTAGCCTTCCTCGTCGCATCCCTGCATGCTCTGACAAAGTTCCTATATTCCTCCCAAGCGCCTGTCCCTTTTTCCACATCTGCAGACCTTTCTCTTCCATATGAGTTTTCCTAGAAGCTCCTTGCTCATTCATGCAGATCTTGTACCTCCTTTGCTAGGTTTCTTAGTCATGGGGATGCACCAATCCTGAGCATAGAGAAAGTGATGCTTAAGTTGCCACCAGCTCTCTTGGACTTCCCTAACTTTTAGAGCCCTAACCCATGGAGTTCCTTCAAGTAGGTCCTTGAAGAGGCCAAAGTTAGCTCTCCTGAAGTCCAAGGTTGTGATCCTACTTCTTGCCCTTCTTCCTTCATGCAGGATCCTGAACTCCACCATCTCATGGTCACTGCAGCCAAGGCTGCCCCCAGATTTCACATCCTCAATGAGTCCACCTCTATTTGTCAGCACAAGGTCCAGCAGCACGCCTCTCCTTGTTGGGTCCTAAACCCCCGTTTCAATAAGTTATCACTGATGTTCTGCAGGAACCTCCTGGACTGTGTGTGCCCAACTGTGTTGTTTTTCCAGGAGATGTCAGGGTGATTGAAGTCCCCCATGAGAACCAGGTTTTGTGATCGTGAGGCTGCTTTCAGATGTCTCTAGAAGGCCTTATCTACTTCCTCTGCCTGAACAGGTGGCCTCTAGTAAACACCCACAACAGTGTCACCCATATGAGTCTCTCCACCACCATATGAGTATCACTCATTTGAGCCACTCCACCATCTCGCCTTGTTGGCCTGCCTTTCCTAAAGAGTGTGAAGCCATCTGTGATAGCACTCCAGTCATGCAAGCTATCCCACCATGTCTCTGTAATTGCAGTGAGACTGTGGTCCTGAAACTGCACACAGATCTCTAGTTCTTCCTGTTTATTCCCCATGCTGTGTGCATTGGTGTTCAGGCATTTCAGAGAGATAATTGAGCATGCAGGTTTCCCTGGAGAGGTGCAAGAGGATCTGTCATAGTTATACACACTCTTAAGGTGGTTGGTCTTCTTGTTCTCAGTTCATCCCCCCGATGTGCAGGTGTATTCTGTGCCTGATATAGACGCACAGTGTTCAAGCCTACTTTTCAGGACTACTGAAATTACGCACCCTCAGTTTAGAGTGGGGCAGGGATAACTTCCATCCTATGAATCTTATGACATCCCAGATATTCCTGCCCATGGTAGGGGGTTGGAAGAGATGATCTTCAAAGGTCCCTTTCAACCCATGTCATTCTGTGATTGATTTTATTATCCATCCATTATGCAGCCCAAAATGTGAGAGTCAGGGCTAAGACAGAAAAATGGAGAAGGTTTGAACCTGCAGCCAAGTTGTTAAAACAGTTCCATAGATTTCGTGCATGCTGAGTTCAAGCATCTTGTCCCTGTGTTGGGTGTGATGGTGCTGCAATGCTGCCTGGTGCGTAATACCATAGCTTAATGTCAGGGTATTCACTCCCAGTTATCCTTGCTCCACATGTGAGCTCTGTCTTACCATTCTGACATGGCCAGTTCTCCCAGGTGGATTAAATCTAGGTTTTTGGTTCCTCACTGGGGACACACTCTTCTCATACTGTGAACTAGAGTTTCAAACTTGGGCTGCGGGCTCCAGGAGGCAGCAGTTTTGTCCATGGCAACACAGAAGTGAAATTCTTTTTGTGCATCCAGAGGAAGATTTTGAAAGGTCAAAGTGTCAGTTCTTTATCTAACTCCAACTGAGTGTCTGCCTTTGAGGTGCCCTGTTATGAAACACTTTCCATTAACAAAAATAAAAAGACTACATAAAAAAAAGATTTTATTCCTCGTAGTAGCTTTCATATATTGAATATGTTTCTAGGCACTTTAATCAGTGGAAAACAATTTCCAGTGGTCCTATAAGATTTAATTAAGTGACCATCAAGACTAAGGCAGAGAGTTCCTAAGCATCTTTAATCATCCACATAGTTTTATGGGATGCATAACTGTATCCTGGGCTGCATCAAGAGAAGCATGGCCAGCAGGTCGAGGGAGGGGATTCTGCCGCTTTATTCTGCTCTCATGAGACCCCACCTGGAGTACTACATCCAGCTCTGGGGCCCCAAAGATAGGAAGGACATGGATGTGTTGGAACTTGTCCAGAGGAGGGCCACAAAGATGATCAGAGGGCTGGAGTACCTCACCTACAAGGACAGGCTGAGGGAGTTGGGGCTGTTCAGCCTGGAGAAGAGAAGGCTCCGGGGTGACCTTATAGCAGCCTTCCAGTACCTGAAGGGGGTCTACAGGAAGGATGGAGAGGGACTTTTCACAAGGGTGTGTAGTGAAAGGACAAGGGGGAATGGCTTTAAACTAAAAGAGGACAGATTTAGATTAGATATTAGGAAGAAATTCTTCACCATGAGGGTGGTGAAACAGTGGTACAGGTTGCCCAGAGAAGTTGTGGATGCCCCCTCCCTGGAAGTGTTCAAGGCCAGGTTGGATGGAGCTCTGAGCAACCTGGTCTAGTGGAAGATGTCCCTGCTTATGGCAGGGGGGGTTGGAACCAGATGATCTTTAAGGTCCCTTCCAACCCTTATCATTCTATGATTCTATGATTCTATGATTCTATGCCACCACTTGGGTTCTAACAGTGAGGACCATTGTCAGACTGAGATAAGAGTTTGACAGCAAATTGACAGTTCTTCATAGTTGCACATTCTGTTTTCCACCCTGTTGATAGAAGCCTTCTAGTCTTCTGAAGTGCTGATATATAATGCAACTGCCTTATTGGTGGCCATACCAGCAATTCTACACTTATTTTCCTGAATTTCAGTATTTCAGCAGTATCCCAGCTAGTATTTTCCAAAGAGTTAGTGTTATATGCACTGTAAACCATAAGTGTTCTATAATTTTATGATCTATATGGGAAATGTTAGTCCCTACATGTCTATATACAAACTTACTAACCTATGTCCTTGCATGTCTTGGAGTTTTGCTGCAGAAAGCATTTTGTCTTTGGGTAAGTAAGTCAGGGACTTCGGAGGGTGCTTAGTGTTTCATGCTAGTTTATACGCTAGTAAGTTTTCCAAAGGAGAATAAAGTCCCAAAAGATTATATAGGCTTCAGGACAATATTTTCATGCTGATTGGATATTGCCTTGTGGGATAACAATTGCTGCTAACAACAAACCAGTGTTTCTTCTCAGCCTTTAGTGATTCTTCAAAAACATCTAGGAAAAAGCCTGAGGAACACATCTGCCATTTTTGAGGCTGGTGCATAAAAGCAAAATTTTGTGATGATAATTCTTTCTTTTCTTACGTATTCTTCTTTCCAAAACAGTTTAACGAGCTCCTTGTAACTCTTCAAATGCACTTTCTAATCCCAGTAGATACCTAAGCTACTCGACCAACTCCAACATCCCTCATGTTTGTAATTATCCCTTCCATGACTTGCTTCAGCTCAAAAAGAGAGACACATAGGAAAAGGATATCATCTGTCATTCATCTGTCAATGTAAACAATGTGTGTACGCATCATAGAAAGGAACTATTAAATATATTAAACACTGGAATCTTCAAAAGTGGCTGACAGAATCATCTTGACAACAAAATTCTGAATTTGGAACTTTGCATTAAGGAACCTTCTACAGCAAAAGTTTCTCCTTTGAATACTCCATTGATTTTCCATCCTATAATCCACAACAAATGGCATTACTTAGGTGCTTATGTATTTGTGCCTTTTACTCTTACCTTCATATTATTTAACTGTGAAACAGTTACCCTTTCACAGGCCAGTGGTTAACAGCCAGGTCCCCATTCAGACTACCTGGTGCTTTCTGATTTGCTGTTATCTACTAGTGCTGATTTGCGCTTGCTTTCATGGTAAACCTTGTGTCTTTATCTGTTATATATCGGCATTAGGATCCGATCCTATAGGAATTATGAAATTTAGTGACAGATTTAGGAGAGTGCTGAAGTCCTCGCCTAACTTTAAGCTCATTAGTTCTAATCATTCAAGTGCTTAGGAGCAGATGTGTTCAAGAACTCTACCTATTCTTGGTGATAAAACTTACAGCACTTAACGACCAAGTTGACTCCAGGAGCTTAGCTTCATCAGGGCTGTGGTAAAGACCTCCAAAACAACAGTGTCAAATTTCTGTTCTGGATTTTACTCAATGTTACCCTGGATAATGGGTGTCAACTCTGTTTCCCCCTCCTTAAGGAAAGCTAAGATTATATATACATATATATACATGTGTGTATGTTACTTCGTGTTTGTAATTAAATCAATAACACATTTGATTAATCCTCTGTTGCACTGAGCAGAAGCAAATCTGATTATAAGTATACACTTCTAAGACTAAAATAAGTTGTTCTTTTCTTTCATTTATTATCTATTATTGATAAGATATAGTTGTTCCATACTAAAGTAAGGATTATCTATAGAAGATACAGAATATTATAATTATGGATAATAATTGCGACTGGCATTTTACTATTCAATCTGGCAGCAGAAATTTGAAGTGCAGTTTTCACTAAGGAATTTAGCTCAAGGAATGGATACATCCACTTACAAATTCTTGAGGCCTTGAAATACTTCAGTCAATCTTGAGTCACATACCAAGTCTTGGAACATTATCTTCACATACTACAGCCAAAGCTGCAGTTGAATTTGATGCCACTCCGCTAGATAAATGAGCTGAAATCTCATTCATATTATTTTATTTAGTGAGATTTTCTTTTCAGGAATCCAAAGAGAAGTGGACACTTGAAATATGCCCTTCTTTACCACTCTTGTTGCTATAATTGCTGTAGATTGAATTAGAACTCCAATCTTATCAAAACATTCCCAGCAGCTCCTATTGTGATATGAACATTGAACAGTTACTACAGAATCATTGCATCTTGGCAGGAATATTAAAAATAAATCTGTTCTTTCTGTCAAGTGTGACCTTGATATTGAACAACGAAAATGTGCTAAGTGACTGACCAGAATTTCAGTGTGCTATCTGTTGGTAACATATGAGGGACAGAAAAAGATTTCTGTCTGTGTATAAAGTGTTTTTTTAACTACTTCTAAATCAGATGGGTAACGTTTGTGCCAGGAGGTTTGATGTGCCAACACAGATATGGCTCACAATGAAAATGCAATGCTAGTAATCGTATAATGCTGGCCAAAATATTGTTTAGAGGAGACAGAAGCAAAGGGAATGCTTTACAACTGCAACTGAACCTAGAACAAGACTTGACTTCAGAAAGAAAAGTAGAATGTATTTCTTGTCGTGATCACAAACGTTGACAAAGGGGAAGAAAGTGGCATTGTATTCAAGGTACATATCGGGCTTGGTTTCATGTAAAAAAAACCCCACATTAGGGTAGTATCAACAGTAAGAAGAAAATGAACTCCCTTTATTGTTTCAAGTGCTGCTGTTGTGTCATTCTCCCACATTGTATACTGGGTTATTTTCTTCCTCTTTGATCTTGATTCAGCTTCTATTAAAGATAACACAAACCAATGAATACTGGATCAGGCTGGGGTGGATAGCAGGGTGTTATTAGCACCAAATTTCCTCCTTCATTTGCAGCTCCCATCATGTGTATACTGCATGTTTCCTTAATGCTTTGTAATTTGAGGGCACCCGTCTGTTAATTTGCTCCCCAGATGCTGTTTCAGGATGTTATTGCTGTTGCATGCAGCCTGTCATTTCAGAGATGCTCAGACTTCATTTTGGCATCTAAGGAGCTGGCGGAGCCTCTGGAAGCTGTGGAGGTTCACAAACAGAAGAGAGCCTGAGGGCAGGGATCGTGGTTTCTGGGCAAGCTGGAGGCAGTCAAAGGATGTGGTTTTGTGGATGGAAAAGAAGCTTTATGGAGCTCAGGAGATGGTCCTTCTTAAAGAGCTCTGACGAAACCCAGAGCCATGGCTATTGACAGTATTCTAGTTTTGATGCTGTTGCAAACTTAGGCATAGTGCTGCTGGTTTTGTACCAAAGGAATTGCTCAGTAAAAAAG
The DNA here is from genome assembly GCF_030867145.1 of Opisthocomus hoazin. Lineage (NCBI taxonomy): Eukaryota > Metazoa > Chordata > Aves > Opisthocomiformes > Opisthocomidae > Opisthocomus > Opisthocomus hoazin. The sequence continues at coordinate 112,993,024 of NC_134415.1, read as the reverse complement.
GAAGAAGTAGTAGCAGAGGGATTCTTTCATGAAATAAGGAATAGAGTAAGCTGGCCCAAAATATTTCTCAAAAAACACAGGCTTTCTGGGATCTCAGAAAATTTAACAAAATCACTGTTTGAAATTTGTGTTGCAATAGAAGCATCAAGTAAAATGTGTTCTACGCAGAAACTGCAATAGAACTTAAAAGATAAAAAACTCATGGATGTCTAAAAAATGCTGTATCAAAAGCAAGATAACACTTTCAACAATAGGATAACTTTCCAAATCCTTGGCTTAAGCAGTAAACATACACTCCCCCTCCCCCCTTTTATATGCTAAAGCTGCCTGGCTATCTTTAAAGTCTGTTTGAAATCTTCAGTTTCAACAATAGAGTAATGCATTTTCTTCAGAGAAGGCATTGCACTTAAAAAAGAAGTGTAAAACAGTAAAAAATGAACAGCATTTGTAATGTTCACCCATGGTCATTCACATTAAATTGCATGTATGTGTGTGAGAATCAAATAAATGAAGGCACGCCTTCCTTCCAACACAGAAAAGAATTAGGTGATATATTAAAAGTAGATAACCTTGTTTGCCTCCCACTCAACCTTTCTTCATCATTCTTAATAGCAAACATCTAGCTATTGATTAGTTCATTTTAAATGTTACTAAGGTAAATGCCGTACTGCTTTGAACTGATGAAAGAATTGAACAAAGACGAATCATAGCAATTGTGGCATGTTGAGGAATGCAGATCACGAGCTGAATACAAAAAGATGCCTAATGTAACCTTTTATGTAATATCTTACAAAAGAAAGAAAACGCATGTTAGGTCAGTCAGAGAAATTTAACTTAACTCGAGGCAGATCCCTCCCACCTCTTTCGTTCTGCCTTTGTAGTAAGGACTGCAACTTCATTCCAAATCGATACATTTTCTCAGGCAACATGATTCCATCATAAATCATCATTTGCACAGCACATTTCTGCTAATAAATCTGCAGCTAGAAGGGATAAGGAGGAAACTGGTTAACAATAAAGTGTGCTGTTAAACTAGGGCAGAAAAAAAATAAACCAGAAGGTTGTTATTGATACCTGTATCCACAATATGCTCGCTATCTATGTCAACTGTTGTGGAATTAAATGTATTTTCTTCTGCAAATAGCTGTTTATAAAGTTCAAGTTGATGCTCAAGACAAGGAAAATGCTGAACCCAAACTATTCATGAAAAGATGAGGTTTAATGTATGTAATTTAGCTGCAAACCTGGCCAACTGCATTTCGAGCAGATTTTTCAACAGCTTCTCATAGCAAGGCAAAATTTGACACAAATACATATTTTGTGGCTTGGATGTGAACCTAAGGAACTGATTACCCAATGGACTAAAAATTTCCTTTAAAACCTCGAATGAATGCTCAATATAATCAGTTAAAAAGCTAACAACACCAAACCGGGTGAAAAAAAAGAAAGGCTGATGATAGTAGAAACTATCGATAGTCCATGGAATCTGGAAGTTTGAGGGATATACATTTCTATCTGGGGCAGAAGCAGTGCTTTCAAATACATCTATGCCATGACAATTTTTCACCCCCCACATTAGGAATCTAAAATAAAATTGCAAATTCATAATTTAAGAAGAGGTTTTCAAAAACTTTTCAAAAATTATATTCCACTTGCTTCTAATGACAGCTGAACTCCAAATTGCTGGCAAGAACCGGTAGAAATCTCTGCCATTGGACAGGATGGCTCAGAAATCCAGAAAATAGGAAGAGGTAGGTACAAGTCCTTAGACTACACTAACTTCTCTTTTGCGTTTGAAAACCTGCCTTGTGGGCTAATGTGTCCCAAGTAGCTTTGCTCCATGTCTCCTCTCCAAAATAAATTCCCTCTCTGACACCTTCCTTCCTGATTATTACCACTCTCACACACTCTTCTGCTTCCAGAACTGTAAGCAAAATTATGCATTAACCATGTACTCCAAAGCAGAAAATGCAGCTTCTAAATAAATGGGTCCATTTTTCAACAAGCTCAGCATTTTTCAACCCTAAATTAGTAGAGGCATTTCTTGCTTATGACTCTGAATAAAGACTTGGGAGGATGTGTTTTTTTAAAATTTTGGAAAAAGTCTTCTGTCTTGGTCTTTTGATCTACCAGTTATAAAACTGTGCACATTATTAAGTGGGTGTTGCTTAAGAAAAGGCCAGATTCTTTCAAATTTATCAATGTAGGAGAACAGTATTGCACAAGTAAGCAGAACGTATTCAGTTTTCTTCATGAAGATTTCTTCCATGAGAGTGAGTGAACAGAGCTCCTAGATTTATTTGTTAGTGTTAACACATCTATTCAGCACATTTCTGTTTTGTTCAAATATTCAGAAAAAAATACTTTTGTGTCTGCTGCCACCGTGTCTGCCTGAAAAATCTCTGCATCAAGGAAATTCTGTGCAGCCCCTACAAACAGGTTTTTTTTCCTTCTTCAGGAACTGAGCAACCGAAGTCCAGTCCTGGGCCAAATATTGTCCTCACTTGATAAATTTGTTAATCACCTCTCACATCTTGTTGATTCAGTGTCAATCAAAGGCAATACTACTGCTCACATACTTACAGCTGAATTGTAGCTCTAAGCGTATGTGTAAGTGCTTCTTTGGATAGATGCCAGAGTTGCTTGGGTCCTTGCCACGTCAGGCCCCTTGTGAATACATTTTTCTTGTGTCAGCCATATTTTCAGGACCAGACTTGCATCTTTCAGCACACTGACAGCTATGCAACTCAGGGCGCAGGTGAGTAGGGGCTTATTCCTGTGCACAATCTTGAGACAGGACCTATAGATATTTCAGGATTCAAAGGTCAGAAAGACTGGAGAATCTATCCTCAAGTGAATAAAACTGTCTATGTCACCGCTAAATGTTCCACAGACAGAAAATAAAATGTATTTCAGCACTTAGAGGAAGAAACTAGACATGTAGATATTAAAATGAAGAAAAAAATGTGCAAATTGTACTGTGATGAATAATCAAAAAAATTGTTCAGGTAACAAAATTTATTGGGCTAATATCAGGTTAAATCTTATCCCTATACTCAGACTACCCTACTGTGTCTGTTTGGGCAGTAAATTACAAATTTATCAATTTTATACAACCTTGCAGGTTTTGCCTCATGTTTTCTAAGTGTTTTTGCAGGTCTGGCAGCCTTGTCTGAGCTCCTGAGCAAACAAGAGCAGATCACTTCCACACCCTATGTGCAGTGGGGCTGCACTGGACTGCTTGTGCATATGGTCTACAGTCGCCAGCAAGTCTGATATACCACAGAACTGATCAGCACATGCTCCTAAGAGATAATCAGGACACAGCAGATTGATTTAGTGCCATGCCCAAACATCTAGTCGTGTCAGGTATCCCCAGCCACCGGTTCTATATGTTCTGGGAATTGCATCTATGGGCAACGCTGTGTAAGTCTGCATAAATAATGGAAGGGACAATTAAATCTCAGGTTTCAGATCTAGTCCCTGTGGAACAGGGTCTTTGAGCTTCTGGCAAAATATTCTTTCATGTATATATTTCTTTAATGCAATCTGCAAACTTAAGGCTGTTTTATGTGGAGAAATATTGGGGGGTTGCCTTTGGTACTAAATCCTAGGCTGTGGGCAGTACAAGCCATTCATTCTGTTGGTGGAAGAGGAGCCCAGCATAGTCTCCACCTGAGGCATGAATATTGTGCTCTCTTGGAGGGAAGGCCCATGTGACACAAAAAATGCAGAAGAAATGGCTTTGGGATTTGAATGATTACCAGAGAAAAAAAGTATTAACATCTTACCAAATACTGCCCTCCTAGTATGCTCTACTTTTAGTCAAAATGGAATATTCTGTAAAATATTTAAACTACCTTCTTTCAATTGAAGGAGTGATGGTATAGTAATAATGCATTAAGAGACAGGAATGCCATTGCAATATGTTATGGAAAGAGCACTTATTTTAGAAAAAGGTCAATATAACTAAGGCAGCGGTATTTCTTACAGTTTAGGAAGATAAATGTACGCAAATATTGACTGCAATCTTCTTATGAAACATTAAGTGTATATTAGGTTGTTTTGCCTATTAATATGTAGGCATTTGTTTCATGTCAAATTTCTTCAGTGTGCTTTGGACACGTAGGATTCCATATTTATTCTGCTAGCTCATGAAGAGTTAACAACGCTAGCATATCTGACACAAATCATAGTACTTATTCTTTATAGTAGAACAGTATCATGAAAGCAACGATCACTGGAGGGCTCTTGAGCTTAGAAAGAACATGTCACAATAATCTTGGTTTTATTTATTAATAAAATTTTCATTTTAATGACAGTGATGTAAAAAATGGCACTCACACACACACACACATATATATATGTATATATATGTACACATATGTTATCAAAAAGAGGGCCAGAATACAGAATATATCTTTTTCAGGATTGCAGAATATTCACTAGCTTCACTGTGCTGTTGTAAAAGTACGAAAGATATACATGTACTGTAAAGGCATCTATGCGCTTATGGAGTCTAGTATATAAAAGTTAATGCTTCAGACCCCATCCAGATATGCAGCCATAACACTTTCTTCCCACAGGGGTAAATGCAGCTGTAATGTGAATGAGAAGAAGGCAAGACTGCTTGGCCAAAGCTCTGTCATATGCCAAACAGTAAATGCGCCACTTCAAAGCTCACCTAAGCCTCCTTCCTCACTAAACTTCTGCCTGTACTGTCAGCTGAAACTGGTGGTTAACTGTGAAGTTTGGGACTGAAGATTTGCTGTCAAGTTACTTAAAGAAAAAAGGTTTAAGATACAGTACTAGCATGTGTTAGACAACAGTAACTTATTTAGGAATCTGAGCTCTGACTCCATGTCCTCCGTATTAGGAAACATATTCCTTCATGACTGGAAGTAACACATTTGGTAGAGTAGTGGCAAGCTGAGTGGACGTGAACTGCTCAAACCCTCTTATGGGTTATCTTTCATCAAGGCAGAAATTAATTGGGAAGATAACGGCAAAATCTGCCATACTTCTCTTCCTGATCAGTAGAGGACCTTGGCCTATCAGCCGTGTCAACTGGGCAACCCTTCTGAAGGTCTGATCTCAAATTTTTGTTTGATCTTTGATGATATTTCATCTGATCTTTGAAAATAACAGACATACACAGTATTAATCAATATGGCAGAGTAGTTAAGTGTCAGAAGAAAACTTATATTTGAAACACCTCAAAATCATTTTGTCATTTTAAGGAGGTCCCTTTTGCCCTGTTCATCCCTCAAATCAAAGTTGCTTTCCAGGAATTCTCTGCCTTACTGGCAACAACATCCCACATATGTTTAATCAACTCCCAAGGTCAAAACTGAAGCAGAGTAAGGTTTCAACATGAGTGTATTAAATATTATGAATTTATTTAAATCAGTTGTAGATCTGCTAAATGAAATAGAAAAAAATAGTGCTCATTTCTGTCTTAGCAGGAGGGGAAAAGGTAAGACAATGTGGGATTTAACAGTGTTCCTTTGACAGAATGAAATATATGCTAATTTCTCTGAGCTTTTATGTTTTTTTCATTGCTCTGCTGGACTTTAATAGGTATTTTGTTTCTTTGCCTCTTATACTGGACAGTGATATGCAGCATATAACCTCATTCAATAAGCCAATGATTCAAGAATATCGAGATTTATTTTGAGATTGCATTAGACTGGACACAAATTTTAGCTTCTTATATATTTTATTCTTTTTGACTAGCTCTTCCCTTCTTTGGCAGCCCTGCTATACAAAAGACTTCTAAAAAATTGCTCTCCAGGTTCATGCAGATTAACTATAACAAATGAGCCTGTCTGACAGGTGCTGGCCCTCCATTCTATTCAGAAAGACATTTTTCTCTTTCTGTTATAACACACCCATAGAAAGGGGTCTGAACTACAACCACGAATCCAAACACTCCCTAGTTTGGGGTGAGCTTGGATGCAAAGCAAGATTTGCAGCTGGGACCCATTTGTAGTTCTAACACAATATTGAACAAGTCTGCAGTGGTGTAAATTGGCACAGTTTCACGGACTTCAAAGGAAGCGTGCCAGTTTGCAGGAGCAGAGGGTATGTATAATATTACCTCTGTGAAGAAAGAAATAAAAGAGACTGAGGAAATCAAAGTAGATAGAGGAAATATGAAAATCCAGATCAAACCGAAAAACAAAAGCAGGCCTTGAAACTTAGAAGCCTAGTGAGATGCAGAGATACATACAAGTTTGGGATATATTTGTGGCTTATAAGTGCTGGGCCTTGTCTACTCCATTGTATTTTAGGCCAAGGACTCATTAAGAAGCAAAGAACACAAATTTCTTTTACTGAATTTCCCACAAAATTATTACTTTAACCACAATATTTCTTCAAAAAAGAAAAAAGGTCCAAAGTTTCTTCGAGAATAATCCCTCTCCAGATTAGTAACTTGGTCACTGTTTCAGTCTGAGAGCTGGAGTACATGCTAATACTCACCATGATCCCCTCCTGTCATAGGGCACCACAACACTTAGCAATTCTCATCCTTCAAGTAGTTTTGAAAATATTAAATAATTCCTAGAAAATTCTTATAAAGATGCATTATCTAATCTGCATTTCTGTAGTCACCAAGCCCGACCAAGGTTGAATAACCTGACTGAATTGAGAGAAATATGACAATTCCTCATCAGGGATGGAACTCAGAGGTTTTGTCTCTTACACCTCTTCTGACACCACTGAATTACATTTTTCACTCGATAGGTCTGAATCTGCATACACTTTTTTTGTGGTTGAAGAGGGATATGTTTAATTATTTGATTTTAAAGTCCTGAATTTAGATTTGGAATATTAAAAAAATATTTACAGCAATTTTATGTTTCCTTTGCAACAGAACTAAATTTTTGTAGGGATAAAGGAAACGGTGTATAATTTTCAGACATGCTGTTTTGCTATGTTATTTATCATGTGTTGTTTGAAATGAACAGGCATGGTTTTCCCTCTCATCTCTTAGGACACACTTGGATACAAATACTTTATTTCTCTGGGAGTCCCTTAGTAAGATTTGTTAATATAAATGAAGTCCCTTTAATATAAACAAACCTCTTTCTATTTTTTACTGTCTTTTTAAAATTCTACTGTAAAAGACTTTAGTTGACTCTTAAGTCTTTTCTCCTAGCTTGCCAACTTTAATTTCAATGAAAAATAAGGGAAAAAAAAAAAAAAGAAAACCTAAACCCCCAAAAGATGCTTTGGAGTCCCATTAAAACAACATGGAAGGGACATAAAGTGCAAATACGAACAGTAGCTATATTAAGCCTGACAGTTGGGGTTTTTTCCAAGTTCTTTTAGAGCTTTGCTGAATATGAGCTGTCTTCTTTCCTCAGTTAAACACTGCCTGCTTGGTTCTTCACATGACTTCTGCCCTGTACACTGCACCCAGCTGCCATCCTTCTTCCTGGACCTTTGCATGTGCTTTGCACCACAATAAAGTTCACGTGCAGCAGGGATGCTTGGAAAATACTCATGCCTGCTGCTCACACAGCATTGGACCTGGTTAGGTCCCAAAGCACACCTTCCACGCATGCATTTCCTTCAGGTGTGATCCCAGCCACCATGAGAATGCAGCTGTATTTGGAAAGAAAGTAATGAAAATGGCAAAGTGGTCCATGACTAGGTGCCTGTGCACTCATGGCTGAGAGAAGGAATTGTCCATAGATTCATTTAAAGTTAGACTTGGGTTAAAGGGTTCATTCAAGTACTGTTCAGACACAGTGATATTTAGAAGATGATTGCTGCTAGGAGATCACAAGCAAGTTGGCAAACGTGTTGGCGAGCGTCAGTGAAAGTAGGCAAAATAAGCATTTCCTGCTCAAATAAGTCATTTATAACCTTTTCCTTGTCATAAAACTGCCAGTTGATCTAATTAGGTAGAGACAAAGAAAATGCAAACCAGGGACCATAGATCTGTAACAATATATGCCATAGCCTATGTGTCATCTCTTCTCACTTTATAAGGGCTTGATGTGAACCATTGAAAGCTTGACAAGGACAGGTTTGCACAAAGAGTAAGAAAACATGCTTACGCATCTTAAAGTGTCATTTTGCTGTGACTAAAATGTCAAAAAAAAAATCATAAATTTCTTACTTTATAATATCTGCTTTCAGAAAAAAACAAAAAAAAAAAGAAGTTTCTATTGAACTGTTGAACTCTTTCCCAAACACTCCCTGAAATGTGGATACTCCTTCACCTGTTCATTCCTCTTAAGTACATCCAGTCTGGCAGCACAGATAACCTCTGTGCACCTGCCCAAAGCTTACCTTTTCAGGTTACCCTTTTCAGCCTGCTTTCCCGAGTCTGTGTCTGAAGCAGCGTGCAGTGTATGCACGTGCGTGAAACAGCGCTCCAGGCAGCAGTCTTGTGGCACAGGTCTATCCTAAATCAGTAGGAAAACTAAGCGTTACTTCATTTGTGGCATAAACCAAACTGGAGAGGATGCCGTAACACAGCCCATGGAGTTAAGGCTGGGTAGGGAAAGATGAACCGGATATTTATCCTTGTTGTGTACCATTTAGACAGTTTTTCAGCAAGAGTTAGATCCACACACGCATGAAAGAGACTGCAGAGATAGCGCTTCCATAGCTATAACAAATATATTTTAGGTGCCAATTCTGTTTTAAAAATAAAGTAATTTTAGATTCCCAAAGAGACTTGGACATCTAGTTGTCACTTTATCTGTCACTAAAAGTGCAGACACTTAGAAACTCTCATATAAACCTGCCTATAATTACACAAGCAAAATACAGACATCAGCCTACAGTGTATTCTGGAAGCAAACTTCCCACTCTGCGCTGTTGAGGTTGTTCCAGTTTGTGTATCAGGAGGAAGTGTGTCCTGGTCTGCTGGACATCTACGTGAATTTATCTTAAGGATTCTTTGTAGCTGGGACTAACAGTGAAGTGATAGGCACATAAGACACCAGTAAGTGAAATGCGTGGTTTGTAAGAAAACAGTCCCTGCCCCTGCAGAAAACAGGACTGCCCCATTGAAGGAAAGGGGTAATTCTGGAAGACTACTGGGTGTACTGAGAGTACAAGCACAAAAATATTCCAGTCCTTTCAGTAAATTACCTAACTAAAGTAGAAGTGGTGCCGTACAAATGGTACTGTATTAAGAAAGAGGAAAAAGTGATGTGGATACAGGACTTGTTAGTCACCTAACAGATAAGCAGCATTTAAGAAGACGACCATTGAGGAATAGCAAAAAAAAAATATTCTATATAACCATAAAGATAGAAGATAGTCGAATGCTAGACAGATAGATAGATGCATACATTTAGATCTATATATTTGTTAATTTCATGTATGTAGCTTGTCTTTGAAAAGGCAGCTTTCTCCTAAGAAAAATGTAAGTGGCACAGACATTTTGTTTTGATCTCAGTTAACCTCGCGATACTGTAATGAACTGTGTGACACTATGTTGCACCAGAAATTTTTGGTTAAAATGGACAGAACAGAGATCACAGATAGGACAAGGGCATAAAAGGGGACCAGCCAAGTTTTAGTGCTGCCATAAGAACTAAGCATGGGTGGAAAGTATTTAGCTGCCACGAGGTTCCTACTGCTCTTCCCAGGCATGGATTCTCGGCACTGATTTCGTGTGCATTTTTTAATGCCCTTCATAAAAAAGAGTCCGTGTGGTGTTGATATTTCTGAGTGATACAGTGTTGGGAGGGAATATGACTCTACAGGATGGCTGGGAAGAGGCACACAGGAAGAACTGCATGACGTTGTAGGCTGAAGTAATTGAAATTCAATACTACAAAATGCAAGGTCATGCACTTACGGACTAATAACAAAAGCCTCTGTGCTACAGGCTAAGAGCTCATTTGTTAGAAATGACTGAGGAAGAGAAAAACGTGGCTATATTAGCCAGTCACAGGATAACTATTAACTATCAAAGTAATGCAGTTGCAAAAAAGTTCAGTGTTAACAGGAACAGTGTTTCTAGTATGGATAAGGAAAAATTAGTGCCCTCGAACAAATGGAGATACGGTCAGTTCCGACCGGGAATACTGCACACAGGTATGATCAGTTCTAAGAGATAAACTAGAACCAAAATTTGAGCACAGAGATGCTGTGGTAGGGGGAAAGTCTCACAGCTATGTGCAATGGGAAGCAGTGAGCAGGTTCATGCAGTAGGGAACTGGCTCCAGCCCAAAGACAGTGCCAACGTAAAAAAACCAGTAGCACATGCAACTGCACGTTAAAATTCAAATATGCTTAAAATCAGTAGAGCGGTGAAGCCCTAAAAGAATTTTTGTCAGTAGCAGGATCTGCTGAGATGAAATTTAACCAAATAATGGAAAGACACATGTAATATATATGTATAAGGTCATTTGTAATATGAGGAACCAGGACCTGATAGCCCAGCAAGCCTTTTCCAGCCTTCAGCTAGGAAGGATTTCTTTTTCTGCAGCCATCATGAGACCTGGCAGTAGCTCCCTTTCCTTCCTGTGCTCCTGAGACAGGGCACACTGAGAAGCCGTGTTTGTGTAACATGATGCAGACCTCCACCGCTCCGTGCCCAGTGCTCTCCCAGCACAAACCCGTGAGTCGTCCGTGGTGGCTGCAGTCAGAAGGCTCAGTGTCACAGAAACGCAGACTCCTGCTGCGATGGGGAGGGAAAGGTGCTAGCGCAGGAGGAATCCACTGCACATGGGATGCAGATGGAGAGACTCCCCACAGTTGCAAAGGAATGTTCACTTCTGCAAAGTGCTTGCAAAGGTGTGAATCAGACCTCTCTACCGGCTACTTTATGTATATATTTAGTTCACAAGTAATTTACAGCATCAGAACAATTATAATTGTATATTAACATGATTCTGGTCTCTGGTCACAATACTTTCAGAGCAACACTTTACCACTGTTTTCAGCGTTTCCACTCCTTCATGTTTACTGCTCTGTGTATGTGTATATATATATATATATATACACACACACACACATACACACTTATTTTTTTTCCTTTTATCACAAACAGCTCAACTGAAAAGTAGTTTGTATATAAGACTGTACATGTTGCTGAAGATATTTAATTTATTGCAAAATATTTAGCATTTGTTCTAGGTTGGGTATGACTACGCAGTCCTAATCCACTTGAGTAAGTCATGAGTTTTCATGGGATTAAGGAAGTATAGTTCAGAGTAGGTGAGGGTTTTAGACTCGAAGTCATGATGTGAAGTTTGACAAACATCAGAAAATAAAAGTTATTCCTCTGATACAGGATAATGTAAGATGACAGACACTGTGAAACATGATTGTACTGCTGAGGCATTCAGTGCAAGGTATGGTTTATATGCCTCCAAAGGCAGTTTGTTAGGAAGTGACTGGAGAGGATTAACACAAGGATATGGAACATTTTAGCTGAAAGTCACTAGTTCAAATCCTCTCCAGGGCAGAAGTGAATAAGCACTTAAAGGGCTGGAACTGATGGAGTTGCGGCTATGGCAGGTCTTAAAGTTATGTATGTGCTTAACAGCTTTGTTGGGCTGAGGCTGGGAAGTCAATGTTATTAGTTGGCCCGTGTGAAATAAGTTGATGTCCCTGATTCAATCCCACTAAGTCAGCACCAAAGGATTAAACAGCAATGAAGTGCTTTCGCACATCTGGTGCTTCTCCCACTGGCGCATGGCTGAGTGACAGGCGGGGAAAAACCATACCTGCCGTGGGTAGAGAGGATTTTAGTCTCTAGTGCTGTAGATCTGGCACCTGTCACAAGTACTAAAGCTCACATTACATAGGACAAACCTGGAGCTTTGTTTTTTCTTAAATGTTTTCACAGCTACATCTAATCAATACAATCTTCTCTTTGTTGTAGGAAGAAGTAGTAATTAACTTTCTGTCTAACACAAGCATGCTCTCAAGCTGGCATAAAAGTCTGAAGAAGAAAAGGAAAAACAGTTTTGCCTAAACTAATCCGTATCCTTTGCCAAACGCATGCAATTACTGAGATTACAAAAAAATCAATGTAGCAAATCTTCGTTTTATTACAAAGAAATACTAAGGCAGTAGCAGAAAGTCCAGAGAGACCCTGGTCAAGCATTCATCAAGGTAACACTTTCAGGATTACATGGGTGGAAGTATATACTCACTGCAGGATTAAACAGCAATGTCACAGTTTTGTGATTTGCCTCTGGAGAAGGAAAGGAGATCAAGAGCTTTTATCGTGTTCAGGTGCAAGCCACAGGAAATTAGGCTTGCTTTATAGACCATGATTTCCTGACTACACCAGCATAACAATAATTAGAAATCTTACAGAGGAGATTATATACTGCAAATGTAGTTGTTTACCTCTACATCCTTATTGTGAGATGAGTTTTCCGATACCATTAGTTACCCTGTATATTTTCCCTAACTGAAACAGGAATAAAAAAGTCTACGTATTATGAGATATCATACTTCTGAAGCTATTTGGTTCACGAAGCAAAAAAGATGTCATAGAGCAATAAAGGAAATTAATTTCCATACAAGAGATGGAAAAAATCAGCCTATAACTTAATCAAAGTTCAGGAAACAGTATCATTTGTATGGATATGCCATATATATGTGCGTGTGTGTGTACACATAGATAATTCGTACCTTTATACCATTTTCTGTAGCTGTTTGACTGAGAAGTACCTGTAGAGCTGAGCCACCATAACATCCCAAACTCATGCTGTCCTTGGAAGGCAAATCCAGAGACATTAAAAAACAAAATCCCATAAAAGTCAAAGAAGATATATATGTGAAATTATACTTGGGTTATAAAAAGATTGAGCACGTAGTGGATTTAAAGGTGATGTTATTTGGTTGTGAAACAACTGAAAAGCTTTTTAGTGACAACCAGAAATATTTTTTAGAGTTGAAGAGACAAACCAAGCTCTGTAGCACCAAACTTGAAGAGATGATACAAATCATTCGCAGGTAACTGCAAAGTAGAAATACCAAAGGCACATTTCCTGTTGAAGCAGTAGCTATCAAAAGTTTCTGGATGACCATAACACTCACGTGTTGTACCTACCACACATGGGTTTTTTCAGTTTTTCATCCACCATGGCATTGTGTTTTGAAAATATGCAAATGTAAAATATCCTTACTGTAATATGTCGCGTCCAACAAATTAAGACAGCCTGTCAGATTCCCATGTGTTACCTTGCAAGCTCACTTTAATTCAACTGAGCCATTAGATTGTTTTAGAAACACATTGTGCATATTATTTAGACACATACCACCAGCATTAAGCTACTTAAGCATAATTGACAGCTGCCTTATCGTACAATGGCAAGGTGTGTGTCAGAGACAGACAGTCTTCAACAAACAGAAGTCATTGTACAGAGTAATGATAAGATTTCCACAGAACAAAGCGTGTAGTTGTATTAAAATTCTACCTGATTAGATTAATCAGTGCGTTTGAACTGAGAAGGTAAGCTCTAATAGTTTCCCTTCCTTTGACGACTGTATAGTTAGTTATTTACCAGCACTGGGTTTGCTATTTCAAGATACAGATTTCATTGCTCACTATATTTTTCTTGGTTATAATATTAATTATGAGTTAATCATGATATATGTAAGATGGGATTCATCTCACCTTCTTTAATGACCTAATATCTAGACATCCACTCATGTGACATCAGTGTTCTTTATCACTCTCTGGAGGACAATTTAGGCTATCCACTTTAGGTATCGTTTTATGACATGAAGCAACTTGAATGATGCACTTTGATAGACCCCTAACTTTTAAATAGCTAAAGTGAGATGAATGCTACCCATAGGGATGACCCCTTCATCCTTTCAAGGCGAAGATGAGGTGACCTCTAGAAAAAGAACTCATTAGAGTAGTTTAAAGAATGGAAAAAATACTGGTACCTTCCAAACCATTGGGAGTTTTACTACCATCCTCACTGAAGACAGGAGGTCACCCCCAGCCTCTGTGTGAAACCAATGCAGTTTCTATGTGTTATTTCCTCAACTGGATGACCACTTGTAGAAGGCCATCACACATTTCCCGTCTTTCCTGATAACACCACCAGATTTGAAGAAGAATGTGACTGTTGAATTCATTACATTATCTTGGAATCAAATTTTTGATCCCTTTTTGGCAACAACAGTTTGTAATGAACGTGGAAGTTGGGCAGCATGGTGGAATTAGCAATGGTAAGGACTGAGACCACCCTGAGCTTATTAGATTTCATGTGCCCTCCATCTGTAAACAAAGATACATTCCTGATATTAAAACTACACAGACGGTATACTGAATATTGCATTACTAGGAGAAAATGAGAGAAAAGCATAAGCTGTTTTAGTGGGTGTTAGCAGATCACATAAAGCTTCCTGCTGGGCTTGATTTGGAATTTAATTGGGGGGGGTGTAAAGAAGGCAAATGATGCCTCGTGAACTCATAATGTTTTAGGATGAGATTCATAAATAAATATGCTCTGCATATTGGGATTACATATTTGTTTTCAATGGTAGCTCCCAAAGCAGTTTTGTATGCTTCATAGGTAACAAAATTATTTGCACGTTGGTTAAAACTGCAAGCTGAGAGGCTCAAAAATACCAACCACTGTGATGCACCTGCCTATTCCCTCTGCTGGAAGGACACCTCTTTCAGTGACAAATTAAATGAATTCAGCTGATTTTTTTGCTGGATAAGACTAAAACGATCTATGGCAGTATTTTCTTCCCTCTGAGGGTGACGGAGCACTGGAACAGGCTGCCCAGGGAGGTTGTGGAGTCTCCTTCTCTGGAGATATTCAAGACCCGCCTGGACAAGGTCCTGTGCAGCCTGCTGTAGGTGACCCTGCTTCGGCAGGGGGGTTGGACTAGATGACCCACAGAGGTCCCTTCCAACCCCTACTATTCTGTGATTCTGTGATTCTGATTCTGTATTGTTGTAGTGAGGTGGTAATCTTCAGGTGAGGGATAGTAACGAGAAACCAGGTCAACTTTTCGATAGCTGTGCATAGATCCACAAAAATACTTTGTCCTTGACTTGAATTCCCAGAGGAGATTTCCAGTTGTCGCATGAGCAAGTTGTGGAAATACTGCACATTCAGGATCCATTTTCCTGAGAAGCCTTGAACAGAAGAATTAGAAGTCATGTGAGCAGCATTCTGTTGTGGTGGCTCTGCTTAGAGCACCATGGAACACTCAGCACCTATAAAAAGATGTTTAGGTCTTATGGCTAGGGAAACCATACCTACTTATGGGGAAATTCATACATCAGATTCATTTTAGTGAAAATCTGAAAGTCAGAATTTAAAATCTGACTCTCTCCTCCAGTTGTGTCAGGGGTTTTGTACCAGCAGTCTTGCAGCCCATGAAAGAAAGAAAGAACAAATGTTGCTGGTTATTCAGTTAACCTGAGACCTGAAACATACCTATAATTATTGTGTTTCATGTGTTTAATGTATATTTGTTTAAATTATTATAATGACTTTTTATTTGGGTACAGTATGTCCAATTTGGAATAGATTAATTCTTAGCTAAGACAGAAGGACAGAGATATTAAAAGGGAAGGAAAGATTATCATGTTATCATCACTATTAGTGGTGTTAGTCACTAGATGAAATTTGGTATGTAACTGTTTTAAGTAGAATGAGAAATTAGTGATGAAGACAATATTAGTTACAAAAGAAATGTACATAATCCTGTTTCCTCAAGCACAGCAAGTCAGAACACAAGTTTCACCATTCACAGTCATTATGGTTTTTAGTCCACTTCCTACTAAAAGCCCTTATCCTACATCCTATCTATGCAAGTGTGGCCCCTAGGGCCACAGGGCAGTGGCCATTCAAGCTGTACCAACCTCTCTTCCCTGCCTCTGTCTGTGCATTTCTCCTTGCTTTTCAGAAATCCAAACACATCTATTCAGATAAAGCAGATTCCTAAGCCACCTTGCATTTGCCTCCAGCTTGGACAGTTCTCTGTCTATGCTTTGCTCTTGAAGATTTCTACTACTTCAACTTCCTTCTTCTATAACAGAGGTTAATGACTTTTTAAAGTAATCTTAAATGAAAGGTAGTGGTTAAACCTAATAGTTCCACTGAATTTTAATCCAGGCTATAACAACGTTTTAAGACTTTCTGAAAGTAAGTTTAAAGTTTTACAGGACTATTAAATGTTAACCTGGCCTTTGACAGCAATAGTGTGGTTTCATCAGCTCACACTGTGAAGAACTAAAGAAGCTGGGGCAGCATGAACTTCCCATTCCCACTCCTATCCACCAGTACTCCTTTTAGGATTTAAACACTTCTTACACATTACTGAGGGATCACTGGAAACCACGGGGAATTCCATTAACAATCCTGCTGACCCCCAGCACCTCTTTCCCTGCTCTAAAAAACTTGGGAGCAAATATTTCCCTGTCTTCCTGGTAACCCTGACAGGTTCATTACCCCTCTTCAGTTTGCTAAAACTCAGAATAAAAGCAATCTTATAAAATTCTTAAGCAGAGCATTCAATCTCATTCACACCACCATACAGTACTATGTTAACACACATAATATTGCACAAATATGCTACTATTTTATCAACTTGAACTGTTGAAATTAAAGCAAAGAGAGATGTATTTGGACATGGTTCATGCCAGTAGAGAATGTTCTCCTAGAATAGTTCTCTGTCAAACTCAGCTTTTAATAGAAGTGGTTGTGGAGCTCCCTTCATCTGGTAGGTTGACAGGTCTGGTGTTAAGTTTCATCCTGTCATGCTTGCTTATAATCCTTGTGCCAAAATAAATCATTCCTTTCAGTCATGGCATTTCCGTTTTACAAATAATTGTGATCTGTTGCCGTACCCATCTTAAATCTCATTTGGTCAATCTAAATACATCTAGATTTCGTCACCTCTTCCCTTGTAAAGCAATTTTTCCAGTTGCTTTTTACTCTACATTATATTTTTCTGAAAGCTTTTCTTTTCATCACTATCAGTCTAGTATTGTTTGCCCAAGGTTTTACACAGTTCTTATTAATCGTGTGCCTAGTAGAGAGATCCACAAATTGTTCATATGTCAAGTAGAATGAGAATTGTTTGTATGTTACATAAATGAGGGAGACGTGTATAATACCAACTATCACGGAAAAGAATTAAATTTTATCATAGTTCAATAATTTATTCCAGAATAGGTAGATAACATCATTTTCTTGAGTATGATATAAGAAAAATGTTTATGTCTGTCCAAGTCAGTGATGCCCAAACTATAGGTCACAGCTGTGAGCAATTAGGATTAGCAGGTTCTTGAGCCCCACAGAAATGTGATAGGCTGTGGGGAGGGTGGTGGGTCCCCCCGTCAGAAAAAATGAGCTTAGGTATTGTTGATCTAACAGAGACACACCATGCCTTCCAAAACTCAAAGGAGCACTGCTGTGAACAGGGAGTGCTTCTCATGGTTCTCTGTTCCCCACTAAACCCCAGCCTGGGTTAGGGAAGCTCAGAGTCTGGTCCAGCTCCTTCCTGGTGGTTGCAGTACTTGGAGCACCCTTCTGAGCACAGAAAGAGCATGAGGGCCATGTCGGTCTTCTTCCACTTCTCACATGCCTTCTTCCATTCCTTTCTAACCCTTTTCCTCAGACATTTCCTTTCCACTGTAGGCCACAATACTGATTGTATAGGAACCACCTTCTTTGGTCTCTGCTCTGTCCGACTCAGAGAAGGGACAACAGGATAAAAGTATGTGTGACATATGGGAAGGACGTCAAGCCTCAGAGTGCCTCATCCCAGCTGTTTCTGGGCACACAGAAAAAAACCTGGAGGACACTTACATCATTTTTCATGATATACCTTGGAGAACAGGCTCTATTAAGTCTTTTAATATTTTGCCAGTATAATGATTCTTTGAGTCCTGCCCAAGTGAATGGTAACGTGCATTCCCTTGTATTTTTCTATACTTACGATTCACGTGAGCCCTGAAATCTATCAAAACCTTATTTGTTTTAACTTTCTCTGAAAATTAGTGGGGATCTTTTAGAGCAAGGATTCTTTGCCTTAGCATTGAGCTCCTGTCCCTTCACAGAGCTATCAAAGCCATACATGAGTTCATATAACGAGAATTTCTCCACAGAGATCACATATAGAGCAAGCACACAAACTCCTTACCTTCCTCCTTCTCCTGCTGCCAGACTCTCTCCAAATGTCCTGATTCCAGAGCGTGCATCAGCTTCAAGACCTGGTTCTCCTCTCTTTGTACTGTCCTTGCCCGTGGCTTTGTTCCTCCCACACTGACTCTTGCAGTCTTGCTCTTGTTGCTATACATGTATTTTATCTTGTCTTTAGAAAAAATTGTTATTCTCCTGACTTTTTCATGTTTTTTTTAATTTAATTCTTTACGTCCCCATCATCTTATACGTCAGGCTCACGTTTCTATTCATTACTTTTACATTTATATACCAGTCTGCCTCATGCACATCTTTCCACTTTGTTTTTTCCAGCCATGCTTAAAAAAAAAAAAAAAAAGGAGACTGGTACACTATAAGTAGAATTAGGGGCACTTCGAAAGCGCTGGATGAGAGGAATCTAAGCCAAAGGACAGTACTTTGTTGCAGGGGAGATCATATATGTATTTCCTTATAAGCATTGTCTAGCACCACAGAGACCAGTTAAAGCTTGACACATATTTTCATTTAAACATTTTACAGTGCAAAAACTCACTTGTTCTTAAAATAAAACTTTTGTACTGTTATCATGCCCTTTTTTGTCTAGATACTATAAAAAATATTTTTTGTTTTTCCTTTTTTCCCTGTTTTATTTAATTTTGCTTTATTTATTTCATTTTTCTCCTGGGTGAATGAATGAACCAAAGGGGTCTGGGATGTTTTCTCACTTTTTCCATTTTCCTCCTGACACTCTGTCACTTTTCAAAACTTCCTCAGCTTTGGAAAAAGTAAAGAGAAAAAAAATAAAATAAAACTCAGTAGCTTTGTCACTCTATAACTTTTCAAAAAGGTGAAAAAAAGTTTTTAAAATGTAACAGCGACAAAGTTAAAGAATTTCAGTTTTCTGTTGCTTTACACTTTTCCAGAGCTAAAAAGATTTTCAAATTTACGGAGGTAAAAAAAAAAAACCCACCATAATTAAAACATAAGAAATAGGGAGAATAGACGTCACCATTTTTAATGCATTTCTTGTAGAAAGGGAAAGCTGAGGTGCAAAAAGATAGGGTAAAGAAAGGATGAAAAGTCAGATCTGAAGCTATGTAAAGAAAATTGCATCACTTTGTGCACTATAAAATTAAAAAAAAAAAAAGAAAAGAAACAGAATATCCACTTATTTCATTATTCATGTATTTTTTAATAACTTCTGTTTTCACTGTGACCAGGATCTGTGGGCAACTTGAAAGCAGTCTACAAGTCCCAATTCAGAAAAGTGCACATCCAAATTTATCTTTACACTTACCAGCTTGCAGTCCCTGGCACTCGGTTGGAAGCTGTAAATAGCAGCGGAGTTCGTTTGCGAAGGAGACAGAGCATTCTCATAGGCTTCATCTGCGAACGCACTTCCCCAGGCACTAAATTTAAAAAGGAATCTCGTCACCCTCCACCCTAAGAGGAAGACACATTTCTTTGATGCTGCCACGATTTACACAAATATCTGTAGGACAGTAAATATTGCTGCGTGCATTTTTGCTTCGTCTGCCCCTGTGAATCTTGCGGTCAGTGCTGGTGGCCCAGCTCTGGCAGCAGGCAGAGGGACCTGCCCCAGCCCCCAGTGCAGAGCATCTCCACTCAAGAGCTGCAGCCTGAGAAAGGCACCGGAGACAGATTTCTCCCTTAGAAAAGCAATCTTGCCAGGAAAAAACTATATGAATGATGTAACTTTGTGCTAAACATAGTGACACTGTTGACCCCCCTTTTTTAACTTTTCTGAATTACCAGAAAACCCAGACGCCTGCTTTCCACGGCGCTCCCTCGACCAAAACTGAGCACACTCTATGGCCCCTGCATCAGTGTTGGGGGAATCTTCTGCCCTGTTCTACCGTGAGATTTTAATCCCCTGCAGTGATCAGGGCTGAATGGCCTGACACCAAAAGCTCTTAACCTTCTCAGGAGGGGCCTGGATGGGTGTAGAGAGTCTGAATCCCACCCCAGGTCTGGAAAGGCCAAGAGATGCAGGCATCTAAATCCCAAAATTACCTTTGAGGCTGGTCTTGGAAGAGTGTTCATGGAGCGGGAAGGCTGGTTTCCCGAGACTCGTCCTGTGGCCTGGGGGGTTGGAGGTGGTGGCTTCATACAGAAACCTCCCTGTCGGACTGCTGGAGCTCCGCCACACTCAGCCTCCGTGCCCCGAGTCCTTACAGCCCACAAGGTAGACCATACCTGCTGGGGCTGGGGGAGTATTTCCACCTTGTATTTGAAAAAAAGCCCAAAACCGCAGTTGTGTATGGCTCTATAAAAATGACATACAAAAACGACTCTGTAGAGTTGGATTTATTTAACTTCATTGCATACACGTTGGCTGTAAACCTAAAGGAAGAAATACAAATAAGAGGGTATTTTTTGTTTTGTTTTTTGGTGACAATGCTTATTGCCTTTACCTGTGAAACTGGAAAGACTGTAGGAGGTGATCCAGAGTATTGGGTAAATAATGCGTGTTTAAGAATATGACTCCAGCTGTCCCTTTTGCTGGTTCTTCATTTTGTTGAATGATTTATTTATAGTATGTCTGTGAATCCAGTCCCTTCTGTGGGTGATGTCATCTTTCTCATGTATTACACATGCTGCACTCCAGGGAATAAGGCAGCAATGTGTCTCACCTTGAGTAATTCTCATTCCTCTCAGATAGCGCCTATAGTTTACATACGTATTTGTTTCATCTGTCACTGGGGCATCTATTCAAAAGCATACATTTATAGAAAAAAGTGAAGTAAATTACAGATGCCTGCTCAAGTTTGTTTTTCCTGTTACTGACATTTCAGATAGCAGACAAACTATTCTGTCTGTGCCATTCACTTAAGCCTTGTTTGAAGCATATTCCTATAGTACTTTACATGTCTGATAGCTAACACCTAGCTTTGGAGAGGTTAATCAATCCAAGGCTATATGGCAATAGCGTGAAATAAAGCTAGTAGCAAAAAGACTGGAGAAGACAAACAATCACAAAAAAATCACAGCTTCTCCTGCTGCCACTTTCCCAAGGGAAAAGAGGGGGAAAGGAGGGTTGTCAAATATCTCTCTGGTCTTCTCAGTAAGAGTTCAATGGTTACATTTTTAATGTTACTTTATCTACTTTTGATTCTATTTATTACATATGTGCAATATGTGAATCTTTGAATCCCATTGCAAAGTTACCAGAAAGGAGGAAGATGAAAAGAAATCAGAATATCTTTCTGAATTTTGGAGGCAATCTATTTCTCTACAGTGCACTGGGAAACCCATCCCACCCATTAACCTCCCAATTGAGCAGGTTACAAGCAGCTCTCAGGAGGCAAGAAGAATCTCCAGTCCCTGCTAACTTTTGTGAGCTGGGAATTGGTGCCTGGCCCTTAGCAGAGAAACTGGTTTCCCGTGGAGAAAATAGTTCTTATTTTATTGCCAACCTACTAGACCTTATCAGATATTTCCTCTGTTTCAAGGCTTGTGAAAAACTTATGATGGATTCAAACTTTTTATTTTTTTTTCTGCAGCTGTAACATACAAGGCTTCATGTACAGCTGGAACTAAGTGCCTGCTTTAAACCACAGATCATATAAATTAAATTGAAAATAACTTTTATAATAATATGTCTGTACGTGGCACCTCAAGTAGCTGCTTAATGTTTCCCACAGAGGACAAGAACTCTGAATTCATGGAATCTTTTCTGAAAAATCCTTTTTGATATATACCGGCTCCAACATCTCAGTTCTCTTACATGCAAAAATGACATGAATATGAACGACAGTGATTTATACAGAGAGGAGACTCTCAGAATCAAGATGTATTAAAGGATTCTCAAAGGAGAATTTAAGACAGAGAAATAAAAATCATGGAAGTTTTCAGTGAGTACAATTTTGACTGGACAGTATCCTAATATGAAATATACAGTAATTAGTTTCTGATTTTTAGTATAATATCCTAAACAAATGGTTGTTGGACCAACTGGTGAATATCTCTTTTAAATTTTCTATACCTAAAAGCATTTGAGTTAAAGTTGATTGGTGTTTTACTTCTTAAATATTCATAATATTATATATATATATACACACATCTAATTTTATAAAGTAAAAATACATGTGACAGAAAAATGCATGTATCATCACTGAGGAAAATAGATACCTAAGCTTCAGATAAATGTAGAAGTTTCTGTCTGGGAAGCTTGAATCCATTAGTGAACTCAAATAATAGGTCAAGAAAAGTAATAGCCAAATAAATATTTCATTAGCATTTTGTGAAACTTGCTAATGGTTAAGCTTTCTAATCCACACTAGTGGGAATCTTCATTTAATATCAGGTCATTATTCAATAGATATTGTCTCCAATTTCATACAAAGTGGCTTTCTGGGCGTGACCGGAGAAAGGTTTTTTCACATTAATTGAATTTTTAGGATACTGTGGAAGAAGTCTGCTGCTGCTCTAAATCTTTTGCTCGTTAACTGATCACAGGGAATCAAGCAGCTGTATCAAGATGCATCCAAAAAAATATGCCACACTTATTTTTCATCTGTTTTCACAACTAATTTTTCTCTTGAAATGGCGACTAAGGAAAATGTTGGTGTCAAGCAGGAGGAATATCCCTCGGGCTCAATGTCTCGTTTTCCAAAAGCGCAGTGTGGAGATGCAGCCCTCCAAGCACCTCCAGTGCTTTAGGAGAGGAGCTGTCTGCAAGTGCCAGCATGGATGTGGGATTGCATATCCCTGTCCTCATCCCTCGCAGAACCAAGTTTTAACTTTCTGAGACATAATGTCCTTCCTTGAGGGCCAACTCTCTCACCACAAGAGACTGGTGGAGTCTGGGGTTGCCAAGTGTCCTATATGAAGCCAGGGCTGACACCAGGCACATCTTGCTGGCTGGTGTCCTGGGCATGTCGATTTCTCAGAAATGTCAGTTAACCAGGACTGATCCTGACGGACCTAGCAGCAGAGGCAGCTCCCCAGTGTTCACAGCACTTTGGAAATTATCCTGTTGAGGCAGCCCTCATAAACTAAAAACCAGAGTATAGAGCCCAGTGGGGAACTCTTGTAGGCAAGCTGTCTGTCTTGCCTTTCTCTTTTAACTTTGTTGTTTTTTCTCATTTTTCCCCAAGTCAAGCCTACTCTACTCTATTTTTCTTGCTATCCACAGGTGAGTGTGTGTCTGAGTTCAAAATTTAGATGGCATTTATTCTACGAATAAGGTTGTTACCAGCAGAGCAAGCATGGAGCAAGAAACCATTGAACATCGGAAAAGGCATTGAGATCTGATGCACTGCAGATGTACCAGTTTGTTTCAGTACTAGTATAACCCAAATGAGTCCGCTAATAGTATCCTCCTTTATCCTTTTCTAGCTTTAGTTTCATCTCTTATCCTTAGCATTCAAAAAAAAAAAAAAAAAAAATCACCCATGTTTGAACCAGGGACATTTGTGATTCGGTAATCGCTGAGGTTAGACCATAACATTGTTGCGTGGATCAAGGGAGCATTCTCTTCTCAGGACACTAAATCAATTTTACTAAATTATGTTAATATTTAAGCAGGAAAAATACTTAATGATTCCATCTAATCTAGTCCAGAAGGATTGATTTCTTTTCCTAAGAGTACAGTTTATGAAAATATTGTCTAAACTAACTGTGAGAGTGCTAGAAGAACATACACTGTATGATTCTTATGTATAATTTAAATAGCAATTTCAAGGCTCCAATTCTACAGCTGTTCAACATATAAAATTCTCACTCAGCTCTGCCGTTGGAGGAGATTCAATAGAAGTGATTCTACAATTGATTTCAGTAGGTGTTTTGACTACAAGGGAAGAAAAAAATTGGCCAACACTACTTGTAAAGTGCTTTTGGATTCTTGGGAGTGACAGCACTGCAGTGTAAATTATCATTTTTATTAGCAGGAGCACTCTCTCCATCACAAATTCCACAAGAAATTTCCCAGTTTTAAAGAATTTGTAGCTGTAGTCTCATTCTGTGGTCCTCCTGTTAAAGATGAGCTCCCATGTAAACGGGATGGCAACTGTTGCAGAACTGACGCTGTATATAATGAGAGGCAGAATTGATCAGCAATATAGCAGAAAAGGTTTTAGGGCAAATTCCTTTTTGCTTTGCCTTTGGCCTCATGACTTTTGCCTTCCAGTTGTAGACAGTAGTGACAGCTTCTCTCCAAGACTATTCCATAGATTGAGGCTAAGGTATTCTCCAAAATTAAAGGAGCTTCATGGTCAAAGTCCTGCAGAAGTAGGGTTTATAATCTGGAGCTACATCTATGGTAGTAAATTAAACCAGGGTCTGTTTCCCGGATCTGAGGCCAGCTGGCATGATCTGGCCACATCTATGCTATTAAACTCTCTCACTTTCCAAAACAGAGTGGCTGAATCCAAACTGCCTATTGGGAATGATCTTTGGCCCATGTTAATTTCCAAATTGTTCCAGTGATTTTTTGGAAGGGTGCTAGCATTCACCAGCCAAAACCGTGTCAGGGATTTTTTTCTAACAATTTAACAATGCAGACAGATGAGTTCCAGTGCTTGGACTCTGTGCTGACTCTGTTTTAATTTCTTAGTGTAGATGTGCGGTCTATCTCTTCCCTGTGCTCTGTCTTCGGAGCAAACGCTCTACCTACAGGATACCATATCAGTGGAGAGAGCTTGTCAGTTGTCGTCAGAATAAAACTATGAACTCGCTTGAGGTCTTGAGTGGACTGAGATGTCTGCTACAAAATCCTAAGTCAGGTGTTGGAGACACCAAACACATCCCATTTTTGCAGTCAAGCTGTAGACAGCTCCTCACCCAGCACGAAGACTGAGTTCAGAAATCTGCCATGGGTGGCCAGCCAATGCCAGATGCCTAACTTTTAGGTACTGCATCACTTGATACACATGCTGTCATGTCAGTATATTTATTAAAAAGGATTTGAATAAAGTTGCAAATGCGATTTTTCCTACTTTGTGGCTTAACTTTCCATGACCGATACAGCAGCTTTAGTAATGTTTATTTAATTATATTTGTGCATTAAAGACTGTGATATATATCTATATTTACATCTGTCTATTTACATATAAAATACATGCTCAGGAAAAGACTGGAGGGAGAACACGTGTAGAAGAGATTGCCATAAGGAAAGCAAAGATAAGTATTTTTGAAAATCTATCACCATAGTCTTCTCAAATGTTTTTAGTATTATAGCAAATACTTTCCAACTGTATGTTACTTTGCATATATCTTTGCTTGTCTTCCAAATGTGTAATACATTTGTGGAAAAATGCAATATTTTCTGTCTGACTGATTAATATAGTGAAAATATGCAAAAATGTCTAGTCACAAAAGCTCTTCTTTGGGGCTAGAGAAAACTCAGGTCATCATGGCTACATCAAAAGTCACTTTTCAAACAGGCAGTCATCGGGGGGATATTTTTGCTGTTGTTATTTCCCCTTTTACAGACAATAATACCTTCCTATTCACATCAATCTCAGGCAAAATCAGGATGGATAGTTTTAACAGTTTAAGTAGGCAGTTTTCATAAATGTCGTTGACTTCAGATGAATCTTTCTGCCTGCAGAACTATTGGCTTTGATAACCCACAACTGATGAATGCTCTTATACAGCTGAGGAAAGCAAAGCTGATTTCAGGCTATGGCTGTCCATAGCCAAAAAAAGAGATAGTAGTGGAAGTTTCCAGTGACACAAATGCGTGGAAGGTGGGCAGTTCTAAGTGATTTTCTACCATTTTTCAACCCTTGAAAAGAGAATGAAAGGCAATGCATAGCAGTGATATGGTCAGGGAAGCATTAGGTGAATGAAAGGCAGGCTTTACAGAAATTTGGGGAATATTATTATTACAATAAGATTACGCAGACAAATGAAGTCTCATCAAATAAAAGCTAGGTGCAAGTGTAAGCTACTGTACAAATAACTAGACACAAAATATAAGATCTTAGTTATACTACTGACTTGAAAAAAGCAATCTGAACACACATAAACTTACTGCAGAGTTTTAACTCGATGCATATTTGGTGTCCTAGAGAGAAAAAAACCCAACTACTTATGCATATGAAATGTCAAAATGCCACATTAAAATGAAACTTAATGGACCAATTATAACTGAGATCTATATTTTCTTTTTTACTATGCATTTCTTGGACTGCCTGTTGTGCTTGCGTGCAGATGAATCCTGCCTCATTCCTTATGTATCCTTCAGTAATTGTTAACATTATAATTTTAGTAAGTAAGACTTGTATTTTAAAATATATACACGAGTCAATTTTGGTCGAAGATAATAATCATCTTTTAAGCGAATTTACAGAGTTGTAGAAAAAGTGATCTATCATACACGCTTCAGCTTATGTAAATGTCAGTGTAATGCCAATAGATGTAAACGTCAAATTTCAAGGGAAAGGGCCAAGATGCTTTTACTCTATGGTTGGAACTGTCATTTCTAGAACTGGCGATATTTGTGGGTTCTACTGAAATTTTAACAGGCTATGAGAAGATTATCTTAAAACCTATGAAACTCCAGGGATAACAATTTAAGTCCAACAGATGAAAATCTTCTGAAGTTCTCAGGACTTTAAAGTATAAATTTTAATGGACGCTATATTCCAGCCATTTAGAGTGGTCCAGACAGAAAGCTTTTTAATGAAAACACAACTACATACATATGTGCTTGTGTTAACTCCGCAATGATGCAGATGTGTTCGGGTATCTGCGTGGGTCTGTTACCTACACTCCATGCTTTTGTACACCACTTCTAGGGTTACACCTAACATTCAAACTTGAGAACATATTAATTAATACTGAAATGCTAAGTAGATGGTTTTCTTCTTTCCTGCAAACACATGCTTCTACCCTTTCTTTCATACAAAAGTGAGCCAACACCCAGGCCGGACAATACCTCCCCAGTGATAGTTTTGAGATGTGATAACTTGTGGTTTACCAGTCCAAAAACACTTTCAAACACTGGATAGGAAAGATTCCCAATGTGTCATGCAGAAATTCCCTCTGGCAATAATAAAACCTGACATAGCAGAACTAAAATGCAACTTTCCAATGCAGTAATAATCACCCAGGAGGAACTAAACAGAAGACTTCAGCTAGAGACATTTGAGATATAGTATGGAAATGACCTCAGTCTGTTCTAGAAGATTTCTAGTCTGTCTTTGGTTATATACAACGGGACTTGAATAAACTAACTCTACGGGAATTAAAAAATGAAACAAAACACCCTGGAATACTGTCAGTGCGTTGTTTCACAACTTTCTAACACACATTAAAAATGCTTTTTGAAACTTTTTTGATACGTACAGAAAGGATAGTGGTATGATGGCTGTATATAAAGATTTTATTTCATTGATTTACAATGACCAGCTTAAACTTCCTATTTTTATTATGACATGTCACATTCAAACCCTTACTTCACATCAGTTACACATCTCCATTCACACAAAAAATACTACTACAACAGACTTTTGAAATTATATAGATTGCTTTCAGTGTTCTCAACAGGTTTGATATGTTAAACAGAAATCATTACTTATCATCCAAGAAGTGTTTTTTTGGAGAAAGTAGCTATTCAGCTAACTCTGTTGGGACAAGGAAAGAACAGGAACAACGGGAAGAGCTGTGCTCCAGAGTCATACAAAATTATCTGGAAGTTTTTATTTGGTGAATTGACTTTTCCCAGGCCTGAAGGCGTGTATCAGATACAGCTGAACTTGATTAGAATTCTTCTATTATTTCCTGGATATTAAGAGTAACCAACAACCCACCGGTGGGAATACAGGTATTATCAGTTGATATTTTCATACCTGTGTAACCTTGCGAAAGTATAGGCATTAAATACAAGTAAGAAAGAGATGTGCCTTGTATACTTTTTGGAACATGCCTACAGGCAGGAGCTCTAGAAGGTTAATTTCAGCAACAGATGGCTTTTGTTAATTGCAAATTTTGAATTTGTAACAATATAACTCCATTATTTCTATAAAACAATATTTAATATACAACAAACTTTCACCACATAAACACATTAAAAACACCTTTTTATAGTTCCAAGAATTGATTACAGGTTTCTCATAAAAACATTTTCATTACTAGAATCTTAATACAGAATGATTATTTTTTTTTTGCCAAAATACATTTAGATGGTAAATTGCTTGTAGAAAAAGATACAGAGAGAAATGGGGTTTGCTGGCACGTAATCCATCTTACTTCATTCTTTCATGGTTGACTTTAAAGCAGTATCTAAAATGTTCATCATAAATACTCTATTGTTCTATCCAGAGACTTAACCAGAAAAAGAAAAGAAAGTTTATTGGCTTATTCTCTGTTTCAGTGTCTC
This sequence comes from Opisthocomus hoazin, assembly GCF_030867145.1. Classification (NCBI taxonomy): domain Eukaryota; kingdom Metazoa; phylum Chordata; class Aves; order Opisthocomiformes; family Opisthocomidae; genus Opisthocomus; species Opisthocomus hoazin. The sequence goes on along the minus strand of NC_134415.1, from coordinate 112,964,560 downwards.
TCAGGCGTGCCCAGAACAGCACTTACCCTCTGTACATACTATCTTGACCATAACTATCTGTTGAGGGTTTATCTGAAAGACGTAACATTCCCATTGACTTTAAGCTTTGGGTGCCCACAGAATGAAGAGTGGATTCACTATAAAAGCTGAACTGCATTTATCAAATGCAACACTGGAAAAAAAAATCCACATAAAAACACGTAGAAAGATTGATCACACAATTTTATTAGAGTCTTTTGAACAATTGCATTATGTTGTTCCTTTATTTAAAAACTCTTGCAAAAAAAGACATTGGAGTGGACTGGTTTCAACCCTGAGCATTAACACTGCATATCAAGTACTGTAGTAAAGAAGCTGGTTAAGTTTGTAGCACTAGCACAAGTCACTGATATTAATCCTCTAGGTGATCAGGTTTTTACAAAAAAAATACATAGTTTTCAATAAATAATGCTTAATTTTACAACTTTGATACAGCAATGTCATACACTGTTTTGACACATACTAAACTCTGCATGCTATATAGTCTACTAGAAGACAAAACTTTGCCATGCATTTTCTTTTTCTAGTGCTAGAAAACACTTTGTCCTCCAGTGCATTGCCTCAAGCAGCCTTACCAACTTCCTTCTCTCACAGCAATAGGCCGTGCACTGGCATGCAAAAACCTCAAGAAAAGGTTTCCCCCCCACCATCACTCAGACTTCTAAACAAAAGTACTTTTCAGCTTTTCCCCCCAAGACCTGGAGTGGCTATGAAAACTAATTTCATGTGGCCTTGAAAAGTCTTTGAAATCACATATTTTAAAAGTGTCATGCTTGAAAAACTGCTCTAAAACATTCAATTTCCCCCACCTGTGGCCATCATGCAACATCATTGAAATGTTGTACCCATCAAAAGTCCCACACTGGAAAACAGGCCTCCATTTTAAAACAGCCCACCAAAAAAATAGAAGGAAAGAAGAAAAAAAGTATCACAGCATTTATGTGAAGACTCCAAAACGCCAACATATGTACAAGAGCAAAACCAGATACAAATTGTAAATGAACTAACAATGGCATATAACTCTTCTCCCTGGCTTCGCCAGGAGTTGAGGCAAGTTGGTTTTGGAGATAAGCAGGACGATGGAAACAAAAACAAATTGTGACAATGGGAGTTCCTGGATTAATCATTATTATTTGATCAAATTTCTTCAAGCGGTAAATCGGTGTCTTGATTTTCTTGGAAGTGGGAATTACCAAAATTTAAAACCCTAATTAATAACACATAATTCTAAATCAAACCTGCTTCTGAGCATTCGTAAGTCTTAGAAGTTTGATGCCCTTGCGCTTTTTCGTCCTGTAAGATTGCATTTCACAGAAAATCCACATGTTGTTGTTAACCACAGAAGAAGAAATTTGATTAATTAATAAGGATTGAAACCTCCATTCTCACACTTCCAGGTTGTTGTTCATCATTGAAAACCATTCACCCCTTCTTATCCATATTGCTTTAGGGGTTTCCTTGTATCTACAGAAGTCATTCCTTTGAAATTGCTGTCAATCACAATTTTCTAAGAGTTTTTAAAATATTCCTATCTTTGCACTGGCATAAGTACTGGGTTTTCTAAGAGAATCTCAACCCAAAGAAGGTATTACTTTTATACATGAAATATTACGAACTTTTGTTTCCCTTTTTGTAAGTCATTCTACACTTTCTGCACATTTGTGCTTTATATTGAATATAAAAATAGGTCTTTAAAACTCTATTTACTTTAAACTCACTAAAAAACTACTTGCTTGTGAAATTCTCTTACAAATTCACTGCATCCATGTAGAGAAGATAAAACTATTTAGGCAGTTAATTGGTATAGGTAGTGTGCAAAAAAATTAAGAAAAACGAAAACAATCACAGCCTTTGATGTGGGTGAGGGGAAAGGAAACAAATCAAAGGAATACAACAGCATAGTAAGGGAAATGTAAGGCAACTCATTGAATTAAGTTTTTGTTGTTTGTTTTTTTCCTGGCCATGCTTACAAATGAAGGTTAGGAGGAACTAAGACACCTATCCTGCCAGCAGCCCTTGAGGCAAAAAACTCCCATTAAGCTCAATGAGAATTTTTTTTTTTTACCCAGTGCAGGTTTAAGGCCTTTCTAGGCAACAACTGTGAAGATGTAAAAAGGAACTTCATGAACTGTGTCGAATATCAAACACCTAAAAATTATATGGCCCTGACTTTGACCCCACACTAGTTTTCCCTTGGTTCAACAACAGAGTTGCACTTTCCTCAAACCGGCATGAGTGAAGGATCAGACTGCACACAAGCAAATCACATTCAATAGACTTGAAGGAGTTTCATCTGAACGACAGTGAACGCCTAAAGAGCACGTAGCACTCAAAGGATGCTTGGAATGAGTCTTTCTACCGCGTTTGTTAATGACTGCACTTAAAGTAAGAAACTAAGAAAACACTTCTTGCTTGTGGTTCTTTTAAAAGGAAGAGAAAAAACATAATAAAAACAAAAGGAGGGAAATGGTAAGTTTACAAAAATGTTCACTTCAAAATTAAAAAGAATCATCTTGTTTGATTAGGTTTTACATTGAGTTGACAAACTCAGTATTACCAAGTAAACTGTCTTTCCACATAAAAAAGCTCATTTTTCTCCCTTCTGTCGCTGAGTCCTATTACACTTAGAGTAGTATTGTACACAAAGAATGTGGAAAAAAAGGCCACAGGAGATACTAAGTCTGCAAGAGGACTGCTCTAGCAGGTCAGTAAGGATTCCTATGTACTCTAAAAAAATAAACGGAAAGAGAAACAGAAGGTAGGAATATTATCAGACAAGGCAAAAGTAAAAACCATGAGTAGCTTAGCAGATGCTATTTTTCACGACTAGAAGATTGTTTTCTGCTCTCACTGAGATCAGCAGGAGCTTAGACATTCAACAGCATCGAACTTCAGCCCTAACAGCGTAGTGGCTTAAACAGAACACTACCTAATTCTTCCTTGAGCAGTATGCAACAATAAACACTGAAATAAAATAAACTGAACCGTCTGGTCAAAAAATTGTCTCCCTGCACCATATAGCTTCACTCAAAATATTCCTCTGATACAGTATTGTATAATTCCCATCGAGAAGAAAGCAAAGATATACTTCCGAGTGGGTGTTACATTCTTTGACTAAAGTAGACCTGTTGCTCTTATAAAATATGCCTGACTGCTCTAAACGTGGATCCTTTAAATCAATTACCCTTGATTAATATTTCAAATGGTAATTTTAAAAACAGCTTCCAAAAATATACGCAAGTCAAAACTTTTGTAGGCTGAGACACAGACCTTATTACAATGCAAACTAAACGCAGCCTATATTTGACCATAATCGTTCATAACTCATTGAACATCTGTAAAGTACAAATGTTTAATGACACTGCCTATTCTCACTTTTCATAAACAAGGATGCATATCAGAAGAAAGGGACTGGAACAACAAGTCCCCATACTCTTATGACAGCTTGAAGAATTACTAAGAGAATTTTGGCTCAGTTTGAAGACTTAAAACCTGATCAACTTACTCCATCACCCTAGCCCAAAAACGGATTTCCCATAGCAGGATAGTGAATGGCTAAGCTAGAGCACTTCAGTGTATCTGTTTTCTTTCACTCGTTTGCCTTAGAAGAGATAAATGTCATTTGTTTTCAGTCATCTGATTTCTACATTATTACATGGAGAACACACTAATCATTTGAGACCAAAAACTGAAAATTCAAGAAACTCTGTTTTATTGAGGACTATCCATTGCCAAGGATATCTTGTATATTGTAATTAATTTTGTTTTAAAACACAGTTTCTCATCAAGAATTACCACAATGCAAGACATAAATTTTGAGTTCCCAGATATGCTATATCTCTTTTCTGATAGCAAAGATTTAGGCCAAACAACTTTTATTTAGAATCATGAGTGTTTTATTATTATTATTATTAGAAAGAGATCAGATTATATTAATCATTTTACTACCAGTTTAACTAACCTAAAGTAAGATATCTCACCACTTAAATGCCTAAGAGTTGTCTTTGATTAAACATAACATGCATGCAGGTTTTACTGTTATGTTTTATTATGCCTTACAAATGTGTATGCAGGATTTTCATTTCAGCAAGTCTGAAAGCCTGTAGCAGTGGTTGCCACCAAAATACCAGCACAGTGAATTGTCCCTGTAAACAGCTGGATCATTAATTAGTGGAGAAAAGAAAAAAACATAATAATTTACCAATGCCTATCAGATAAAAAGTAAACTTACTGAGAAACAAACTTCCACGTTGTGAGTCTGCTTTATCGCCATCAGCAGCGATTTCAGGGCGCACAACTCAAATCTGATGGCTCCTACGGTTAAAACAAAAAAGAAAAAAAAAAAAAAAGAAAAAAAAAAGCACACTGACAAAGTCTGCTCACCTACAGCAGGAGCTCGTACCCCCCGTTTCCTTCCTTCCTTCCTTCCTTCCTCCGCTCCCGAGCCCCGGCCCGGGGCGGCGGGCGGCTCTCCGGAGCGGGGCCGGGGCCGCCCCAGGGAGGGGGGGTGGGGGGAGATGCAGCACCGCCCGCTGCTCCGAGCATCTCCGCGTCAAGTCTCGCCCAGGCTACCCATTAAAAAAGGGAGAGAGGGGAAGGACCGGGGGGGGGGGGGGGGGGGGGGGGGGGAGCGAGTCGCGTCCCCCGCGGCGGCGGGAGCGGGCACCCGGGCCCGTTCGCCGCTGGCTTGGGGGGGAGGCAGGAGAGCCGAAAACGCCCGGGGCAAGCCAACCTGCCGCCGCCCGGCCCGCAGCCAGCGAGCCTCGGCAGGGGGGACCCCGCTGCCAGGCACCCACCGGGCCCCGCGCAGCAAAACCGGGGGGTGGGGGGGGGGAAAGGCGGAAGGCGGGGAGGGTGGAAAAAAAGGAAAAGAAAAGAAGCAGCCCTTCCTCTCCTTCCCGCTAGCTTATGGTCGTGCACAACAGCCTGCAGCTACCGCTCCTCGGCGGGCGAGGGGGGGGACCCCCCGGCATCTCCAGCGTCACCTCTACAGACACTAAGAGCGATACGAGTTTCTATCAGTTCCAGCTGATTTATTAAAATTGTCAAGATACAGACTTTCAGCATTTAAAAAAAAAAAAAAAAACAGGCTATGATGTTGACAGTGCACAAGTCTGCTTTTGCCATCATTTGCTACAAAATATGCAGATGGTCTGTACTTTAGATTATATTGCACAACATGAGAAACTTTTTTAACTATGTGCCTTTTTTCTTTTTTTTTTTTTTTTTGCTAAAATCGAGAATCCAGTTTCATACCTTCCATCTGGGGCCCCATCCACATATCACAGCGTATGAGATACATAAAGTCCTACTATAGTACAGTACATATACAATCTTTTAAACTAAGATAACAGCTCTGAGGTCTATATCACCATTTTCAATAAATCTTTACCTACAAATATTGAACAAATCTGAACTATAGCTGTACAAAAAAAGTGTTTGTTTCTTTTTTCTTTTTAAAACCACAAGGCCTTTAGATGCAAGGATTATTCTTTTTAAAATTTTAATCCTTTTAAAACCAGGACGTAACGTACCAACAAACTTGCATGCTAAAAACAGAGAAAAAAAAAAGAAAATAAAAGGGAAGAAGTGCCTGAAAAGTCTTACTGAAAAAACACAGCAAGAATGTTCCCTTTTCACTGTACAAAAATACGCCTGAAAATATATTAATTTTTAAAAAAGACTGAGGTCTGTTATGTATCAAAAATGTTTCAATACCTTTTTGTACTGAGGTCTAGGCTGTCTGGTATTCAATCAAGGAGGTATAAGGGAACAAGTTACAAAAAAAAAAGTTGGCAAGTAGAAATCACATTTGTAAAACCATAAACAATTTGATCTGAAAAGTAAACTCTGATCCTAAGTCAGTTCAGTTATTTGTAAGCGTTTGTACAGTCTGCATTTTTTCAAGCTCCCTGCAGCTTTGTTAAGAATCGGATGCATAGAAGACATCAGTTTTCTCCCTCCAAAAAAAGTTGCAATGGTCCCTTTCAGAAAAAAAAAAAAAAAATCAGAACAGTTCTTTAAGATCTCTCACGGGAAAAAAAAAAAATCCACAAACCCCCTTGAGTAACAGTTGTGCTGCCAAAAGACTTCTTTGCAGACCATCTTCCAGACTTCAATCAGAGACCGACAAGCTTCAAACAGCGCCTTCTGTATAATTTTTTTTCCCCCAGTCCCATTTGCCTTTGCTGTTGTTGTTGTGATCACCAAATGCAATAAAAATTTTAAAAAAACACAAAAAATAATAATAACAATAATAAAAAAAATAAAAATCACAACTCCCGGGCTCGGAACTAACTTCGAGATTTTTTTTTTTTTAAAGAAAACAAGACTTTTTTGTTTTGTTTTGTTTTAAAATCATCATCATCACCATCACCACCATCACCGCCGGCGCCGCGCCGCTGCCGCTCAGTACGTGAACACCAGGTCGGAGAAGTTCGCCTCCAGCCAGTCGCCCGCGATCATCTCGCTCAGCTCCGGGGTGCAGTAGTCGGGGAACTCGAAGTGGGAGCCCAGGCTGCCCTCGCTGAAGGAGTCCAGGTCCTTGTCCACCAGCGAGAGGGAGAGGTTCCCGGCGGCGGCGGCCCCGGCGGCCCCGGCCCCCAGCTCGGCGGCGGCGTGGCCGTGCTGCGAGAAGTTGAGGCTGAGGTCGAAGAGCAGGTCGTCCGCCTCCTCGCTGCCGGCCGACGAGGTGGAGATGGAGCGGGAGGAGGCCGGGGAGAGGCCGGGCGGCTGCGGCTGCTGCTGCTGGGGCGGAGGCGGCGGGCCCTGCTTGGTGATGTTCTTGAAGCTGTAGTAGAGTCTGCTCCCGCCGCCTGCCCCCGCCGCCGCGGCGCCGCCCCGCACCTCCTCGTAGAGGCTGGCCCCCTCGGTGGACTCCGCCGAGGAGCTCAAGGTGGGACTGGCCGGCACTTTGGCCACGTTGTACCGCCGCAGCTGCTGCGGGCCCGGCTCCTCGTCCTCCTCCTCCTCCTCCGCCTCCTGCTTGATCCGCAGCTGCAGCTCATCCTCGTCGTCATCGTCCTCCTCCTCCTCGTCCATGAAGACGCACTTGACCGTCTTGCTGCTCACCTTCAGGGAACCGAAGACGTACTCGTCGCCCGCGTAGTCCCCGTGGTGGGCGGCTTTGGCCCCCGGCTTGGGGGGCGAGGAGGCGGAGGAGGCTTTCAGCTTGCTGCACTTCTTCCCGGAGCTCTTGGCGCTTTTGCTGCCGCCGCTGCCGGTGGGCGCGTTCTTCTCCGGACTTTGGCTGGCGTTGGGCTTGGCCGACGGGTCCATTTTGGGTTTTTTCCTGGGCCGGTACTTGTAGTCGGGGTAGTCGGCCATGTGCTTGAGCCGCAGCCTCTCCGCCTCCCGGATGAAGGGGATCTTCTCGCTGTCCTTCAGCATTTTCCACCGCTTGCCCAGGCGCTTGGAGATCTCCGCGTTGTGCATGTCCGGGGACTGCTCCATGATTTTCCTCCTCTCGATCTTGGACCACACCATGAACGCGTTCATCGGCCTCTTGATGTGCCCCGACGCCGTTTTGCACCAGTCCGGATCGCTCTCGTCCAAAGCCACCGGGCTGCAAGCCATGAACTCGCCCTCTTCCGTGTCCATCGCCTCCCGGGGCAGGTTGCTCTCCGCCTCGGCGCTCTCCGCCTGCTGCACCATGGTGGGCTCCCGGCCGAGGCGCCGCTCTTCCCGCCGAGGTGCCGCTCCCCTCCGAGTCGACAAAGCCGCTTCGCCGCCGCCCCCTTCCCACCGCCGCACCTTGCTCCCGCGGCGAGCCGAGCCGAGCCCCCTCCGCCACGCTACGAGCCGCGGCCCCGGGGCGACCGGGCGGGCGCTGGCGGCTGCCCGCAGCCCCGGCGGCCCCGCTGGGGCCGGGCCGGGCTGGGGCGCGGCTGGAGCTCGTGCGCTCAGCGCCGCGCGCGCGCTCTGCCCGTGCACCGGCCTCGCGCCGCCACGGCCGCTCCCCCTTCTGCAAAACTCCCGGCTCCTCACCCGACTCGTTATCAGCGATTCATATGGGTGACATCACTCCCGCCGCAGGCCAATGGCGGCGCTCGGACACGCCCACCGACACGCCCACCGCGTTTATCAGCTTCGCCCGCTCCGCCCCGCGCTGCCGCGCCCCCTGCGCGGGGGGAGGCCACAGGGAGAGAGGGAGGCATGGAGAGGGCAGCCGGCTCTGCCTGGCTCGTCCCGTCTCGTCTCTCCGCCCGGGAGACGGTGGCGGTGCCGTGGGAGGCTTCGCCCGCTGGACCCGGCCGCTAGCTGCCACCGGGCACGGAGCGGTACTAGGCGGGGAGGGGGGGGGGGGCCGGCGGCGGCGGCTCCCCTGCGGTCCGCTCCCCTGCGGTCCGCTCCCCTGCGGTCCGCTCCCCTGCGGAGGGTGGGCGGCCGGCAGGGGGCGCTGGCGCTCCGTGGCCGCCTCAGCGGCGTCATCGCGGCCCCTCCGGCGGGAGCGCGGCCGGTGCCGTCCCCGCCGCCTTCCCCCGCTTCGCCGCCGCGGGTGCGGGTCAGCTCACGGCCGTCTCCCTCTCCGCGGCGGGGCCGCGAACCCCCCACTACCCCCGGAGGAACGCGCCAGGCGCCTCGCTCGCTGCCCTCAGGGCGCCGCCGGGGCTCGGCTCGGCGCGGCCAGCGGGGCTGCGAGGCCGCAGGGCAGGGCCTGGCGCGGCCCGGGGACCCGCTTGCCTGCCGGCGCGGACGGTGCCCCCCGGGGGAGGCCGCGGCACCTACGGGGAGGCGATCCCCGCGCGGCGCGGGCGGAGGCCGTGTCTCCACAGCGAGGGGTGAAAGCTCGCAGCAAGCGCCTGGCCGCACTGGTTTTCTGTTGTTGTTTTTTCGTTTGTGGTCCGGAGAGCGCCCTGTTGCTCAGCAGTGTGATTGCTGCAGCGCGCCCGTCGCGGGTCCCGCTTCAGAAGTGTAGTGAGTTTCGTGGCGGTTGCTGGCTGGCTGCAGACGGGGTGGTGGAGAGAGGGGCGAGCCCTGGTACTGCCTCTCCTCTGTCAGAGCGCGCCCTGTGAGCTGGTGCTAACGGGGCACCGGGTCCCCCGATACATCATCCTCCTGATTAGCCCAGTGGTTCGTTTTCCTCAGACCACAGCACAATTGCTGTGTTTGGATGATGTGAGCGTGATATCATAGGGCTACAAAGTGACTAGTGCTGTCACAGGAACAAAAAAGCCCGAGAGTCACTCACCTTTTTTAGCTTTGTGGATTCGCTGGTGCTACCGCGTCTCAGCTGCGCTTGCCGGGAGTGAGGAGGTGTTTGGAGGAGCAGACGAGAGGCAGACGCGCGGTGTTGTGTCGCTTCTCCTGCCTGACCCCAGCTGGGTGTACAGAGCAGAGGAAAAGGAAAGGGCAAAGCTTAAGAAGGTTCAGTTACTTCATTGTAAAGGTGTGTTTTGAAAAATACTGCTCTGTCTCTCCATGAGTGCCCCCAGGAGGGATTTCTCCTCTGAGGCTTGTTGCCAACCTGTCTCTCTGTGATTGCACCTGGTGGTACAATCTAGCCCCGTAATGATGCTTATCCTTTGGGAGACAGGAGGTAAAATGTAAAATTTGCCTGATGGTGATCTCAGCCTGTCATAAAATGTTGACAATTTAGAAAAAACACGTGCGGAGAGGGTGCAGTGCCTTTGAGAGCGCCCGAGTTCGTGCCACAGCTGTGGTCTCTCCAAGGAGGGCTGTTGGCAGGGCATTCTTCCTGAGGACCCAGACTTTGGGACTTTTCGCCCCATCTGGGCGAAGACTTGCTCGAATCGGGCACACTGCAGAGCTGTCTGTGTGGCGGGGGTTTCAGAAAAGGTGAGAGTGTGTTGCTCAGAATGATGGCGTGGACAGGAGTCTTGGGAGATATCATAGCTGGCTGGTGGCATCCAGGGATGACAGCTTTACTGCTGCTGGGACTCGGTTACTAAATCGACACCAGGATACCAAGCGTCTCAGTTAATCCTATTTCTTAGCATTTTTCTGTAAATATCAGTATTTGGATTACAAAAAAAAAAAATTCCCCTCTGAGAAATTCTGGGGTTTTTGTGTGTATTTTGAATCCAGATAGAAATAATGGTGTACCTTTGCAAAATGAAACACATCCAAATGTTTTAATTTGTTGTCGGTGTTTCAACTTTTATGAGAGATTTCATTATGTCATATAATTGCACAAGATTCAAGCTGATGAAATGAAAATTGAATGTTTCCTCAATCTCCTGTGAAATTAATCAAACCAATGAATTTTCATAAAATACTGTTATTTTGTTGAATCAGCGTTTTCCAAGATCCGTGAACTATTTTGGAAAATTTTTGGTCAATTCCAGTGGAAACCAGGTAATCAATACTGATAAGACATTTTGGTGGCTAAAACTCCATCCATGAGGATGACAGAATCTGACATTTAACACATCAAGATCAAGAGAGATAATTTTTAATAAAGCTTTAGTGTAGATTGAAGCCACTGTCGTTAGAACAGACTTTGGGATGTTTCTTCTGCATATGTGTCCATGTGAAGAAGCGTGTTAATACTGTTGGCATCACATAACTTTCATAAATCCCATTTTTCTATTTTTCTGGTATATCTCGTTTTCTGGAGTATCTTGGCAGCGTTTCAATTTTTCCTCAATGATCTTTTAAATAAAAACAGCATTACTGTTTTCTCATGCTTGTTAATGTAATGTTCTGATTGTTTTTTGTTTTATTTTGAAGGGTAGTGCTAGGAAGATAATGAGGCTGAAAACAGACCGATAAATAATAGCCACACTCAAGAAAAAAATGATCTTGAGGGTTTTAGAGATCTGATTAAAACATGTACATGAATAAATAGATATTACTGTTAAAATGAAATAATTTACTGTTCTAAAAGCAGTTCAATAGTTGTATATGTGTGTGTATATTCCTATTCAAGCACAGCAGTTAGAGCTAACAGCCTACTACTCCTTCTTTTGAAATTCAAATGCATAATCATCTTTCCATTATCTAGGTCAACAGAAGGCTGGGCTACCCCATAAAGTGGGAGAAAACAGGTAAAACAGAATTCACGAGAGGGCTTTCTGCCTGACCCCTTGGATGGAGGCTGTTTTTGTGGGTCTGCATCTACACTGGGCTTCCCAGGGCTCCAGTTCTGGGGGGATGTGTTAGCCTGAGTGCGGTGCAGCGTGAGTATGTGATGCCAGTGAAAACACTGAGGCCTCCAGAAGCTGGTGAGATGCCTCCAAGGGTCTGAAGCTAGCCAGTAGCAAGTGCTTTACACAGGGAATGTAGGTCCTCTAGATGTGGCCCTGTGGGTGCTTCAAACGGTGAAGTCATCCATCTTTTTAGGTGGCTGACCTTACGCTGCTCTTGTAAGATTTTGACTACCAGAAAAGAATCAAATATGGGCAAAAAGAAGTTTGTTGTTGAAGAAGCAGTGTTTTGGAAGAAGCGGAAGATATTCCCTCTCCCTGGAGTGCCTGCTCTCTGTGCTGGATTTAAACAAACTGAAAAGCCAAGGTTCTTACTGTGCTGAGCCTGAAGATGGATAGCACTACGAGTGTGGTGTTCTTTCGGTTGTTTCATGCCTGTTGTGCTGCAGTTTTTTGTCTGGAGAGCCCAAAATGACTTTGCATGGAGAACGTGGGGGAAAACCAGAGTTACGCACCTCCTGCAAGGTGTGGGAAGTGGTTTCAGTCACAAGCTGTAGACTCGAAATGGAAGAAAGAATTACAGTGTCAAGAGAGTTTTGTCTTAACGGGAGACATATGATGATTTCTGAACGGAGGGGTCACACCCGAGGTTAGATCAGACACATTTCCTATGGTTCTTTTCTGGAATAAACACAAGTTCCTGGAGTCTGGCAGTCATAAGGAAAAAATAAGCTGTGGTCTTACCTCGTGTTAGCTAACCCAGGGTGAAATAGTGAAAAGGCACACCAGCTGTGCTCTTTTAAGATTTGGTGACTTTTCCCTTCCCTAGAGGTTTTATCTTAAGCTGCTAATTCATGTGAAAAATAGAGCTTCTTTGTCATGGCTAGGAAGATGGCATCCGCTCCTGTCTTTCCAGCTACTGTATGGTAGTTACTGCATGCTCTTGGGGTTGAGAGTGTGTAGACTCTGGTTTCCATGAAGCCTTTGTTTTGAAAATAAAAGTATGTAGGTGCCTGGAGCTGACAAGTGTAACAACCGAATTTCAGAGTGACAGATGAAGTGCACTGATTTCACTGAATTGGAGAAACCATTTGAGATGATAAGCTAGTTTAGCCAAAATCCAGAAAAACTCATCAAATTTGAGACTAAGTGGAGATAAAGGTATCCAGATGTAATTAACCTTGACTTTGTGTGCTGAAATCTTTATTTTTGCCAAAAGTATGTGCATCAGCTACGGTGAGGGAGGTGCAGTGGGTGGTTTGCTGGCTGGCTGGCACAGACTGAAGCATCTTTCCAGGGGTGCAGCACTCTGCTGTGGAGGGGTCCAGCTGGAGCCCAGAGAAGATACCAGTGGGAGCAGAAGCAGCTCCTAGCTCACCTCCTGCCAGAGCTGAGTATTCAGCTTACTCATCAGCTGATGCGCAAGTCTACTCTTGGTCAGGTAACAGACATCTGACAAAAGTACCGCCCTTTAACTGCTTACTGCCCGTAGGCAGCTCTAGAAACATTGTTTGACTGTTGCTTGTAAAAACACGATCAACAGACACCCTGGTGCAAAGAGATTTTGTGCGTTGGCTGTAAACTGCAACAATTCAGGCGTTAAAAAGTGAGCATCAAGCCACCTTATTCTTGCAGCGTGTGTTGTATACAAGGTCTGTGGCTGGGACTGACTCGGGCTGTCTGAGTCTGGCATCCTGGAGTGGTGTTGCTCCACCATCCTCCCCTGAGATGCTGTTGGACGACAGTGCTGTCTCACTGGGGCAATATGGGTGGGCCATTTCCTCTCAGCCCTGACATACTGGTCTTATACAAGGAGATGTTTTAAGATACCAGGATGTATCACCATTTTTCATAATATTATCCTGATAGAAAAGTGCAACTTACTAAAAAAAAATTCCAAATGTGTTCTTTGGAAATCATGTACACTGCAAAACCATTTTATACTCTATGAAATGGCATAAAAAATAGTGTTGGGATGTTCTGCATACAGTACAACCCTCTCGGAATTTTTGCTTGCAAGCCAAATTACTTTTTTTCTTCCTAGTTTTGTGAGACTAAAATCCGCCTCTGCAAGTCAGACAGGGTCCCTTCCATCCCATAGATCACTGTAGTACTAGTAGCTCTGTTTGGCAGATAATTTCTTCAGCCACTTGTGTGTAACACTATTGATTTGAACGTCTGGCCCCAGCAACACCTGTGCAAATTCACGGATGGCACTGGGATTGCACAGATGCCGTGGAGGGTGGCATATTCTGGCATACAGGATATTTATTACTGGTGGTGATGCATGAGATGGAAGGGATCCAGGACTCAGGCTGAGTTTGTGCAGCTGGCAGTTAGAAATTTACTTGCAAACTGAGCTCACTGGGTAGAAAAATCAGTGTGATAATGAATCCAGAGCCCCCAGTGCCATTTTTACCAAATCACTTTTTAGGGCAGGAGAACAATTTAGAAGAGATGTGTCTCTTATTAAAAGCGTCTTAAAATAGTACTTGAAAAAAAATGGAGTCCCGTGAGAGATTATATTGCAGTTATTTGATATCAGAAGTTAAGCTTGTTTAAATAGAAACGTTTGCTTGTTTCTGCTGAAAACTTGAAATACGTAAATTCAATGTGTGGATTTAACACACACAAAAATAATTTTAGCTTAATTTTAATTAAATATTTGGTAGCCAGTTACATGAAATTAGAAAGAAAACAATTATTTTTAACAGGTTTTATTTTGATTGATATGAAATCTTCCACAAATCCAAAAAAATTAAAAGTGACAGAGTTTATTCATAATACCATACATTCATATTGTTGGCCTACAGACACTGAAATCCATAATGTTTTAGCAGGTCTCTTAGGAAAACGTGTTGTACCTTGAACCAATTATAGACCATCTCTGGTTAAATTGCAGAGCCGGTTTGCTTAATATGGGTAATTTGATGTTGTAAAGTATTTGTCAGTACCCTAGGGTAGTCTCTTAGGGCACACAGGTTTCACTGTATAATATTTCACGCTCATATGTGCGCCAGTTAATCTGCTTAGGTGGAGACTATTTACGACTCATACAGGATTTGTTACATTATGTACTTAATTTATGCAATATGCTTAAAGCTTCTCTTTATCAAGCCTAGAATGATAGTCGTAGTTATTGCATAGGATTTGGATATTATTTTTAGGGGGGAAGAAGTGAAAATTGATGTGAAAATTTAGCAAGGACATGCCAAAAAATCTTAACAGAATGGTATAGAATTAGATATCACACCAATATACCCGTTAGAGATATAAAGCATGTTCACAGTTGAACAGACACAGACACACAGGTTTATCATCTACCTTTTCCTCCCTCCTAAAGAAGAGTGGAGGGCTGCAGTTGGCCTCTCCCTCACTTGCAACCACATAAAATTTGAACCTATAAAATGGACACAGGGTGTTTTCTTTGGCTTTGCTGCCTTGAAGGAGGCAGCAACATGACCTGCAGAAAAGACAACTTTCCAAGTCTCGTGTCCCATGTGCTAGCCTGACTGGGATCTGCTGATCAGCTGCCCTTTGTATATACCATTACAGAGCAAGGGAAAAGCCACGCTGCAGCATATGCCTGAAAGATTTTTAATTTCCAGGACTCGCACAGTGAGCAGGATTCTCAAAATTCTGCAGGAGTTTTGCTAAGAAGGGCCTTGCCCTAAATGCCACCTGGTCCCATGTCATTTCCTAGCCACAAAACTGAAGATACCCATGGCCATAATGTGACCTGTCCTACCAGATCAGCCAGTGGTCACCCACCAGGGAACAACTCGGAGGTTTGCTTTAGCTGGGCTTTCTCCTCTGTGAGCCGTGGAAGCGTTGCAGGCAATGTGTTAGAGCCCAAGCTGATGAGCTTGGTGGTGTGTGTGCTGCCTTTGTGCAATGTCATCTCCTTCCTAGGTAGCTTTGAGGCTTCATAGTGCAGGCAGGAGCTATCTGGTGCATCAAGTCAGTGCATCCACCAGGTACCTTGGCTGTGTTCCCATCCGATCTACTTCTGCCCGCTTTTGGTGGGGCTCGGCTGGGAAAGGCCGGGGCTGAGGGCTTCTTGGGCTGCCCTGACTTCTCCCTCCAGGCAGGCTTTTCTCGCTGGCAATCCTGAGCTTGGGCTGGCGCTGGCAAAATCCGGGTGAGAGAAGTGCAACAGCTGTACAGTGGAAATGGAAATTAGAGCTTCGTTACTTAACAAAGAAGCAAACCACATAATATTCCTATTGGTTGTATATATTTAGAGAAAAAAGGTTGCATGAATATTGTTACAAAGCTCTTTATGTCCTTGTTTTGTTATGTCCATGTAAATCTTTCTATTACCATTGTTTCAAAAAGAAATAAATTTAACAAATGTTTCATTGCCTATTTTTTTTGCAAATGGAAAACAAACAAACAAACCTCCTAGTAATAAATAATATCAGCAGTCACAAGAAATTGTACAGTAGCTAAACAATGAAGGCACATAGAAATGCTGTTTGTTTTATTCCTACACAAAGGCCCGCTGAATTCACAGGAATGAGTTAAATATGCTGAGTGTGACTGGGGCCCTGGGAAGGCAACACTTCAGTTAATACTGGTTTTAAATTTCCATTTTTATTAATTTGTTGTAAATTTGGATAATAACCTTAAAATAAAAACCACTATGGAACTGCAAATGTATAGGTATATAAAAATATATTACTAATTCCTATGAAAATCACCTTGTGTTCTTTCAGTTCCTAAAAGAATATACAGCAAAACTACTGGACTGCGGAAAACCAGCATACTATTCCCTCTAATAACCTTTGCTTTGTAGTAAAAATGAGAGAGATTTCTGTATTCCATCCACTATTTATTAAATACTCTAGGAGGTTCCAGGTGCATGCGAACCCCTGACTGTACCGGTCATTTAATGATGGTGGAGAACACAATAATTTGGAAAAGATTATTCGCCTTAAACCAAAAGCCCAAACTGTCTGTCATTCTCCCTCCTTCTCCTGCCCTTAGCCTTCCCTTACATTGCAAACTGTGCAGTGTTAGTATTAACACCACCAAGATATTCAATAACATTGGAGGCTTGAAGGTTTCCTGATGCTTTATTACACAATGATGAAAATATCATAACGCCTCTAACTTCATCAAATCAGGCATTTCATTACAGCATCCTGCAAGTATAGAAAACTGATTGTCTTGTGTCAGCATGGCCCGAATCCAGTTCTTGCATACAAGACGTGGTTACTAATAATCTTTGCAAGTCAGCTGAGATTTGGTCTTTTTTTTTTTAATTTTTGCCACACTAGGAATTGGAAGCCAGAGCAGCAAATACAAAGAGTTTATTACAGCTTATCGTATAGTTTGTTTAAGAAAATGGTCAATCAATAATAAACCAGAAATTAATGATCAATTGTACTTGCAATTTGCACAGCAGTTTACATCTCACAACAAAGTGAAGTCTTAGGTAAGGAATTGTTTTCTGCAGTTTCGGGCTTCTCCCTGCACAAGCAGCACTAGTCAGAAGAAGATGGTTCAGGGACCTGGAAATGTCTTCCTACTTTCTGTTTTCTGCTTTACCTGGAAGAGCCCGATTTATCTGGCTGGCTGTGCGACCCAGAGCAGTATCTGCGCTGCCACTGAAGAACTGTATGGAGGGAACCATTTTTTAAGCATAGACTTGCCCTAGATCCCGAGTGCAGGCCCAAAGCCTTCATTCAGGTACAAATTTAGGCCAGTATATCCCTCACCTTGCAGGGTAAATTCACTATAAAAATCATGTCTCTCATTAATAAGGTTAACAGAGGTCTGTTCAACACTTTCCACATGCCCTCGCATCTCCCTTCTTCTTCACTTGCCAAACTGCAAGAGAAGAAGGGGGGCAGCTGGCCAGCTACACACAATTTCAGAGGGCTCTCCCAACCCTGCATCTGGCAATTTAGGCATAAATGAACCAAAGCAGTAAGGGAAGGTCTGAGCCAGTGCTACGATAATTTATCTAAGGCTGCACAATGAGCCTGGCAGAACGGGAACAGCCCTGACATGCTTCCCATTACAGTCCTGTGCGCTCTTCACCACATGGTCTTGAGATTGAATGAAGAAGTACGCTGAGAAGTCACGTCTGAAAAGACAGCTTGTACGATGCAATTGCTCCCATTTGGGGCCAGGGTAAAGATCAGAATTGGAGCCAGCCCAAGGAGCAAGATACATGAAATGGAAGCATGCGTTTATTTGCACGTGAACAGTTTGCTCTTGAAACAGATAATTAATTGGGAGAACCACCTACTTCTATTCTCAAGCAGAAAAAAAAAATATAGTTATGTTGTTCCATTCCTGAGTTATTCTGGTAATGTATTTTTAGTGACTGTATACATTTCTGATTATTCAGAATTGCTTCACAGAGAGATTGAATTTACATTTTATCTAGACACCAGTCTTACCCAGAAAGTTCTTTTTCATTTCAGTGCTAGTTCAAAAATCCATTATTTGGTGTTCATCATATGCAGGTTTTCATTTCCAGCAAGGTTGCTGTGGCAGAAGAAATATAGACAAACTCAATGGTTTCACTAAGTATGAGTTTTCTTGTAATACAGAAAAAGCTTTTCTAGTTTCCCTGAGCACTGAGCTTGGAAAATGTGGGCCTGATTCTGGAAAACATGGTTTGTTTTTGGATAGTGTTTTAGCATCCTTAACCTCCCGCTTGGAATCTGCCTCTGTCCCAACAGGGCCCCTCCTGGCTTTCAGAATGACTAACACTAGTTCCCCTGAGAGAACAAAGTAATTTTGTAGTTAGGTCTAGGATTCTGAATCAACTGGAAGTGCTGGTCCAGTGGCTCCTCCTCAGTGTAGTCTTAGTGATGAGATCTGCTTTGCCAGCATTGGTCCTTGTCAGGTCCTTCAACTAATCCTCAAGAGTTAAAGTTGTTTCAAACACAAAATTTTTTTCTTGTAAGAAAGTTTGGCATTAATCAGTTCCAGTGGTCATGAGAGAAAACCAGTCCTGATTATAATGTTAAGCCATCTAGTCCAAGTCAGGTAAAGTCACTGCTTCACTGTCTCTCTAGGGAGCCCGAAGTATTTATCTGTGACCTGGTGCCTCTGGTTCAGACTTTGGGTAATACCTAACGCAGTGATGCTTTGGCACAGGTCAGGGGCCCTTTGTGGTTCCCAGAATGCAAATATTTGTAGTTACTGTGAATTTTGAAAGAGTACCTGGTCAAAACTGGAACTGCTGGTTGAAATGCTGCTCATGAAAAATACTACGAAAGCTTCTGATTTAGAAATGTGGGCGTGAAAGTGTAGATATTTCAATTTGAAAGTCAGTGGTATAACTTTCTGTCAACTGTTCTATTTGAAACAGACCTTTAAATTAAATCAACATGAAATGTGAATTTTAAGTTTATTCAGATTTTCTTTATTGAGATTTTCTCATTTGTAACAGTAGTTTCTCACTGCTGTTGAAAGTGGTGCTTTTCCAGTAGCATTATGATTTTGACAAAATCACATATTTCTGAATTATGCTTTGAGAAGAAAACGTCAATCATTTGTATTACACAACAATATTAAATTGGTGACCAATTGTGCAATACTCCAGCTCGTTTTGGAGACCACACTAGTGTTGCTATTAGACATTTTAATGGTGAACTAAGGAGGAAAGAGGGGGGAATCAGAATCTGATACAAATGGCAAAAAGAGTAAGGAGAAAACGTACAACATGGAAAGAAGGAGGGAAATGCAGAGATCAAAATGTGCAGAAATAGGAGTTAATTGTCATATTCCACTGAAAAACACTGAATTTTTAGAACAAGACACTGAGTCAATAAGTCACTTTGATAACTTTGACTGTATATAGATTGTTGTTTCTGATCATTGTGCCAAGCTTCCTGTTAGCATCGGCAAGATGGCTGATGTAGACTCCAGGGAATAGGAGCAGCACAGAGATAGCTGGGCCATACGCTGTAATTCCCAGGGGAACGCAGTCCTCTCCTCATATTGGGTTTGGCACTTACAGCCGGGAAACGAGAGGGGGATAAAACCTGAAGCACAGCAATAGAGAGGAGCGGCCATAAACTGGTCCTGTCTGACCTCCGCTCTTAGTACAAAAGGCTTCGTAACTGTAAGGAAAAAACCTCTTCAAAATGTGTAAAACCCAGAGAGGGTCTGAGCCGCAGTTTCTTGCCCCTGTGGAAGGCACAGGCATAAAGCAGTGTTTCACAGCATTTCATGGCATTGTTGTGTTCAGGCTTAATCTGATGGTGAAACGCTTAAGCAAATAGTTACAAGAAAATGAGTTCTTAGGGCAGCTCCAGTGTCACTCACGTGTGCAAGATAAGGCTAGCAGTTGCTCTCCTTTTTTAAGTGAAGACATTCTGCAGCTCAAATATGATGTTAAATTGTGAATGCTTCAGCACAGGCCATAAGTATTTGTATTTACACAAAGATAATGTCCTATTTTGAAATATGTGTCTTCCTAGTGGCTCTTCTTTTTTTTAATTTTTTTTTAATTTGTCCCCCCAAAATGGATCCCTTTTGTACTTCCAGTCCTTCCGCTCTTCCTGCTTGTGGGCACTTGCTGACAAGGAATGAAATCTATCACACTCTCTTTCCAGAAATGCCCCCCTGCTTCTCTCTACTCTTGACAACAACAGCACAGAAGAGTGCAGCCTGAAAACAAAATTTTCTACAGTGTGTCATGTTGCTGCTGAAATTTAATGATATTCAGGGCTAGGAGAAAAGAGCAGCTGCCCTCCAGGTGGTGTTCCATAAACGCTCCCCAGAACCCAGCAGGAAGCTGTATAAGTTCAATTCAGTGAAGCAAATTCAATCATTTGCCCCTTTGTAAATGGAGCATAAGCAAAAAAAAAAAAAAAAAAAAAAAAAATTCTTTGAAGGATCCTAACGCAACAACTACATGTACCTAAAACCACATTTTTTTGCTGGCATCACTTATATTTCAGATAAGCTTAATAGGATCTTGCCAGCAGCAATTTCACTTTGGAGCACTGTGGAAAAGGTGTAAGAAATTCCCATAAATAGCCAGTATTTGTTTCATGCAGAACTCAACAATTAGTGGTGACTAAAAATGCTGTAAGGTTAAGAAGTTGTCTTCGTAATGCCTTTTTGTAAACATTAAACAGCTTTTCCAAGGAATTAACTTTTTGTGACAAAACTGATTAGTGCAGCATTATTTGATTAAGTAGGAACACAGTTGTGGATTTTCAGTTCAGGTTACTATTATTTTGTTATAGAATCTACCTACAAATTAGAAGTACAATAGTAAATCTTTTGAGCCACAGCTTATTTTAATACTAATTATTGTGTTAGTGCCTAAGAGTCACAATTACCCTTCACAGCCACCATCATAATTTATAACTGGCTTTATTAATATATTATTCAAAATGATATGCAACCGTCTTGTTATGAGTAGTCTGCCTGGACTATTTACTAGATATAAGTGAATGACAATATTTTTACCTTAAAGTATTTCTGCAGGTTTGAACTTCACCTTGTAAAGAACATGAAAGTGACTGTTTTTACTCTGATTTGCTGAGCGTTTGGCCTGAGCTGCTTTTTATCTTAAAGAGGTATGAAATGTATTTGACAGTGATAAAAGATATTTTCCATCCTCATGCAAGTAAATAACTAAAAAAATAAATAGCTTTGATTTGAAAATAGGAATTTGGCAAATGATTAATACATTATCTCTTGTGGCACTTCGAGGGGTAAAATTGCAGAGCTGAAATTCTGTGTGCTGGACACCTTCTGAATTTCACAGTGCGTTTTTTGTTGGTAATGTTTTAGAAAGGCTTTCAAATTCACCGAATGTATATACAGAGAGGAAGCAGCTGGATTAACCTGATACCAAATTAATGATCCGCTTTCAAAGGGTGCTTTTAGGAAGAAAGAAGGCCTGGTTTCGTATCATGAAAGGCCATTCAAGGTCTCAAAACTTGGTTTTGGTGTCTTTTGAGTGGCACTGCATTAAGATGGCAAACCACAAAATCTTAGTCCAGTTCCTGAAACTGTATTTTCTTTATGGACTATTACACTGTCAAAACTCTATTTTTATAAGGTGCCCAAGTATGAATTTATACAACAATAAAATTTCTAAAGAAGCCATAAATGTCTAAGGGATAAGTAATGATTGTTATCACGAAAGTATGCATACCAGAGTACGTATTTAACCAATATGCCAACTTTCCTTTACCAAATCAATAGTCATATATTTTCACAGTCCTTTTTTTCACGCTGCACTATTTTGCAGTAGCATGAACTCTGCTATCCAAACAATCAGATGCCAAATTCAGACCATTGCAGGGTGTGTGCAGGCTGCCAAAAAGCTTGCTGAGCTCCAGTTCTCACCCAGTCCCAGGCTCCCCCAGCGTACCCACAGAGAGCAACCAGCAACCCCAGCAAAGCGGGAGGATGGAGGGACTGGTTCAGACTGAGCTTCCCATTACCACCGTCTCAAGCCTTAGTAATTCACGTCCCCCTTCAACTCGAGTCACAAAGATGGTACAAGATGATAGCATCGGATGCCCTGAGTTATTTGTGTAGGCTGGAGTACACGTGTGTGGAGGAGTCGCATTAGCTTGCTAGCAGTAATGCTCATCTGGGGTTGTAACACCTTTACTCCATTTGATGGAGAGGGAGTTTCAACCCTTACTGTGAATTTCCTTGCCTTATTTTCCTTAGTTTATCTCCTATTCATGTGTTGAGTACATAGGAGCATACACTACTTTTGGCTGGGTTTTTTTAGGAATTTGCTTTTGCAAAGCACACAGAAAACTGTGAACTAGTGGGAATGCCATCCGGCCTACAATTGCTTCTGTAGCTGCTGGACCATAGGGTTTCCGTTAGCTCTGATGCTCGGAAAACAGCCTTATTTCTTAAAAGATTATTTCTGAGACTGTCACAGAAATCACAGGTTTTCTAAATTAGATGGAAAATATTTCTCTGGTTAGTTGAGACCACTGAGAACAACTGTTTGAGCATTAAAACTGTGAACTGACAACTTTGGTACAAAATTGCTTATCATTGGACCAAATACTCTTCTCTTACAAACTGTTTTCTTAAAAGAAGAACAGCACATACAGGAGCAGGAATAAATATTGTATAGGATCTGTACCTCTGCTTATGAAATTGAGAAGCCATCATAACCCCCGCTGAAAAAAATGCTGCCGTTCATTATCAGGTCCCCTAAATTTTTCATCTTTATTGCATAAAAACAGACACGTATTTGTAGAGGTATCTTGAGTCTGAGCCTTACCCTAGCAGGAAGAGGAAGAAGGCAGAACTGTTTAACAGAATAACTAATGTAGTCTGAATACAGAGATGTGAGCTGTGGCTCTGTCTGTGTAGCTGTATTAATATCTGTGGAACAATTCCTAATTTAAACCATTTTTTTTTCAGGAAAATAAAATGCTTTGAGTGTTTTGAGTTTTTTTCTGTGTTATCTAGGAAAGCATATGCTCAAAACAGGGATAGACCCTGCTAGAGGTATAGGAAAGTAACTGTCTTTTCAAAAGTGTTTTAAAACTCTGAAAGCTAAGCATGAAAAGTAGAATTGAAGCAATATTATTTCCTGAACCAAAAATTGGATAAATGTTAGCTTTTGAGGAATTTGTGATTCAGCCACGAAACATTCCCCTTATCTGCAATTTTTCAGCATTTGCTAACTTTTTTCTTGCTTATATAGCATTCCTGATTGAACTGCATACCGTTCCGACTCTCCAGGATGGTCGACTGATCATTTTTTATACTCCTTGACTGCATGACTAAAGCTGCAGTTGGGCATTTGTGGGTAAGGGACACAGATTTTTATTTTTTTTTTGGTGAAGCAACTTTTCATTGTTTAATAGACTGTAAGAGAAATTGTTTCATTTCCCATTTTTCTCCCCCTCACACGATGATCATTCATTCTGCTGCTCCCAGCACCAGTGCAGGATATGGAGTCAGTGTGTGAAAAGCAAGGGACTGTTTACATCAACACCTCTACAAGCAGCAATTTAAATCCGTGTGCAGAGCTAAGTGTGCCTCTCTCTTTTGACCTTCTGCACCCTGCGCTGGCTCACTCAGCCTTATCTGCAATCAGAGTGCCTGACCCTCCACATCCTGATGGGTCACAGGTATTTCCTTCCACAGGGGACCTGAAGGGCACTTCTAATTCTAGCAGCTAAGCCACATTTTTTTCCCCGGTGGATTTCAACAATGAAGTTGTCTTGGTATAGTTTTTTTTTTTCCCCCCAAATCAGTCAGCTCTACTCTTTTTTTTCCAATGGCTTTGTTGTTATTTGACAGTCTAAAAAGAATTATTAAGCTTATTCTATTTTCTTAGCTTTTACTGCAACTGTTTTCCTGTTTTGCTTACTATTTATTAAAAGGTTGCATGAAGCCAAATATATTTTACACTAAATAAGAGTTCTGAATAATTGATATGTTAAAACATCTCACCTAAAATGCTCACAAAATACGAAACATCATATTTTTTCTGAAGCAATCCAATTTCAATGTAACTTGTCTGAATTCCTCTGTTGGTTTTAGAAATTATTCTTATTCCTGGCTACAGTTGCTGATATTCTCATCCTGAAGGTCAGGTCGATCAGACTACAGATCTTGCACTTTTTACATTCCAGTGTCAAGACAAATCATAAATAGAGAAAAATCTCATTGCATTTGGGAAGTGAACATTGCAGGAGATCTGTTTGTCTTTCGCCCCATGTTATTATAAAATCCATTGCATCCTTTGTTGCACCGAGTACAACCAAAATGCCATTAAATGACCTTTTAATATGCCCCTTTTCCCCATTTTTTTTAAATTGAATTTACTGAGCAGGGTGCAGACGGGAGGCGGAGAGGGCAGTCGTAAGAGAGGATGAAATGCTATTCCCTGTGAAATCAGTGGCAAAGATTCAGTTACACAAACAGGAGATCAGGCAGGAACAGGAGAAGAGAAAACATGAGCATGGTAGCTACCATCTCCTGAGATCTCCACGGATGCGTGCTGCTCTCATGAGATCTTACTGCAATCCACACAATGACAAAGGGCTTCATGGTCAGTGATTTGAGCAGATGTTGAACGCCCTGTTCCTCCACCACCTGCCGAAGGTGTTGCTACCCCTGTGCTGTGATGTTGAAGGGTTCATCCCGGCCACTGTCTGGGCTGCTCAGCTTGCTGCACAGTCAGTGGAGAGACAGCACGGCCATGTCCCTCAAGGTAGATGTTCTGACTGATTTAGAAAAAGAGATAAAGATACACAAATCCAGAGATTCAAATATGTCCTTTCCTTTTAAAAATGTTGGTCTGGTTTGAATTTTCGTACCTTTTCTGTAGCAACAAATCTCTAAGTCTAGAGAATAATTGCTCTCCTGAGCCTCTCTTGCAAGGAGGATAACACCCAGTTACACGCTATGCCAGCGCATTTCCAACATTAATGTAGAAACAGAGTGGACAGGCTCATTTTCCCTTGCGACCTGCAAGGCAAGTACTAAGGAGTTCCAGGTTTTCAGGTGTGAGCAAATGTTTTATTTTTTAAAATATGACACCATGACTTAATTTGTAAACAAGACAAATCTCCAGTACTGAATTTTCCTATTAAAAACAATTCACGTGCCTTGTCTCCGATTTTAAAAAGAGTTTCCGAAGGCAGAAGACCTATGTTTTTGATAGATAGAAAACTATGGATTTACAAATAGAGACTTTGTACATATATCTAAGTGTGTACTCAGTAAAGGCATTTATATCCAAATGTAGTATTTTTCTGAATGTCAGCTGAGAGGGATTTTTTTTTACATTTAGGTTATAAATATCTGAAATTAAGGGTTCATAATATGGAATTGTTTAGAAACCTGTATTTACAGCAGTACTAACAGATGCTGCAATAATGAACACTAGCTTGTAAGCTGCTCTCATTCTGGTATTCCAATCATTCATGCCCATTTTTATTATGAGCCCACTAATGCAACGTAACGTACAGTGTCTCCGCCACACAATCTGCACACACGTTTTTCATGTGTCTGTGTCTTTTTTTGTGAGTAGAGCTCTGTAATTGAAAGCATTTTATCAGCTCTGGAGTAAAAGACATCGGGGTGGGAGGGACGGGATTTAGGTATACAGCTCTTGTTGATAATGAGCGCTTCACTGCTACTAAATATTTACTAAAGATAAGAACAAAATATATTTGTGGCATGAACTTCAGATAATAATTTACCTGCTCTTTGAGCACGTAAGCAAAATAAACACTTTGCTCTATCATTTTCAGTAGTGAACTCATGTGTAATTTACAGAGAGAGAGAAAGAAAGAAAAAAAAGAGCAACCTTGACTCTGCTTATACTACACTAAATGGTGCTATTTAGACAGGGACTGAAGCAGGGGCAGGGCAGAGCCAGACTTCCTCTGGGAGCATTTGGAAAAAGACTGCACAAAGTGTCTGCAATGATAGAGACTGCTCCTTTGTGTGTTCTTGACATGCTTTGGGGTGGGTGGGGAAGGAGTCTCACTACACCCTTTTTCTTGCCCATCTTGCTCTTTCTGAGCGTGTTTCCTTGGAGGTGCCAAACCCCGACTCCTCTCTTTGCTCAGCTGGGCTCTGAAGTACTTTCTTTATTCTGTGCACCCATGACAAACATTCATAATCTAAACAGAAGCATTATTTAACCCCTTAGTTCTGACACTACCTGAGACAGTCCTTCAAAAATACTGCAGTCTCCGGTCACAATGTTTCCCTGACAGCTGTAAAGCTCCTGTGTTTCAGGTACCCTCACAGGTAGGTGGACATAAGACAAGAGAGCCTTTTTCCCCGTGGAGGTAGAAGGGCTAATTTGTCCTTGCCCTAACACCATGTGTGCCGGTGCAGAGTACTCGTAGACCAGCCTTGGAGGTACCCCAGCTTGCTCTGAATCCAGCTTTGCTGTTCACAGCCTGCCCCAGCTCGTTAGGGACTGCATTGCTGGGGTGTCCATGAATATGGGGTGGAAGGGAACGTTTCCCTGTGCCATGCCAACATCTGAATTAGAGATAACTGTGATCCATAAAGCATAGTTTCTAAAATTAGTTTAGTCCTTACAGTAGCCCTTTGGAAATGTAAAATCACCAGTGATGGACTTCTTGGCCACTTTAAGTTTCTGGGGTGCCTTACCTCCGTGTCAGCTGTAGAGGGTCTTCATCTGCATCCGGCCGAGATAGCTGCCAGAGCCTCACGCTGGGCAGACTTGTTTACTCAAGCATTTACCTGATTACTCACATGACAGTGATAAGGAGCGTATTTGTTGGCAAACAGGTGTAACTCATCAATAATGGTAGCAGGAGGTCATTTGATGACATACTTGGACACACTGCGTGTTTGTTTAGTGTTAGAAGTACTCATCTGTCAAGGGAAGGACAGCTAAAGAAGCGTGCATCATAAATCAGAGGAAAGCCCCTTCAGCACATCCCAAACTCTGAAGGATGCCTTTTGGTTCTCGTACCGGCCGTAATAGTCACCTTCCCAATTACCAACTCTGTCGGTTTTGCCTGGAAACGCTTTTCTCTGCGGTTGGGAGCTTAGTGGAGGTGTGCTCCTTGCCCTGGGCACAGGGGGGACATCCAGCTGCTGCTGTGGGCAGCATGGGCTGCACCCGGAGCCGGCAAAGCCAGGAGGTGCAGGGGCAAACTCAATGGCCCGTTGGAGGTGGCCAACGCCTCGGAGCTGGCCTGGGTGCAAACCTGTGTTTTCTTGGAGTCATTTTTGTGGGCAGATAGGTTACACTGTGTTTCTCTATAGGGTTTTAAAATAAAAAAAATTCATTATGGACGGTGGTGTCCTATCAGCTAATCCAGAATTATGGCTCTGTAATGGCATAAATTGGATCTATGATGCAAACAAACTCTCTAGACATTTACAGCCTTTCCAGTTAAATTGTATTTGGTCTGTTCACAAAATTCCTGTGTGATTGTGATGAACTGGGCAACTTGTACTCCATAGGGCTGGTAGAAGGTACCAGATTTTTCCTTGCTGTAGTATAAAATCCCACTCATTTTCATTCTATGGCCAAAAAGCATAATGAGTTTGCCCATGTATGACATTTTTCTCATATATACTGACAGTTGAGTCCCACCCTGATTCTGTAGGCAGCTGCATATTTAGGATGCTCTTTCTGTTATATGCCATTGCACACCCCCTCTTCCACATCAGTTTTCTACAAAACCTGTAAGATCCTGAAATATCCTTTGGAGACCAAGCCCAGTGTTGGCATTTGCAGATATAAAGAGGCTATCACAGTGGTAATATTTGTTTTAACCTTGGCTTTCTTTACATTAAGCAACTGAGCCCTTCAGACTGAATACTAGAAAATCTTCTGGTTTTGTTTTTGTCAATATGTTATTCTCCTTCTGTATGAATAAGTGTGATTATAGGGCTGCGACGAGGATAATGAGATACTATCACTGATTTATATACAATTTATACATATGTGTGTGTTTGTACATGCGCATATGTAAAGGAATTCCATGGAAACATTTCTATATTGGTGCTATTTAAAAACAACAATGCAAAAACAATCAAGCAAAAAGTAACAAGCACAAATATTGAAGCAACTGCAAAGGGCATGTACATGCAAGACGAGAGAAGAAAAAAAAAGCACCAAGTTACATTTTTGGTCAGTGTCTATTTTTAGCATTTCCCGCTATGGTTTGTTAAATCAGTTGTTCTGTAGTGGGGACAAAAATAAATTATCTTACTGTGTGATTGTCTTGGAAGGATGGCTGTACATGAAATCTAAGAGTGGGGAGTCTGTATCAAGATACAGTATGTTTAGTATTTGATTCTAAAGGTCTTATTTTAGTATTTCTTCCTTCCAAAATTTCCCTCGCCTTTCTTCCTGCCCTGCTGCTGTTTTAGATAAATGTAACCCTACTTCATCGAAGTATATTAAATGTGCATAGAGGAAGAGTATTTGGCAGAGTTTGAGACATTTTTCAGTAGACATAAATTGAAATAGGTTGTAATTAAAATGTGCAATAACAGAACCTTGAAGGAATTACCTATATGTTTGTGCTGCCTTCCCTATAAGAAATAAACTTTTTTGCTTAAATAATAATTTTTTAAAATTCACTTTTTAATAGTAGCTGTCAAACTTCCCATCAAAGTTAAAATTTCTGCAAAAAAGTTTTGACTGATTTTATTTATATCTTTCAAACATTTAACTGTGTATTTAAGAAGCCCTCTTCAGGGCATGCAAGTATATAAACCTGCATACATATATACATAAAGAGAGAGTGAGAAAGAAAGAGGGAGAACATCAGTAACTGATCCCATTCAGATTTGTCAAGAAATTACATTATTTTCTTATTCGTGAAGTCCGTAAATTTGTGCAGAGTAATTAACAGAGCTACAATAGGCAGTTCACCATTGATTCACAAAATGGTGAGCCAGCATCTCCTTTTTCCCACTGGGGAAGGGTCACAAACCTTTTACCATTCGCTCACTCACTCAGCTGTGGGAGGGAAACCCAACCTCCGAACTACCAGCACTGAGCTATATGTTTGACACAGTTGTTTTAGCTGAGTGAGACCTGCAGCCAAGAAAAGGAAAATGCTGGGAGCCTGGAACAAAGTTAGTGTATTTAAGTGTTTAATATTTTCTTCTAGTGGATTTTGTCTACAGATTTTATAAACTCTTCCTAAGCTTGTGACCTCAAAGGGACTCCCCTCCTTCAACTTCTTGTTTTGGAAAAAAATAAAAAAAAAAAATATTTTAAAAAATTGATGGACTACCTTGCCAGGTGTTTACTTTATTTTTTGCTCACAATCCTACTGATTACCTGAATTTAAATGATTGGCACTATGCTTTTAATGTGAAAGCAGATAGTGCATACATTAGTAGAGCAATTAGCATACTTCTGACAACCACTTGCCTCTTCCTTGCTCAATCCTTGCATATGCATGGTAGTGCACCTTGCAGCAACAGAAGGTTTGTCAGAAAGAGTCATGATGAAGCCAGGAAATCACAAGCAATGACGAAAATTTGAAGGGAAAAAAGATGAACAGGAAGCCACAAGCAACAAGAAACCCAAAAAGGATTAGAATGTAGATAGGCATGGATGTTGTAATGTGAACAACATCAAATAACGTGCTTAGATTTGTTGTAATTTTCTCATCCTTTTGCTTGGAGAAAATTTACAGAGTAAAATCAGCAGCTTTCATACCACTTTTCTCTGAAGTGCAGTTCAAATTCTCTTGAATTCTCTTGTCTTGAGTTGTAATTAGAAAATGAACCAGAATACTGCAGACATCCTGGTTGCTAACTGCACAGTCAATACAAAATTCGTTTCATAAGGGATGGGGGGCACACGTAATTGCCTCCAGCCCTAAACAAACCTCAGTGATACTATTGCCATGTTCATTCAAGTTCAGGAAACTCAGCTGTAGCACAGCTAAGGACAAAACCTTATCACTCTCAAACGTCTGTGCACAGACCCAAAGCGTTTGCTCGGAAGAGTCAGTTGTGATGTCTCTCAGTTGGTTGTGTATGAGGTGTGTATTTTTTCTTTGTTTAGCAAACATAATGGCTGGAATAGACTGCTGTACTTACAATGTGCAGGGATTAAATTTTTCTTCCTCTTGAGACCTAATTTAAAGGTCTGTTTTTCCCTCAGTTCTCCATTTACTTGTGTTTTGAACAGCAAATCGAAGAACCATTATGTTAATGCATGAAATTCCTAATCTTGAATTAAAATCTTCTCCTCATTGCTAGTTTGCTCAGATAGTAACCAAAGGGAACCTGAAGTGTGGGAATGAATTCAGCATCTGTGTCCTGCTGTTGTTGGAACAGAAAACACCACAGAGGTAATTCGCTTGGTCCCACCTTGCTAATGCAAGGCTCTCTAGCAGCTGATCATTCTCCGAGGAGACTGTTTACTTGCCCTTGTATGGCGTAGACATGAGATAAAAACAAGAGAAAACACAAGTTACAATTCCCTTGACTCCTTCACCCTTCCATTGCTGGCTGAAACTTATTTTCTTTAATGGAGTTTGTGTTTGAGGAAGATGTCATCTTGACAGGTTTGGTGAATGACATCTGTGCAGAACAGATACAGTGGTGGTCACCAGAGTGCACGTTTCCTCCCTTTCTGGCTAACGCATCAACTATGCTCTGCAAAGGCTCGCTAAGGAGCCATTTAGTCTCTGTCTTGTTTAAAGGTAAAATTCACTGTTGTGCAAAGAAGGCCCATGCACCAAA
The DNA here is from genome assembly GCF_030867145.1 of Opisthocomus hoazin. Lineage (NCBI taxonomy): Eukaryota > Metazoa > Chordata > Aves > Opisthocomiformes > Opisthocomidae > Opisthocomus > Opisthocomus hoazin. The sequence goes on along the minus strand of NC_134415.1, from coordinate 112,934,222 downwards.
ACCAGAATTAAATGACATCTAAATATCTAGTCGTTTATAAGAGACATATTTCATCTTTGGTTCTTATATTCTGTTGAGGTAACCAACAAGGATGACATATTGTGCCACTGCTAGTTTTTTTCAGATGTAGTTTTAAACCCAGAAACCCAGTTGCAAAATTCTTTTGCTGCTACTGCATTGATCGACACAATAATTTGTCATGGAAAGGAAGATGAAATAAGTTTGAAAGAGTAAACTGAAATTATCTATTTATAAAATGTTGGTCCAACTCTGCAGGACAACACTGTTATTTACAAAGGCTCAAGCCAGTTCATATATCTCATTTTATAATGAAAGAAATCTAACTTTCCAGTTGAGAATGTTCCTAGTATTCATGGGGAAGATTCTCTTTTCTTGTAGGTATTTATCCAGAAATTTATAGAGAGCAACAAAAAGAGTCAACTACAGTACAATCTGTAATCATCAGCGCGACTTAGAGCAGCTCTGATTCTACATTTAAAATGTTTCTGCAAGAAAAGGTGTTACGTTCTGATAGGTATTGGCCCTTTTGTCTCCACACCTTATTCCTGTAACATTTTTGGGAATGTTTTGGGCAGAAAAGCATTTTCTTAGGAAAGAGGTAAACTTTTATGGCCTGTGCTTAAGTAGAAACGGTATGATGGAGAACAGATTATTCTTTGTACTATGATTGCATCTTTCATCTGACAACTTCAAAGTGGCTAAACTGCCACTCTTAATGTCTACATTGCTCTTTTAAGACAGGTTGTATTTATTAAAATCACCTCACTCACTACTAGAATCCAGGACAGGTAACTTCAGCTGTGTAACAGTACATAGACACAAAGCCAAAGTTTTAAAGTGATGAAGAAAAATGATTGACATAAAATTGAAACTTCGGGAGGAATTTACAAAAGTAGGATATAATTACATGAATCGGAATCTGGCTGAAACATTGGCATTAACAACAACTCTTGTGAAATGTCATGAATATTTAATAATAAGTTACTAGCCCCAGGGAAGTGATCCTAGGACAAGTACCTAGTCTTATGTTTCATTTTTAAAAAAATGTAAAAATGTGAAGACAGAAAGGAGACTTTGATTAAAGCTGTAAAATATACTCATCAGATTTGGGTACAATATTGGGGAACGCGTTCATGCTGTCTCTGAATTTGTCTATGCAAGGAAATGGACTGGGATAGCTCCAGTGGAATAAATTAGTCAGCAGTAGTTACTTTGAAATACCTCCTTTCATGCGCAGTGTATTTTAGAATAGATATTATTTTATTCTGGAATAATTATGACATTCACAACATTCATCAAGTGATAAAGAAAAAGAAAAAAAAAAGAACCTGTAGCCCAAAATAGATTGTCTGCAGAGGAAATTACAACAAACTATTCCAAATAGATATTATAGCATAAAGTATTGCACAACAGTTATTCTGGCCAATGCCATTATTGAAAAGAAGTCCTCAAAATATGCTGTAGAACAGGCAATGCAGATGCTGCAGCCAGTGTAGCTGTGCAAATTATATTGAGTCTCAGGACTGAACTAAATGTTCACATCATCTTTGCTTCTCAGAGACTGTGTGCCAGAAAGCTTGTTTCAGTATTATCTGTTCTAAGGCAAGATATCACATGTGTATACAACACTTTTATTGCCACTGGTTGTACACCATTACAGCTACAGCAAATTACTACTAAAGGGTTAAATATAGAAAGATTTAACTCACCACAAATATTGTCATGTGCTTGACAGTCCTTCAGAGTATGCTGTAATCCAGAATAATGGTTCACTGTAAAAACTATAATTGCTAGTCTGCGAATCTTTTTCTCAAATAGTTAGTGATGATTGAAATAAATAAAAAGAAGTGAGGTTCATAAATATCTAAACTCCACTAATTAGGTACAAACCAATTTTTTCATTTCTCAGCCAGAGATCTTACTTTCTAAAAGTGTAACTCCAAGGTAACTGATTGAAATTGATCTTAATTAAATTTTCTTCTATGGAGTCTCTCACCTGGTGCCTGTGAGCAGTTTTAAATACATACATACCTTAAAAAAATCTACTGCAAAATCATGCCTCGCCACTGAAGAGTCACCCCTTCTTGTGCAGCTCAGACTGCCCTACACACAAGAGTAGAAGGTGACAGAAGCTTGTGTGAGCGCTGGGCGTGCATTGACTGCAGAATGGTAGATGTACATGTAACTGTCAACATTCAGAGAAATCGCTTAGCTACGTACACCCCGCTTTAATCTTCCCGCTGCTGTTAAGACACAAATTTTCCGCCATCCTATTTTTGATACAGAATCATGATTTTGCTTGCCCCGATAGTCATTTTAGATGCTTCAGAACTATGTTATACCAGAACACTATTGCTTTACTTGGGCATTATAGAAAACTGACATTAACATTTTCCCTTTTGGAGAAAAGGCCCTGGAGTCTTCAATAGCCACAAGAAATCGGGATCTTAGTTTCACATCTCATGAAGGTGATAGCTCCAGCAGCACATTGACTTTTGCTATAGTGCTCCAAATGGACTCAAAGAAACTTGTTTTCCTGAAGTCCTGACCCATCATTCTCACATTCTGAAGAAGTTTTAAATAGTCAACTTAGTGCAATTTCGAATTACACCAAAACAGAAGAGCTGACTGACTACTTTCCTATTAGTTCTCTGTGTCTCTTGGTCCACAAATACCTGAAAGCCCTCAGCAGCATGAAGACGGGAACTATGCAAACTATGTAAAGAAAATCCTCACAGCAGTGTGGAAAAGAAAAGGTGAATATTTAGCTCAGATCTTACAAGGCAAATCTTAACATGATACCAATCTGAGTGTGAAATAGTCTCTTAATGGAATTGGTTAAACTTCTATCCTCTCATTTATAATTCAGCATCACAAAGCAACTAGGAGTGTACTATAAAGTGTAGTGCTTCATTCGAAAGGGATGAAGTAGCTAAGGCAAGAAGACAGTGTTTCAGTAGAAAGTGCTTGACTTCTGAAAATATCTTTCAATTATTTCAGAGACTTACGGTGTAAATGTCTCCATCTGAAGAGTTAGTGACGTTTTTTTAATAGTTGCTAGAAAGAAGTAGATGCTTCTGGGATATTCGTCAAACACTGAAGTTTTTTGTGCTAAAATAAATATCTAAAATACATCGGATGATTTGTATCCAGTAAGTGACTCTCTTTCTTAAGTAGTGCATTGAATTTGTTTGGCAAGGTTGTGGTAGCAGGAGGGCATCATTGTCACTGAAGTTCAGCAAAAGGTAAAATTCACTTGAAATGGTGAAGTTTAGTAAGACGAATCTTACCTGCTATGCCTACCAACTTTGTAGCTATATGGGAGGTGGGAAAGTCTACCCGTTCTCTGTTACCTGCAAATGAGACAGGCACAACTGGAATTCAGATATTATAGGAACATTGCCCACCTGAATGAGAACAAGTTTGGCCCCATCTTGTTGTCTGAGGAACCTACCAGAGATTTTAGCTGCTGCATTCTGCAGAAGGAACGGAGCCATTGATTTGTTCAACCTACGCACAGATGAGTTTCAGGATGAGATTTTTCCTCGTGCTGTCCCAAAAAAGAGAATACTTTTAAAATACATCTTCATGTATGCTATATGTTGTTATGGGCTTGCGTAGCAAGGTTTTGGTAGCACGGGGGCTATAGGGGTGGCTTCTGTGAGAAGCTGCAAGAAGCTTCCCCCCATGTCGGATAAAGCCAGTGCCAGCTGGCTCTAAGATGGACCCACCTCTGGCCGAGGCCAAGCCCATCAATGACAGTGATAGCACCTCTGTGATAACATATTTAAGAAGGGGAGAAAAAAAAATTGCAGTGAAAGGGCAGTGAAGAGAGGAATGAGACGATGTGAGAGAAACAAATCTACACACTCCAAGGTCAGTGAAGAAGGAGGGGGAGAAGGTGCTTGAAATGCCAGAGCAGCGAGTCTTCCCTTGCATCTCATGATGAAGACCATGGTGAGGCAGGCTGTTCACTTGCAGTCTATGGAGGTCCATGGTGGAGCAGATCTCCACCTGTAGCCCATGGAAGGGACCCCACGCTGGAGCAGGTGGATGCCTGAAGGAGGCTGTGACCCCGTGGGGAGCCTGTGCTGGAGCAGGCTCCTGCCAGCACCTGTGGACCCGTGGAGAGAGGAGCCCACGCTGCAGCAGGTTTGCTGGCAGGGCTTGTGACCCCATGGGGGACCCATGCTGGAGCAGCCTGTTCCTGAAGGATTGCATCCCATGGGAAGGACCCACGCTGGGGCAGTTTGTGAAGAGCTGCAGCCCATGGGAAGGAGTCACATTGGAGAAGTTTGTGGACAACTGTCTCCTGTGAGAGGGACCTCACGCTGGAGCAGGGGCAGAGTGTGAGGAGTCCTCCCCCTGAGGAGGAAGGAGCAGCAGAGACAATGCGTGATGAACTGACCGTAACCCCCATTCCCTGTCCCCCTGTGCCGCTCGGGGGCAGGAGGCAGAGAAACGGGAGTGAAGTTGAGCCCGGGAAGAAGGGAGGCGTGGGGGGAAGGTGTTTGAAAATCTGGTTGTTTCTCACTATCCTACTCTGATTTCACTGGTGGTGAATTAAACTTCTTTTTCTCCCCAAGTTCAGTCTGTTTTGTCTGTGACAGTGATTGGTGAGTGATCACTCCCTGTCCTTGTCTCGACCCTCAAGCCTTTCATCATATTCCTTCTCCCCTGTCCAGCTGAGGAGGGGGAGTGATAGAGCGGTTCTGGTGGGCACCTGGCATTTATCCAGCCCAAACCAAAACATAAGTTTAATGAAAAAGCAAGTGCCAAATGAACAAAATAGATCATTTACATGTTCATTGCTATCTCTTTGCGTCTTCTATTTACCCGTAATAAACTCTCTGTGTTTGCCTCAAGATAGATAGGTAGTTTCAATTCTGCTTCCAGTGGCATAAAGCATGAATCATTCAATAGTTCAATGTCAGTGATCTGAACAATGAACAATGACCTCTAAATAATTTTATGAAAGAAAAAATTCAGAACACTTGCTGATTTTGTCATATTTTTTTCAGAAAATGTTCTTAAAGTTTGTTTTTTCCTCTTTGTATTTAATATATTCATATGAAGCATGTCTGACATTTGTTGAGAGGGCCCTCTGTATGTTTGGGTTTGTTTCCAGTTTTTAGGTTCTCTTTGTACTATTGAACATCTATTCAAATTTTTCTTAACTTGCAGTGGGTTATGAAATGAACAAAGAAATAAAACAGTAACTGAGAATCTCTAACTTTTCAGAATTCCATTAAATTTTGGAAAGGTAGTTTAGCCAATTTACAGTGTTTTATTTCATTTTGTTTCTTTTCCATAACGTTTGTAAGCAAAGGAAGCGTGCGAACAGCTGAGCATGGTTAAAGGAAATAAAAATTAGAAGTGACGTGGGAGAACCTAGCCGCAACTTAGCACAGTTGAATACAGTTCCTTGATGGCAACCTAAAAGTAATAAATGAAAAGGAAAAAATAGAAGGCAAAAAGTGTAGGGTAACTTAAATCTCTTTGAACTTGAAATCAACTTGTGAAAAGGAGCAGATTCATCGGAAAAGTACAGATCTGCAGAGGTCAGTTGTTCAGCACCACTTTACAGAAGAGACCATTATGTTGATGCAAGCACAATTTTGCTGACTGTGGCAAAACACCACTCACTTCAGTGTTTCACTGATGAGGTCAGGTTTAAATTTAGCTTTAGGGCCTTCACAAGGATCATTAGGAGGATGAAGCCTCCGGGCGTTTTCTAGGTTGTTGCTGGCCAGTTTGCACGACTGCCTGTTCTCTATTGCAGGGGGTGAGTGTCTCTTCACAGGCTGTTACTTCTTGTCTGGCTTACTTCAAGAGAACATGCTCCAACAAGCAAACCACTACTAACTTCTTTGCTTTGGGGAGGTGTCTGGAAAATCTGTTCTCTTCATTGGCTTCATAGCTCTCTGAGGTGGTGTTGCATTACTGTAGAAATGTTTGGGGGAAGCTCACACAAGGGTGAGGACCTATAGGATGGAAAACTGCTGTGGGGTCTGTTTAAAAACAACAGCACAAACTTGCATGTTTTAAGTTAATTATCTGCTGAATGCCCGTCTTAGTCTGGTTATTGAGGGCATTCATACCATAATTGCAATCTTGATTGATTCCCTATTTTCCCCTTTGCAGGTCACAGTAAGCACCAACATGTTTTTACAATAATCATCTGCAATTAGGGAAGGGAATGGGGTTTTGAGTGTGACTTCTACATTTGTCTGTTATAGTTGTCTATTTTCATACACCTATTCATAGAGTTTAGTCACTATGAAAAGCAAGAAAATATAATTAGTGCTATTTTCACTGACGGAAAAGAGAAATGGCCTAATTACAAAAAGGCCAAGTACATTTATCTACCAGGTGAAAATCATTCCTAATCTTAAAGGGTGGGTTTTTTTAAGCGTTTTTTTTGCTATTGGCCTTGCATGTTTGGGGAAAAAGGCATATGTGTGTGTGTGTTGCTTTGTGATATTTTTAAGATGAAATTTTTATATATTTATTCTGCAAAATGTGTTGCTTGCCCTGAACACTCCTTGTGCTAAACCCATCTTTTTTTTAATTATTTTGAAAGCAAATGCTGCAGGAAAGAGTTCTAGAAACTCTAGCAACTAATTTTCTTTTGAAAGGCCGTTCCTAAAAGAAAGAGAAAAGCGGTGTATGCAAATTGTTGATCAACTCTAACTCTGCATTGCTAGAAGACCATGTCAAACTCTGCCTCCCAAGGAGGCCATTAGCAATAATTTTGCTGAGGCACAGTGTTTGCAGTTATGGAGTAAGACATACTCCACCTTGCTCATTCTGAGTAAGTCTGCATCAGTGCCACTTGGGGCAGGGGATGTGGTAAGTCACTGATTTAGGATCTCTACTGTACAAATGGGATTGTAGTTTCTGACCTGCCCATGTGATGACAAGGCATGTTCTACCCACGCTGGGATAGGCTTCCGCTGGAGGAAATAATTTTCTGCTTTTAGCCAGATGCATGAGCACTGCTTCTGGATGGATTTGAACACCCCGAAGGGAAAAGGGAGGGAGTGGCTGGCAGCTTTCAGAGGCTATTTGTGCAAGGGAAAAGCAGGGAAAGAAAAAGATATCAAAGCCCTCATCTTGGAAAGTGATGAATGCTTCCTACAAGGCATTGAATACTTCGAATTTACAGGACTGTCTGCACGGATAGTTACACACCCATTACAACTCTCCCTCATACTTGATGTTAATTGACTTTCAAATTATGCTTGTAAGATTTGCAATAGTTGCAATATTTCTTATTTGTAAATACAAAACTGAGACCCACTAAGAATCAAGACTGGATATATAGAAGAATACAGGTCTAAACCCCACAGCTCTGTGCACCTCTGCGTGTTTATTGAAAAACTTTCCTGAAATAAGTTGCTTACCGCTTCTAACGGATTCAGTGCTCTCCTGCAAGGTTGACAGACACAGGGTTCTCCTGCAGGGCCAAGAACAGCCTTGATTCTATGGGCCTAAGCTACTTCTTTTCTGTTACTTTAGTATGAAGCCATTGCATATAAAAAAGAAATATGATTGAAAAGAGTCACTTTGACCTACGTATGTTCAGCATTTGCCAATACTTAAACTGTATGGAGACTCATCTGGAATAAGGCTATAAAATCATGTCTTGTGAAAAGCCATAGAAAAAAATCTAAATACCGACAAAAAAAATCAAACCGTTTTTGTGGGGTTTTTTTTCTTTGCTAGACTTGGATTTTTTCCATATAAAGTGATCAAGATTGTAACCTGTGTGGAAGTGTCAAAACTCTTTTTATTGCAACCCTGTTTTATATAAAGCTGTTATGTTTTCCGCTAATTATGTGAGATTCTGCCTCTGCAAACATGAGGATGTGATTAGCTAATGTGAAAGATATAATGCAAGCTAACAAACACAGGAAGACCCTCAAACTGGTCTTAGTACCAGTATTACTTAACACTGGCCATGTGCAAAGCAGCTTTCATTTGCCCTTTTCTCGCATTTGCACGTTTTCTTATTTTTTAGATTAACTTATAAGTTTTTTCCAGTTTCATATTTTATTACCTCTAAGCTGTTTAAAGCTTTTCTGAAGTTGCATGTGGCAGGGAAAAAAGCACGTCACTCTCTGCCTTCCACTGTTGTGCGGTGGCACTAGCTGATAGCGGGGAGTTACAGTTACGCTCTGTCCTGTCCCAGAGGCGGCTGCTGACAGCACGAACTCTCTACAGAGAAGCTGTATCTCCAAGTCCAGTGTAGAGTTAAGACTTGAAGCCTCTACAGTTATTAGGGTCACAACTCCCTGCTACATTACTCAATACTAGAGGATCCCAGGAGGTTGCTGGAGAGACCATTGCTCATTGTTAAATTTGGTAGATGAATCATGCTGCTTAATGTAAACTGGAATGCAAGCCTATCAAACGGTCATATACAACCACTGTAGGTTTTGATCCAACATTTTTGAAGTCAACAAGAGTTTCTTGGCTGATTTGTCCTTGGATGAAGATTTTCTTATTCTTATGGATGTTTGCTGTATAAATCAAAAACTCGGGAGCCGTACAAAAACGTATCTTCTCAAAATTAAGCTTTCCAGGGAAATGCTAATTCTTTGCTGCAACACAGGAAATATTTCACATCTAAGTTTTATTAGTGGGGGTAGATTTTTTTTCCAAACTATGTCATACTTGTCAAATGAAAGATAACTTTATTTTTCCCAGAGGCATGTTAGATCAATTTGATTTGCTTATGCTTCTGTTTTAAACTCTGTTTCATCTTAGCAAAGGCAAATGGTAGGTGCTTAGTCTCTCATTTTGTTTTCAAATCATAACACTTGCAACTCTCCTTCTGAAGTATTTGAATAAATCTGTGATTCAGTAATTGCATACTTACTGCATTTAACTTTGCTTTCTGCTAAATTATATTGCTGGCCTATAGACCATTACCCTTACAAACAGAGTTAAGGCCTCCATTTCTTTATTTCCCACTGAAATATCAGAAATGGCTGGCTCTTTGTGTAGCTGCAGTGACGCTAAAGATGAATGCTCTTTTGCATATCTCCAGGTATCTGGAGAAGGAGGAGGTGAGCTAAGAGGAAACGGCAGGGTTTACGGCTAGGTTAGGTTGTCATTAGGACAATTAGCTGTGACAATATCAGGGGCCCAGCCCTGCAAATATAGCCATGAAGAAAAAACCCTGCTGAATCCATGTTACTACCACAAAGACCCTAGCCAGGTATAAAATTCAAACTGTAAGAAGGTCAGGGTGACTCTATGACTTAGATTTACATTTTACATTAAGAGAGAGTTCCCACAGCCTAAAAACAGTGATGATTTTAAATAAATAAGTATTTTAAACCCTGGGGTAAATTTAAAAAAAAAAAATCCTTGTAGCAATTTACTTGTATTTATGAAATTAAGAAAAGTTCCTGTACAGGCAAGTGAGCAATTTCTAGTATACACCAGGAGGTCACCACACAGCATTTCTAGTACCACCAGATGACAGACGTGATAACATCTGATGACAGATATTCTAATAATTAGCTTTTTTCTGTGTCTTTGCAAAATCATCTTTGTAGATTGATAGTATTTTTTCCTTATTCTTCTCCTTTTTCCCTCATTAACATTTCATTGGAAATGCACTTTTCATTGGAAACCAAACAGAATGTGTAGAATTAATATTTTTAATGTCTTTTTAACAGGAAAAAAGTGTACCCTGGATGACTGTGAGCCATCTGTTGCCTTTTGTTGTTGTTGCTATAACTGAAGCTTCACAGTACGGTACAGGCATGTATGATTTTCTTCCTCTGAAGGGACTATGATTTTTTAATTGAGTCTAAGGTAATCAATCTTTAAAAGGAAGATCAACACCAAACAGCATGGAGAATTCAAGCAGAAGAAACTTGAAAACTTGTCTGTGGAAGGAGTAGGAGATTATAAAGCCAGTGGTCAGGAGTCTGAGATTTTAGGTGCAACATACGGGTATATTTAAAGAAAGAAATCACAGTCTACTTTTCATACATGATAATTTTGACCTCTTTTTTCATGGATTTATTTCTCACATAGGATCTGTTCCTAGGTTGATCCTTGGCCTGAGCCCTTCTCTAACACTTTTTATGATGTGGCTAGGAGGATCATGACCTCCTCTTGGTGCCAACCAAGTGCACAGGGCACTTTCTGCTTCCAGTTCTCAGGCCACCTTGTTGGTGAATACAGTTACGTGGTCTGATGTCTGCCCATGTGCCAAGGCGAAGACTTCTGGCACATGTTCACCAGAGGGTTACAGCTCCAGTTGCTTAAAGGCAAGATCCAAAATACTGGAACTTGCCATTTTGGGAGATTTCATGCTTAGAGGGTCTCCTATGCTCTTTTTTTTCTGCTGGAAGAGAGCTATATTAAACTGAGGGAGATGAAGAAGAGCTCAGACATGATGGAAGTAAGTCTAAGTAAATAAATAAGTGTAAATACATACTGTCAAATTAGTTATTTCAATTGTTTTTTTCATGAAAGCTCAAGATGTTGAAGTAATTTATTCAAATTTACTCAACAGGGGTCTTGGCAAGGTAGGTCAAGGTGGATTTTCTGGTTGAAAAAAACAGTTCTGAAATTCATAGTGGAACAAATCCATCAGAAAATGGATTACAGTGCTTTCATATTCACATTAGACAACTGAAATACCATGGGGAAGGGAGTACGGCACATTTATTAGAGGTCGGTGGGCCATCTATTAGTTTCACATCCTACTAATTCAAATGTGTATTTCTCAAAAGAAAAATCTGGGTTGTTCAAAATAAGGCAGTAATTCAAATCTGCCAGTAAAGGGAAATGCAGAATCTTGATTTAATCAGTGAATGCAGTTATCATAACTGCATACACATAAGATATAGGACATATCATATGAAGACTGTGAAGGAGGCTGTGGAAACCCTTTGTGGTAACTAAATGATTGTAAGGCTGCTGGTTAATTTAAAAATAGTAACAGGAATAGCAATTTTCCTTATCTTTGGTAAAAGGTGGCTGACTGAAGGTGTTAAGGATGTGGAAGATACAATAAAAATATGCTAAATTAAATGAGTGTCTCACTCTCCTTGTTTGGTTGTTCCAGAAGAACTATATGAAGAGTTTGATGAGTGGTAAATAAAACAAAGTATGGGGTCCTTAAGGAGCATGTGGAATTCATTGCCACGGGAGGCTGTAAAGTGATTGGAAGGTGGCTGTGTTTAAAAGAGGATTATTTTACAAGCAATAACACTGAGATAAATTGTATGGAGCAATGGAGCAACATTCTTCACAAGACCCCTAAGGCTGCCTCAGCATTTTCAGTTATGGCAGCAGAGCATTTTGTGCCAGCAAAGAGGAGCCAAAGTGTACGCAGAGGTGACACAGCAAAAAACTAACCAAATGGCAAGGAAATCCAAGAAGAGTGGAGAAGTAGGAAGACAGAGTAATAAAACTACAGCTTGTCCAAATTCAGCCGGGCTTCTGTCCTTGTGCAACTCTTCTCCGCGTGTTTTCTTGTTAACTGACTCAGAGCTGCAAAGGCACTTGGCCCATGGGAAATTAAGCCCAGGAGCTGAGGTGGAAGCCAGTCTGGCTGCATCTCACCGCGGTGACTCAGCTTTGAACTGGGAAGATTTTACTGTGTATTGGATTTTCGTGGCAAGGTTTTGGTAGCGGGGGTTGGGGGGGCTGCAGAGATAGCTTGTGTGAGAAGCTGCTGGAAGCTTCCCCCAAGTCTGATAGAGCCAGTGCCATCTGGCTCCAAGACGGACCACCAAGCCCATCAGAGACCATGATAGCTCCTCTGTGATAACACAGTTAAGAAGGGGAAAAAAATAACCTCAGCAAAAGCAGCTGGAGGGAGGAGTGACAACATGTGAGAGAAACAAGTCTGCAGACACCAAGGTCAGTGGAGACAGAGGGGGGAGGAGGTGCTCCAGGCACTGGAGCAGAGATTCCCCTGCAGCCCACAGAGGAGACCATGGTGAGGCAGGCTGTGCCCCTGCAGCCCATGGAGGTCCACGGTGCAGCAGGTCTCCACCTGCAGCCTATGGAGGACCTCACGCTGGAGCAGGTGGATGTGCCTGAAGGAGGCTGTGATCCTGTGGAAACCTGCGCTGGAGCAGGCTCCTGACAGGACCCATAGACCCATGGGGAGAGGAGCCCATACTGGAGCAGGTTTGCTGACAGGGCTTGTGACCCCATGGGGGACCCATGCTGGAGCAACCTGTTCCTGAAGGACTGCACCCCGTGGGAGGGACCCACGCTGTGACAGTTCAGGGGGGAATGTCTCCTGTGGAAGGACCCCATGCTGGAGCAGGGGCAGAGTGTGAGGAGTCCTCCCCCTGAGGGACAAGGAGCGGCAGAGACAACGTGTGATGAACTGATTGCAACTCCCATTCCGTGTTCCCCTGCGCTGCTCGGAGGGAGCGGGTAGAGACAGTAAGGAGTGAAGCTGAGCCTGGGAAGAAGGAGGGGTGGGGGGAAGGTGTTTTAAGATGTAGTTTTTACTTTCTCATTACACCACTCTGATTCGATTGGTAACAAACTGATTTCCCTGAGTTGAGTCTGTTTTGCCCATGACAGTAACTGGTGAGTGATCTCTCCCTGTCCTTATCTTGACCCGTGAACCTTTCTTATATTTTCTCTCCCCTGTCCAGCTGAGGAGGGGAGTGACAGAGGGCACCTGGCATCCAGCCAGGGTCAACCCACCACATACTGACCCTGTGTGATAATTTATAAAGAAGTTTTAATCATTTGCTTTTTTGGACTAACTGATTTTTTTGCTGAAAATGAGGTGAAACTGGCCACTTGGGAAATGGGGTGTGGGATGCAGCTTGGAGAAGACATGTTTGCAGGAGGAGGAAACTATGCAGACACTAACAGAGACATGCATCTAGGGCAGTAAAGCCCACCGCTAAAAGCCTTTCAGAAAATTTGGCTTCCTCTCCTCTGGCATCTGTTTCCCTGCACTTTTCTTAGCAGGTTGCTGCTCCTTTTTGTCTTCCACCTCCTCCCTCTCTTTGGGCTTAGCGGCTGTAAATCTCTGTTTTGGCTCTTCTTCCAAGTCTCAGCCCCACAGCTTCTTGTTAATAACCTGTTTGGTCACCCTTCCACTTCCCGGCTGGCATCACATACTGAGTGAGCGTACATGGGTGAGGTGAGCAGCAAAATTTGTCCAGGGAAGCAACTGGACAAAATGTTAAATGGAAAACCAAGAACTTTGAATTCAGTAGGCAGGACCACAGAGAGTCAGAGAGGAGATTTGAAGTGTGGGATGGTGTGGGTGTGGAAGATGCTTACTGAATTGTAAGAAGGCTTTCCATTGTGTTTTATTGCCAGAACAGCTGTAGTAGTTGTAACTGTAAGCAGGCGCACTTCCTCAAGTAAATGAAAATAAGAATTGCTGGCTAAAGGGTTGCAGCATTTTCCATGTGGCATATTTTAGCACAAGGTTAAGGAGAAAAATCTAATAACCAAACATACTAGCTAGGAATATACTAATTTGCTTTCATTATGAGAAATGGTGTTGCAAACGCTTACCTTGCTGGGTATATGGTCTAAGGCAAATAAAACTTCAAAACGTGTAATTGTGTTGTCAGTTGCCTAAATCAACCTATCCATTCATTTTTAGCATTTGCCCATATCAAGATTTGTTCAGGTATCTTGTTACTAAAAATATGATAGTAAGGTGGTATGCTATATGTTACCAGTTAAACATCTATTTTTGGTAAATATTCATGAGATCATCGTAAGATTAAATTCTGTTTGAACAAGAGTAAGTTTTACATCCTCACTTTGCTTATAAGGAACTTGGGAGATAGTAGGTTAAAAATCCATGTGGAGAAATTTACATATGTCTTATTCCCACTTAAAAAAACCTGGAGCTATTTTAATGCTTTGGCATATGGAGTTATTGTAGCTCACAGAAAAAAAAAACAACCACTCAGCCCTGTGTTAGATACCAGATCTCTTCTCCTATTACGTAACGCAGGGAAACATACATACACAGTACAGTTTTTTTAAATACAAAATTTAGCAAGAATTATTGTAGCTTATATGGAAATGGAGAGTCTGAGAAGTTTTATGAGTTTCAAAGTTCTGTGGCTGACGGAAAAGCTCAGTTCAATGTGAACCCATGTGCAGCTGGGGGATCTGCAGGAACTGGAAGAGACAGAAAACGGTGAAAATGCAGACTGACAATGTAAAAATACAGGAAAACTCTTTGTGATCTCCCCTGGCCCTGATGATGTAAGGCTAATAACAGCAGCTTCACTCCACTGTTTTCCTGTCCTTAAGCAAGAACAGATCCAGATGTTGCAAGAACGTCACCACAGGGAAGAAGGAAGAGGAAGGGTGACTCAAACAGAAAGTGTTTGGGCTGAGAGGGCACTGGGTCAAACTGCTGGACTACATGGGGGAGATATAGTGAGCTGGGCTCGGGTGGGCTGGTGGAGCCTTGCTCGTGGAATGCTCCTGCTATTTCTGCGTCTTTCCTTCAAACAGCCAATCCACAGCCTTACCACAAAATACTTCTGATGGATTTTACTTTACAAGGACAAGGGCTGCTGAAGTCCAAAGTCAGACTTCATTTAGGCAAGCTGCAGAGGTCTGCCAATGCTGACCAAGAAGTCAAAGCCAGGCTCTGGGAGGGCCTTGCTAAGGCTGGTGTGTAAGATATGGCTCTTTCTTAGAAGCTGGCGCTTACTAACCCAAATTCAGAGGACGTTGACTGACATCCAGCCAGTTTCAGGATGTTAACATAGAATCATAGAATGCTTTGTGTTGGAAGGGACCTTCAGAGGTCATCCAACCCAATCCCCCTGCAATGAGCAGGGACATCTCCAACTAGACCAGGTTGCTCAGAGCCCCATCCAGCCTGACCTTGAATGTTTCCAGGGATGGGGCCTCCACTGCCTCTCTGGGCAATCTGTTCCAGTGTTTCACCACCCTCTTTGTAAAAAATTTCTTCTTTATATGTAGTCTAAATCTACCTTCCTGTAGTTTAAAGCCATTACTCCTTGTCTCATCACAACAGGCCTTGCTATAAAGATTTTCCCCATCCTTCCTATAGGCCCCCTTTAAGTACTGAAAGGCTGCTGTATGGTCTCCACGCAGCCTTCTCTTTTCCAGGCTGAACAACTGCAACTCGCTTAGCCTTTCCTCATAGGAGAGGTCTTCCAGCCCTCTGCTCATTTTTGTGGCCTTCCTCTGGACTTGCTCCAACAGCTCCATTGCCTTGTTGTGCTGGGGCGTTCCAGAGCTGGGCATAGGCCTTCAGGTGAGGTCTCAACAGAGCAGAGTAGATTGGCAGAATCCCCTCCCCTGGCCACACTGCTCTTGATGCAGCCCAGGATACAGTTGGCATCTGTACATTTACCCCACTGCCAGTGTTTTCTGATTTATAAGGAAGTTTTTCAAGAGTGGACACGCCATGCAATAGGTTGTCTCTCTGAAGGGATTGGTGACTGCTAGCATTAAACACTGAAGGTGGCAACTTTTGTATCAGATTTATTTCCAGATATAGTGAAATATAGCCTGGAATTAATCTTGGTTCTTAAATATGCCTACAGCCTTCCCACTGTATCCAGAAACTCCAGGAATACCATTTCTGTATGTAGAACAGAGTCTATTTTGCTGGTATTTCAGCCACTCGTACTGGTTCTAGACTGTAATGTTACAAGGACAGGGCTGGCACTGTGGGGCCAGACATGCCATTACTATTTTATCTGTTTTGCTACTCTGAAGTGCTACTGCATTTTAAATGCAGATGGTAAAATGGAAATCCTCTGTACTCAAGACAAGTTGATATTATAACACTTTCCATTGTCCCAAGATGTTTCATGCCAGAGGTGAATATCTTTACACATTTAGGGGGTGCTAACGTATGGCAGGTTTCACTGTGTTGGGAACAGTGCCCTTGACACTGCTCAAGTGTTCACAAAATGCAAGCAGGAGCTAAAACCTTCTATCACTCTTCTTGAGATTTTTCCTCTATGAGTTCTCCAAATCTGTGAGTAGCTCCTATGGTCCAGAAGTTGGATTATTTGCTAAATCCCGTGATCCCTTGTCAGTCCTCACTTCATAAAGAGCATCTCTTAATTCTGCCACAATACAGATTTGGATATGGTTGATTTAGGCCATCAACCTACGCCTTTGTAAGATAGCCGTAAGCTCTTTTAGGTCATATATTTTGCAATTATATTTTCTCTTTTTGTGAAATGTTCTTTTTTACACAATCTATTTTCCTTTACTGATGGCAGTGACTCTGTTCTTGGTTAACCTGTGGCTGTTGTCAGTGGATTTTTGAGAGATCATATACACAGGGAGATGAACAAGTAAAGGCAAATCAATTCAAGCAAATTAAATACACAGCAGCAATTGTAGAGCAACACACCTCATCCAGTCTTGCATAACAGACACTGGCTTTGGTTCTTCTTCTTGTAGAGTTTATAATTCACTGTAAAAAAAGTCTAGTGGAAAGTATTTTTACTTTAACTGCAATAGCCCAGTGGCTGAATTTTGTGCAGAGGAATAAGTAAAGGTTTTTCTCAAATGACATCAGCATTCATTATTTGAAGTTATCATCTTCCACTTTGTTCTCATTCCACAGTGACTCGTGAAAGTTACTCAGAGAAATACTGTATATTTAGCTGTTAGGTGTGCAAGTATAATCTGTTCCATGAGTCTAAACGCAGACTCTTTTATGACTTTTTTTTTCACTCCCCAAGGTGTAGTCTCATTTGTCTTCTCCTTCCTGACCATGTTCTGTTAATCCATACTATCTTCTCTCCTTTTTGTTTATTCTCTTTCCCTTTGTGCTTTTTCTGCTGTTCTTGGAAAGATTTCTTGTTTTGTTTTGATTTTTACAGGATACTAAGTTTCCTTCTTCTCTTTTACTTTTTTCTGACTATTTGCTTGCCCTCTGATCACTTCCCTTTATGTTACTTTTTTATAGCATAACCTTCATGATTTCTCTATAAACTGGAGACAGCACACTTCTTAGGCATCACCTTGTCAGATGCACGAGCTCTTCTGCCATTTCATCAGAACTGACTATGATCTGATTAATATGTATTTCATGTTCACCAATAGTAATTTTTTGCATTTAAGGAGAATTTGGGCCTGCTGTATATAACTGTTCCCAGAAAACAGTAAAAACAAGGCCTCAGTTCTTACCCATTTGCTTTTGACATCATTTACATAGTACTTGAGAGGAAGGCTCTTATATAAAATGATGGCAATCACCTTTCTGTGTTGGCTTTGTAACGGAGCTTGGTGTTGGATAGTGTAGCAGTGTCTGTACTTGCACCAGCGCGTTGGTACTGGCTCTGGAAAGCTACTGCCTGCGCTGCTACATTGATAGAAGGGTCTCTGGCAGGCTTCCAGCCTGTGGCAGCAGACCTCGTGCGAGTAAAGGTTTTCATATGGCCACCCTGATATTGAGGGCTGTAGGATTTAAGAGTGTGGATGTGGCCACACTGTGCTGGCTGAGTCAGGGAATAGCTTTGCATGCCCTCATTTGCTGGAAGAGGTGGAGACTGCGAGTGAGTATCCCCACTGTCACAGCACACTGAAGTGAACCTTGCAGAGCCTCTGAGTGCCTCCTGGAGATATGCATAAAGAAAATTACCATGATCCTTTCCTGCAAGAAGTAGCACTGACATGCGAGGGAGCTGACTTTTTACAGCTAGGCTGACTCCCTGCATTTCAGAAGCTTTTCAGAACTCACCCCATTACTAGGACTACAGTGTGGTCTCCACCTGTGCAGCTCTTCCCTGTGTATTTTCAATGCAAAAATATAACACCTAGAACACATGACAACTCACTTCAGTGTGCACCTCACCAGTGATCTCTGAGTCTTCCTTCATTCACAACTCTTGAAGCACTGCCTTGAAACACTTCAGGACTGGGTTTTGTACTGATGTCTGTTGCCAGACCTCTGTGAATCATCACGCATTCACTTCCCCGACATATATCAAGAGGATACGTGTGGGAAGCATCAAGCAGGAGATGATCAGATATGGTAGCTTCCTTAGACAGTTGTCCATTTCTCAGTGTTAGAAAGCAAATTTATGTTATAAAAATACCAGTAAATGGTACCTGCTCCCAGTAAAAGGCACCTTCTCAGGAGCACGGTAAGAACATGAAGAACAAGAGAACCATAAGGAAACCTACCAAGAAAGGCAGAAGTGAATTGAATATGTCTTCTAATCCTCAGCTTCACACAGGCCCATTCCTTTCCTCGTTCTGTTACTTTCACACAATATGTAAAGTCTATTCGTGGTAAATTCCATCTTAATCAAACATGCTTTTCATTAAAAATATGTTTCCAGAAAGAGTTTTTCATTGAAAAACCTGCTAACCTTACTTTCTTTTCAAGACTTAACACATACAAGCCATTTGTGTTTTGATTTATTTTTACTTTGTTTGCATTCAAGAGATGTAAACATTAATAAAACTGCTTATTTTTCTCACAGACTGAACCCTTTATTTAGCAACAGAGAAGGGACTAACTAGTGTGAGCAGCTCAAGAGCTGTTTATATGACTGCCCAAGAATCCTGAACTGCATGGATTTCTTTCAAAAAAAGATAAGACCTCATCTATACCCACGTCAGTTCAAGTCTGGCCTTATCTTTTGTGATAGGAAGCATAAGATTTTTTGCAGTGGTTTTCCAACATGTATCCATTTTGAAGTCAACAGGTCACATCATTTGTTTTAGGTAGTTTCTCATATAAAGTAAAACAACCATTATTGTCATTGTAACTGGTCTGCATTGATCAATAGTTCCAGAGCTGGAATACTGTTTTCTAGCACCTAGTAGTGTTTTCAGATAGTTCCCAAATCAGGGAAATGTTCTCATTTTAGAACACTGCTTTGCTTAAAGGAAATCTGTGAATATAAGCAAATGCACTTATTTACTGATCTAAACTTGTAAAACAGGAATTGATTGAATTTGATAGGGTAGATCTGACTGGAGAAAGATGAGATCTGTGACTTGAAAAGGTCATTGAATACTGTCTAGAAGAAGGGCACTTATAATTTACAATTAACAAAATGATGATGAAGTTAATTATTCCTTTTGCTTGTCTATTACTTTCTCTTTATTATTTTGACTTTTAGACCTTAGTGTCCTTTTGACTTGATCTGAATCAAAGTCCCTTTGGCTGCTTCCAGTTTATTTGTATTTTCAGGTGTATAATTCAATGCAATATTGATCTTAGTGTGATTGCAAACACAGCTGAAACAATGAAAGTCGCGCAGTTATAATTTATGGTGAATTATCTCATAAAATATATTTTTCATGTTATAACGTGTCCCTTATAGTCTAGTTAAACTCTACAGTTCTATGACAAATTTAGAGTAATTGCAGTTATTAATTAGGAGGAGCATTGTTACATCATCCAGGAAAGAACCTTGACAGTTGGTGTAGATAATGCCAGACTGAAGCTACAAATATTTTCCTCCTTGTTTGTTACAGCTAAGTTTTTTACAAAACCAAAATCTTTCACAGGTCTTATTATAAGCAAAAGATGGGTTGGGTCATTATGATTAATCCATTACTTGTTCCAGAATCATCAAGATAGTTGCCTTTCTACTTCTCAGCAATCCAGTGTAGGTTGGTATTTCTCCACCTGCCAAAGCAACACTCTTCCCTGAAGGATTTACAGCCCTTAGAGAGAGTTATCAGTGGTGTTAGCTACTTATGCTATACTGTTGCTTTGACTTCAGCTTGTTCCAGGAGTTCAAGAAAAAGCTTATAGCAGCAGCTGAAATATAGTCTTTGCTTTTGACTTCCCGCAAGAAATTCTCCATTGCCAAATGGCAATTTCACTGCAAGCAGTGGAAGCAGTTCTCATGAAGCAGTCTGTCATGGTGCTCTACAGGAACTGGAGGTTCTTGGCACTTGGGACTGTGATGTCATCAGGTTGCAACTACAGTAAACAATGTTCTATTACTTAAATCATTTTTTTCCAGCCGAAATGTAGCAGCTAACTGTCACCTTTGTATCCTACACACCTTTTCAAGTCTAGCTTCTGGTGTGTATTAGGTCAGTCTCTAGACCAACCACTGCAGCAATTATTAGTTCTTGAAATATTGGAAAAGATCTGAAAACCAAAATAAAGCCAGACACAGAATGGAGTTAAACTGGCAAACAATAAAAAGTGTAACAGTAAAACTTATTAGAAGCACGTTAGCAGAAAGTGGAAAATGAAGAAAACAATGGGCGCACTATTCAAGGGGACAAGAATGACGGTTGCAAAGAGGCAAAAATATTTAATGCTGTTTTGTTTCAGTTCGATAACATAATCCTCATCTGCACTCAAAGGGTAAGAATTCAAGCCAGAATAAAGAAAAGCAAGTGAGAGAGTACCGAGATAAGTTGGTTGCTTTGGACCTGATGATATCATAGGGGGCTGCTTGAGACAATTTTGTACAAGACAGAGGAGGTTACAGAAAACTAAAAAGGGAAAAACAGCTGAAATTCAGGTTATTTAATTTTAGACACCTACAGACTGGATATCTATATCTGAATAGTCAGTGGAAAGAAATTGGCACCTTGATAATGAGATTCATGTAACCTGTTTTAGGCATGGACTTAAGGATGTTACGAATTGTGCCTAGACCCCACTGACTCTTGATTAAAACTGCTCTAAAGTGGGTGCATGATTGCTTGAAAAGCTAGCCTTTGATAGTAGTTACCAGTTGCTTGTCATTAAATTGAAAGAATATATCAAGAGGATGTTGGTAAAGAGCTGTCCCTTGTCTGGTATATTGTTTAGTAATTTCATTAGTAATGGGCATGGTGGAAATTAGAGAGGCTGGTTACTGCATTGTCAGAGTGACTGTAGTAGGAATAGCTCCATACACAGAGCAGGATGGTGTTAGAATTCAAACTGCTTGCTGTAAACTAGAGTGTGAGCCTGGGAAAGCATGGGCAAAAGTCACTGGATACTAGTGCAAAATACTTAACAGAAGTGAAGCAGTCAACTACACAAATACAAGATAGGGGCCAACAATATCCTACAGTTGTGAAAAAAGAAGTAACAAACCAGAGCAAAGCCCCAACAGGTACCACCCAATGTGTGAACAGGACTGCAGTGTTTAAAACAAGTGAAAAGATGCTCCTGATAGATTTAGCACTAATGTAACTTCACAGTTTTCCAGACTGAGATACCAAACATGATAATGTTTCTGAGACACCAGAAGGACGGGATGCCATCCAGAGGGACCTGGACAAGCTGGAGAGGTGGGCCTGTGTGAACCTCATGAGGTTCAACAAGGCCAAGTGCAAGGACCTACACCTGGGTCGGGGTAATACCCGCTATCAATACAGGCTGGGGGATGAAAGGACCGAGAACAGCCCTGCTGAGAGGGACTTGGGGGTACTGATAGACAAAAGGCTGGACATGAGCCGGCAATGTGCGCTGGGAGCTCAGAGGGCCAACCGTGTCCTGGGCTGCATCAGGAGAAGCGTGGCCAGCAGGTCGAGAGAGGTGATTCTGCCCCTCTACTCTGCTCTGGTGAGACCTCACCTGGAGTACTGCGTTCAGCTCTGGAGCCCTCAGCACAAGAAGGACATGGAACTGTTGGAGCGGGTCCAAAGGAGGGCTACAAAAATGATCTGAGGGCTAGAGCACCTCTCCTATGAGGACAGGCTGAGAGAGTTGGGCTTGTTCAGCCTGGAGAAGAGAAGGCTGCGCGGAGACCTGATTGCAGCCTTTCAGTACTTAAAGGGAGCCTATAGGAAAGATGGGGACAATCTTTTTAGTAGAGACAGCAGTGACAGGACGAGGGGTAATGGTTTTAAACTAAAACAGGGTAGGTTTAGGCTAGATATAAGGAAGAAGTTCTTTCCAATGAGGGTTGTGAAACACTGGAACGGGTTGCCCAGAGAGGTAGTGGAGGCCCCATCCCTGGAAACATTCAAGACCAGGTTGGACAGGGCTCTGAGCAACCTGATCTAGTTAGTGGTGTCCCTGCCCGCTGCAGGGGGGTTGGACTAAATGACCTCTAGGGGTCCATTCTGACCCAAAACTTTCTATGATTCTATGATTATATGATTCCTTGCTTGTGTGCGAGGATCAGTCGATATCAGGCTGATTTGGCAGATCAATTCGGGCACCTCCATCCTGCAGCATTCACCTCATGGCAAGGAGGTAAGGCCTTTAGAAATATGGCAGTTAATGAATACCTACTCACCCCATCCCACAGTTTATAGTTATAAGGCCCAGGAGAGAAATAAAGCTTCAAGAAGCACTCTGCAGACCTACTGAATTCTCAGGAGGGCTACAGGTAGCCTTGCCTTGATTTTAGGGGTTTTACTCGTGGGTCTTTTTTTTTACCTTTTCTTTGTCTTTAGTCTCTGTATGAGAACACACTGGTGTCATATACAAATGCAAGGCCTGGTTCCTGTGTTCTGTCCTGGGAGAAGGGAGGGAAACCTTCGCCTTCCCCCTCTTATGGGATGACTTCATCTGCCAGAATTGCACTTAGCAATTGCATCAAAATGTAAATAATATTTTAGCTCATTTTACTTCTATGTGGTCATCTGTTTACTTTCTAAGGCGGTGTGTTTGCTCTTAGTGTCACCATTAATCTTAAAAGTAATCTGGTTTGAATGCACAAGTATTTTTTCATTTAAGTTTTTTTATCAACTTCCTAATTCCCAACTCAGAAATGCAACTGTTCAGCAATCAATAATCTTGTTCACTAGGAACAGTTCTCTTTCCAATTTAATGGCCAGGTCCTGCTATAATGAAGGCAATGGCAAGCTTTCTGTTCACTTCAGTAGGAATCATATTGCACCCTGGATTAAACAATTTCACCTGAGACAAGGTTTGTAGGGAGAAGTAATTTATAATTTTTAGTTCGATGTATGCTTGGAAAACCAGAGAAACTTTGAGACACAGAAGCTCTTCTTTAGATCTGAAAAAGACGTGTCAAACTTCAAGAACAGGTTGGAAACTGTTATTTGTTAATCTGACTGTGAATGTTTTTTCTTACACTTTTTAAGACAAAAAGAGTGACAGTCATCAGGGAAAGGAAGGATAGCCTAGTAAATGTTATGGAGAACTGGAGATCAGTATTTTTTTTTCTCTGCTTTGTTTTCAGCAGAATAAGTGCTAATTTAATTCTTCAGAGTGGGTTTACAATTGCTTGGCACTACTATAGTTTTCATTTTTAGTTTTCTCATAGCCACTGGCTAAGTGATGCTGGGAATTTAATATGTGGCTATGGGATCAACGTTTTTTGATTTGCTCTTGCAAGGACTGAAGTGCTACCACTACCTTTCTGAAATAAGAGACTTTTCACTCAGAATGTGTTTCTGTCTAAAATTACTTATAATTTCTCAATGAAAGAAAATCAGTATTGACATCATTGTTGCTTATGCTTATAAATTTTATAGTTGTAAATCTTTACCTTACCTAGCACAGATAAACAGGACATTTTATCCGTTACTTTGTGACTGTTACTCTGAGTGGGACTCTCTAAATATGAATTTCAAAGGTTATTTGGGATGGAAACTATTTTACACAAAGTAAAGTGTGTCCCACTCCTTCTGGACCATATGTAGTCCCTAAAATACACTTTTCAATTGCCGTATATGTTAAATACCTTAGCTTACCTCAGCTGAAAATTTGGCCCCTTTGATTTAAATCTGTTTGGAGATGTCTGTAATCACTTAGATATTTTTAAAAGACTTTCAATGTTGTCTATATTAAGATTTCCTGAGGAATGAAGATTGACTTGAATGAAGCAGCCGTGTGATGGGCAAGATCTTCTTATCTGGGATGAGGATTACACCAATATGTATTTTAATATCATTATTCATAGCTTACCAGAAGTAAAAATTCTCTTGTGGTAAAGATAAAATCTTTCAGCTATTTAAAAAATGTGACTCAGACTGCAACTTCTTTATGTGATTTAACCAAACATACTTGTTCATAGCTGGGAATCCAATGTGTGTGGTGAACATCTCTTGCCACAGAGATTGCTGAGCCCATGGTCGACAGCTGGAACATGCATAGCACGTTAGCTAGTGAAATAGCACCAGACCAGTTAGTAACACTGTTTCATTTATATGTCTCTAAAGGAATACCCAAGTAAGCAAGCATAAAAGACTGTGTTAAACAATGGCCGGTTCCTCTGCTTAGCCAGCAGAACCTGTCCCTCTGAGCAATGCAAACCCGCCCTGGCTACACGGTTTCGAGATGTGCCACATGATTTTTAACCGATAAAAGAAGTATGAAGAGTCCTGTGGGAAAGGAGATACTTTATTCGTGCATTTCAGAAACCGTCAGCTTCACACAGTGCTGAATCCAATAAATAACTTTACTGAGTGATGCACCAAAATGGGAAAGTCCCCCACATCAACCCTGTTGGGGAAGGAGGTGCCACAAGCAGGACCATCTCAGGGAGTATCTGTGAACGAGCTGATAAATCCCCACACAGAGAGGAGATATAAATGAGCAGTGGAGTGTGGGAGTTGCGGGAATCAGCACAGCACCCACGCAGTGAGCATTCCGAGGCACTTTGCCATGCAGCCTAGCTCCGTATTTCGGGCGCGGGTTGTGAGCCGTGCGAGGAGCCCAGTGGAAGTGCTGGGGAAGGGAAAGAGGAGCATGAGTCAGGCTGCCTGCTGGGGCTGCCCTGCCTGACGACAGGGATTCAGCTGAACAAGGCATCGTGTCTACAAGTGGGACATGCATGATTTCCCTGGTAAAAATCGTTTTTGTTGTTATCTAGTTCAATTTAAAAAAGAAGCCCATGTCAGGAACATAAGATGTTTTAAGGAACAGGAAAAAACCATCTGGCCTCACATGCATGCTTTTTTTTTTTAGTATATTTTAAGCCTGCTTCCCCGCTTTTTCACTATGCTTCTTAATCCTTTCCTCCTCGATGAAAATAAAAACGAGAAAGGAGAAAAGAGAGGAAAGTAGCTGCAGAGGTGTCTCTTCAACTGCTTTCTGTGATTGCCTTTCCTGCTAACTTATTCCATATGCTTGTTATCCTTTACATAAAATAGTTATGCTTGACTTCTTAGGTTCCTCTTTATTTGAAATAATTTGTCATTTTTTTTTAATGCCTAATCGGTTTTGAAACCATGCATCAATTTTACCTGTACTTATATGTGAGTTATATATATAAAATATGCATACAAACTTATATAAACATGATAATATTTCCAGTTGACAAGGCTTTTGTTGTAAAAGTAACAATACATTTAACAGTTTTAACTATTCATTGCTGGCTAGGTTAGTGAAACCAACTACTGCTTTCTTCATTTTGGGAGTTATGTGGGAAAATCTTTACCATTATTAACAGAATACACAGAACCAATATTTGATGCAAGCATGATGTGCAAACAGTATACAGATGATGATTCAAGAAAGACAAAACCAGAAGTGAGTCTGAGATATTCATGCAGAAAAGCTAGATTTTGAAATAGCCAGTGTCAGGTTTCAAGGCAAGGTTTTGATTTTGGAGCTGCAATAGCAAAATAATGAATGGAACTGATTTTAGTATGTTACTCTGAAAATGCCTAAACTAGTACTGTGTAGAAAATTATACTTACAATTTGGGTAAGAAAAAGAAAGAATGAAAGCAGCAAATATGTATTTTGCTCACAGACTTTTTATAGGTTTTTTTCCCTGCTTGTTACTTCTTCTCTCGGAAGAAAAAACTGAAAGTGCAAACCAATCTCATTTCTTCCAAAGCTGGAAATTAAATCTTTCCAAACATTTTGATTTAAGACATAATTTTGCTTATGAAATAAATTACTGTATCGTTGTTGGCCAAAGCAGTTTCCCCTCTAGCATACTTCTTGTTATGCTGAACCTAGCAGAATACCAACTTAGAGACTTCTGGTGAGTGCTCTTCCCGGCAACCCTGCCAGCAGGCGTATGGTAGCTAGGGCACTCGCTCTGTAAATTACTCTAGTTTGACAGTAGCCATGGATTTGCGAAACCAAAGACAGTCACTGGCAAACCAGGCACAGGCACAAATGGCTCTAAGGGAGGCTTTCTGGACATTAGCCGTTTTGCTGATGGACAAGGATTGTTTTCAGTGTTTACAGGTTCTCCCCAGTCAACTCATATGTATATCTAGGAGGAGTTTGCCAATGACCTTCACCAAAATTCTGTGGACAGCTTTGTGTTCAGCTTGTACTAGCTGATGAGGTGAGTGCATTGGAATGTTATACCTAGTGATTTATGAAGAAAACAAGTCTGTAATCTTTCCTCTAGGTTAGAGCCACCTGGCAACTACGATGTGGTGATCTGCCCAGAACAGAATCAGAAATGATTACCCACTGAAGGCATTTCAGCCCGGAAAAAAACAAGCATATCATGAGTATCCTTCATTATTTTGAAGCAGAAACGCTGTCTTTGTGTGGCAGGTTCTACATGTCTCTTGATATTTTTACTGCCCCTTCCCATCATTACATCACCCATTTTTTGTTTAGCTGGGTTTTGTTTGCTTGTTTGTCTTGGTGGGTATGAATGGGTGTGTTGTGTGTATAAGGACATCTGAATTCTCCTCTGCAAACGTCTTTCCATTGACTGCACAGGGAGCCTAGCATAATTATACTTTTAACTTAAGGGACCCTAAGGTCAGGGAAGCTGAATCTAACTTATCAAGATCGTTTGTGAAGGCTAAATCCACGAAGACCATACATACACATACAGACGCATCTTTAGTGAACTAAAAAGAACCAGGACATGGGTCTACGCCCTGGCACCCAGTTCTCCGTACAGTTTACCTTTTAGCATTGTCCCTGCCAGAGTTTCAGCCATGGCCAGCCAGCAGTCCCAGCCAGTGACTGGGCACAGCTCAGGGGTTAGCACAAGCCAGTGGGCAATCTGAACACAGTCTCCCTGTTTTGGATGAAGGTGGTGGTGGGGAACAGGCAAGACAATATAACTGTATGAATGTGAGCAATGACATGCCAGCTGGCCTCAGGGCTGGAGAACAGTCATTGACCAATTGTATTTGATAAGGCAGATGTAGCCAAAAGGACTTAAGTGTTGCAACCCTTGGTTATATGTGCTCTGTCACCACGTGAAAAACAGTAAGGCCCTCTCTTCAAAGCAAAAGGAGTGTTAGTAAAGAGAATGATCAAAGAACTCCTAGAGCTATAGAGCAGGAAATGCTAAGGAGCAGAGTAAGACTTGGGCCAGATCTCCAGAAGTAATTAGATGTGTGCTTTCAGACGGGATTTTCAGCTATGATCCCTCTTGCTGAGATAGGCCCCTTAGGATAGTCCTTTTCTTACAAAGGGTCAGGCTGAATAATTTCAAACAACAAATTGACTCAAAATAGTAGATGAACCAGGAAGAAGATTAAGAATTCACGTTAGTCTCTCAGTCCTTAGTTAATACTCACTTATACAGAACGCAGAAGTTTGGACTGAACTAGAGTCAGAACAACTTTGCTGCTGTAATTTGGCAGTTATAAAAATCACTAGGTACACAGGAAAGTTAAATTTCATCCCCTCCTCAAACGCACTGATGCAAAGGGTCAAGAGTACTGTCACACTGGAATCATCTTGGGTTTCCTCAAGCTTTTTTTTTCTGAGAATATAATCTATCCTATGTAAATCAGATAATGAAAAGCATCTCAGCCTAAATGCAAACTGATAGTGCAGTGGAATGTGCTAAGCTCCTGCTCTGCGACTCATCCAGAGTGAAGATGGGGTAGAAGGGCAGCAGGACTCCTTCACATGCTTCATTCCACGATGAGTTTTGCTCTGTAGAGAATGGGGAAAGGAGGAGATAACTTAGGTGCTTGCCTGGGGTTTGGCCCTGCATAGGAGTAGAAATCACCTCAGACACATTTGTAGATGAACTAGAATGAATTATGCCAAAACAGTGCCTTTTATGTTGGACTTAAGTCTTGTTTCATAAGTCATAATATCGCATTTCTGTGCTTGTCTTTTGAGGTGGGTGCCTTTTAAAGAAGACACCATTTTTAGGCCTATTATTTTGCTCATACAAGACGTCTGTAAGATGATAGCATTTATTTATAATGCTAGTGCTTTATCCAGCGCAGAGCTAGCTTATGCTGGTACCTTTCTCTTCAGTACTCTGAGTATTTCCAGCTGGTGACACCAAATAGCCTGCATTTCCTCATGTGGAACACTCACCAGTTGTTTTACCCCCTCCTCCTTTCTTTTTTATTTTTGCTGCTGGAAGGATGTGGGTGATGATTTATAGAGCATATCCAATTGGCTCTGTTTGTCTGTGCTGGCCTGCTTCATGCACACTGAGGTCAGTGCTGTATTTGTAGGTAACCATCCAAGGAAAACACCTCACAGCAGGCAAAAATGCTAACTAAGTAAAACAAACTCAGGAATGTGATCATCTGTTTAGCAAAATTTTCAGCAGTCTTTTCCATTACACTAAGCTTTCAGTCCGGTTCTACAAACTCAGAAGTGAACATGGCACTGGAATACCTCAGACATCTTCAAGTATGTAGGAGACTTGATTTGTTGAAGAGTGTTTGGTTGGGGGCACAAGGCAAGCTCCTTTTAAAAGACGGGATTAGCAATGTATATGTTTTAGTCCAAAATGGCCAAAGAAGAAAAAAAGGAAAAAAAAATTATTCATTAAAAGCTGTGTCGCTTATTCAAGTTTTAAAAGGCTAACTATAATTACAGAAAAAAATAATCTCCTGTTGCCTAATTGTTAACTGTATAGTGGGCCCCATTACCTAGTTGTGATGTGATCCCCAAAGAGAAATTCTGCTGACATCAAGGGGAATTTTGATCTCATCCACAGACCCACGAGCTGACCCTGGTCTTGAGCTTTCTGCAGTTGTAAGGTCAAAAATATCTTTCATCATGATTCAGTGCACAGCAAGCGCAAGAATCCCCACTTCTGCACGAGGTCAAAATGTAGTGGGAACCCCTCCGCTGGCGAGCGTGCAGAGATAAGCGTGCAGAGGCTGCAGCTTCGGGGAGCACCCGGGTAGGTGGGGGGAAGAGCTGGAGTCGTGGTCACAGCTTTCTTGGTGGAGCGGGCTGGCCACCGGCAGAGGAGCAGGCTGTGTTTTCCTAACGAGTGGTTTCCTTGAATGAGAATGAAAAAGAGCACATGGGAAGATAATTATGTGGAAGCATATGATGCAGAGAGTTTTGCGGCAGCCGATCTGCTGCTGAATCCCCGCAGCATGGAGTTGCTGGGCCACGTGGCAGAAAGACTGACAAAAATGACAGGTAAACTGCAACAGATACGTACCCCTCGGAAGATGAGGTGACATATGCTGTGCTCTTTACAAATTGCCTCCCCCAGCCCAGCCCCTCTTTGAGGTACGAAGTCACACTGTGCCCATCTGGCAAAGCCCGAGGCTGCGCCTGGCAGCTTGCTGCTGCGGCGGCTGCGCTCGCTCGTGTTTGCCTTTGCGGTAATTGGTTTGTATCTGATTTCAGCTCCGACAGAAGGGTAAAGGGATAGCAAATTACTTGCAAGTGGCTTGTAGACTCTGTGAATGCTTTTTTTTTGCCCCGCTCTGTTACTCAGTGGAAGATTTATCCTTGCAAAAGCAGAGAGCTTGCTTTTTTTTTTTTTTAATAGAAAACTACAGCTGTCTGTATTCCTCACTGTCATCTCCACCCCCAACTCTGAATTTATACTCACTTCCAGCCCTCGCTTTCCTCAGCACACTTGCTTGTGAGACAGGAAAGGCAAACACATTTTCCTAGTTTTGTAAAAGCTACACTGATTTTTGTGCAATGAAAAAGTTTTGACACGTGAATCCATACCGGAGAGACCACATACCATCACCTCTAATCCAGCAGCCCTCAGTTGCAATAGTCTTAATTCGTAAAGTCCTTACTCAAGGCAAACTCCCTCCTAATTTGGAGATGAAACCGCTTCAGATAATTCAGAAGAACCTGATGTGATTTGTTAATACCATGCTTGTATTTTATGGACATTCAGGGAAAATGAATCTACCAGGTCCAGCTCTGCAGCTATGTCAACATTATTTAGGTCCCGGCTATCACAGAGGTAAACTAATCTGGCACAAGACAAAGGAAAGAGCTTTGCTTTAACGGAGACTGCGGGCCTATGTTATAATAGGAGGAGAAGCAGGAAATTGGTAGCTGCTGTAAAAGTCCCCATGCTTTTCTGTGTTAGCTAGCAGTAACACAGCCAGGAGTCTTATTGCCCTTAAATGTGTCTGTGTCACAGAATCGGGGGGTTACATCCTACTTTCAGGCTTTTCATGCCATCGGTTCTGAGGTAGGTGGTGGACAACTGCTCGTGAAAACATGGCTTTATAGAAGTGTTTCTGTAAGCCAATTGATTCTTTTCAAACTTCATTATTTTTGGCCATAGAACTGTAGGTGCTATTGTGCTCCATGAGCCAAGTCTGTTACCACTAGATAAGAAAGACATGGATCAAATTTGCATTTTTACATGTGCAAATGAGAATTCCTCATCTTCCCCTCCTCCTCTTTTTCTAATGCTTGTCCTTGCTTTTTCAAATCTTTTTTTTTTTCTAAAATACTTGCCAAATGGTTAAAAAGCTTGCTGTTCTCTGTGAACACCATGATATACAACACAATACACTGCTTCATTTTCAGCGATATGTAAGTTTCTATGTGTTTATAAAAATAGTTATGAGGCCAGAAAAATCATCTACGTGCTGGTGATTTTCTCCGGATTCATTGCATATATTATATTTTTCTACTCAGTGGGCTTCTGTCTTTGAGCTGAGCAGTGCGAGTGCCTATATGACAAAACCCTCCCTGGTTTTGCGCACGTGCACGTACATGTGAAACCGAAAACCTGCTTTTCATTAGCACAGCCAGCACAATGGAGGCAGGAGTGGAAGCAAGGAGAGAATTTGAGATTTATGGCGTCAGACATCTCATGTGAATGAATGTTCATGCCTTAATGTAACTAGTAGCAGATAGAAGATAAGCCTAGCACTGAAAAGAAAAGCTGCTGTTGCATAGTGTGAATATACATGCTTACATTGAATTCTTTTTTGGGTAGCTTCTTATTTCAATCTAATTTACTACCTGCAGCATGAATCCCAAAGCACATTGAATCATTCACACTGGATACAGATGTGCAAACACTAAGCACACATGTGGAAAGGTAGAACTTCTGTTATAGATGAAGGGAGCTTTGCCAGGGTAATGGCTGCAGGGTTAAGGGCTCCAGGCTAATGCACAACACATACAGAAAGCCTTGCACACATCTTACTCTGTTTACAAAAACTGTATGCAATAATTTGTCTTCATAGCGAGCAAATGCAATTTTACCCATATTTTTCCTCTCCGTTTTATTTTTAGATATCAACTCATAACAGCACAGCATATCTAACAGGAAGAATAATTTCAGTATTAAAGAAGGGAATATCATTAACAAGATTTTTTTTCACATTCATCTACAGAGTAATTTAGAAAATCTCTGATTTCCTGCTGAGAAATTGAACCAAGACATGGTTCAGTTATCTGAGTACAGCATCAGGAGTTGCTAATTCTTGAGGGGTTTTTTTTCTTGTGCTGACTTTTCTTGGAACTGTGACCAGGTTGTTTCTCCTCTTTCTTCATAACTGTTTTTTATAATACAGTGGATTGTATCCACACGTTCTGAACGTCACTGCATTATAGGTATCAAGGAATCAGATCCAGGCTACATGCAAATGGGTCCAAGCTGATGAAATTCAATGCAATTCATTCAGGATTCAGTGGAATATCCATCATATTTAAGTTTTTCTCAATATTGACAAAGCAGCTGTGAAGATATATATTGTTAAATACGATTCTTAGATGAAGCTTATGGGTCAGCCAATGTCTGTTCTTAGTGAACTAAATTAATCTGTTGGGTAAAAACAATAGAACTATCGTTCTAGTAGAGTTATGCTAGCAGTTAATTTAGTTTAATTGTTTTCAATAAATGAAAGTTATTGTGTGCATTTCAAAACCGAATAAAGATTTAGAAAATGGGGAGAATTGTCATACTTTCCCCCCCTGCCCCCCAAAGTCAGTGTTAATAAGCTGAGCTCTTATGGGTTTAGTACCGACATTAAGAATAGTCTGCTGGACTCTTTCAAAGTTTTGCCACGACACAATTCTCCCACTGAGGCTCCTTAACCACATGGCTTTCAGCCTGTAGCAGCCAGACTTCTCACAGCGGAGCATGAAGCAAGAGCTGGTCTGTGTGGTGAACAAAACATGTATGGTTTTGGCATATTAATAGAACTGTGTAACATTTTTACAAAATAGAAATTCCGCCAAAAATTGATTGTCCCCTATGAATGTGAGTCCAGCTCTTACCATGGCTCCAGCTGGCCAAAGCCCAGCCAGCCGACTCACAGGAGATGTGGAAGTGTCAGCGCATGGAAGAGATAGGAGCTTGGGTCATCTCCTTCCCTGGCTATGGTTTGGAGCATCTTATAAACTACCACATGCTACAGCAGTAATTTCTTGCCCTGGAACTTTCCTGCTTCTTACTGAAAGGGTCTCTGAAGCAAATTAAAAATACCATGAGAATGGATGAACCATAAGAAAAGAAAGGCTGTCACCTCCACTTGGGCTGCTCGAGTGCCAGTCCATGCATTCGTGAACTCACACTAAGCGTAACGGCACCAGGGCAGGAGGCCGAGGACACCCTGCTGCTGCCCAGCCCCTGCTAGCCCAGGGAACAGAGCACAGTCGCAGTGGCGAGAGATGGATATTCAAATTTCTCTAGGAGCCAATGGAAAAGTTTAGCCTGAATCTTTCGTCCTGAAGTTAACACAGGGAAGCACTCTCTGTTTTCAGTTTTCTGTTTAGTTTTATGATTTAGACTGTTTCTTTCTCTTTGCTGATGCAAAATTGAACCTTTCTGTTTTAGGTAGTCTGGAACATTTGTATTGAATGCGGTTTTAGGGGGAAGGGGAAGTTAAGAAAACAACAATTGGTTTGATCTGATTTTCTTTTTTTCATTCAGCAGCCGTGGTGAAAAATCAATTATTTACACAGCACAGAAGGTTGGTGACCCTCAGACAGATCCAGGGCTGGAGCAGAAACAGCGCAGAATATGGTGCAATTCTGCATTAGTTTATGTTATTTAGCAAGCACTACCTGAATCTGTGACATAGAAATTGGGTCTTCGTAGGCAAAGTACACTAGCCAGGTTCTCTCTGTTTTTCACAATTGATCATTGAAAGAAAAACACAGTAGAAGTGTAATACATTATTATTTCTATTATAATATTTATATACCAGGCTCATGTTAATGTATCTTTCTTTCCCTTATCTGCTCAGCCTGTCTCTATAAGTAGACTAGCACTACAAGCCCAGTAATCAGACTGGCAATAAGAACAGATTACCATGAACATGGAAAAAAGAGAATGTTCTCTGTCTGGTTCTCTTTATACTTTTTATAATAGCTTATGTATATAACTGTGAATGAAAGATGTTCAGAAGATTTGGAGCAAACAGAGAAGGGAAAAGGAATGCCAGAAAGTAATTCAGTAGGTCATGATTTCGAGTGGTTTCGCAATACATGGATTTTGTCAGAGAAAGGAGTAAGTTAAATGAAAACTAACCACATTCTACATATGGCTACATGGAAGAAATTTCTATAAGGAGAAGAAAAATATGATTTATTTATGAAAAACTAAGCAATCTGAAAGATGGGGTCACCTTGAAACATTTCTATTTCTTCTTTTAATGAAAATGTGTAATTTTCACAATGATATTCCATTTTTATCTACTTGTATCAATCAAGATCAGAAGCTGGTGATGGAGTTGAATGAGTCCTCATTTCTTTTTTTTAATAGGCCTCATTTTTATTTATAAATAATGTTGAGAATTACTCTTTTCCCTCAGACATGGCAAGAAACAAACAGCAGAATACATTTTCTGTAATCAAATTACTAAACCTCTCTAACTGGCAGTTGGCCAATATCCCAACATAGCTACTCTTCAGCATCATGTCACAGGCACCTCCTAGATGCTCTCTGGTTTTCTTTGACTTCCTCTGGTCATTCTGCTACACAGCTACATAGCTGGATTTGACTCAGTCCCACCATTTGTCCATTCAGTGTTAGATCACTTGGATAGCATAGCCTGTTCTTGCCTGCATTTTTTCCTTGGAAAGTAGTTTTGCATTATTTCAGCTGTCACTAAACAAAAGAACAGCTAGTTCTTCTGTCATGTAGCTTCATCAGAAGTGGTGATAGCCCAGGCCCAGCTATAACATGAATGATCTTATAGTATGTAACCAAGGAAAGGGGCCCTTTCTTTATACTGTAAGCTTGGAGACACCTAACTGGCACGCAAAACTAAGCATTTATTAAGATGAGCCAGCGCGAGCCAGCAGTGTGCCCAGGTTGCCAAGAAGGCCAATGGGATCCTCGGGTGCACTGAGTGTGGCCAGCAGGTCGAGGGAGGTCCTCCTTCCCCTCTACTCTGCCCTAGTGAGGCCCGTCCAGTTCTGGGCTCCCCAGTTCAAGAAACACAAGGAACTACTGGAGAGAGTCCACTGAAGGGCTACAAGGATGATCAGGGGACTGGAGCATCTCTCCTACGAAGAAAGTCTGAGGGAGCTGGGCTTGTTCAGCCTGAAGAAGAGAAGGCTGAGAGGGGACCTTATAAATGCTTATAAGCTTATATCTTAAGGGTGGTTGTCAAGAGGATGGGGCCAAACTCTTCTCAGTGGTGCCCAGTGACAGGATAAGGGGCAATGGACACAAACTGAAGCACGGGATGTTCCATCTGAACACGAGGAAGAACTTCTTCACTCTGAAGGTGACGGAGCACTAGAACAGGCTACCCTGAGGTGTTGTGGAGTCTCCTTCTCTGGAGGTCCTGTGCAGCCTGCTGTAGGTGGCCCTGCTTTGGCAGGGGGGTTGGACCAGATGATCCCCAGAGGTCCCTTCCAACACCTACCGTTCTGTGATTCAGTGATTGTGTAAAGTAATCCTTTGAAATTAATGCCCAGTATTCTTACGTAGTTAGTGAGGCTTGTTGCATGTCTGAAGATTTCTAATCTGCCAAAGTTTAAGCAAAGTTAAACAAATATGATTTTTTAAAAAAATTTTATTTTTCCAGAGGTCTTGCAGGGCCTCCACCTCTTTCTACTGAAAATACAAGACACTAAAGTAGACATCTAAGAAGGACTGCTTGACTCAACACCTGAACCTGAGGTGTAAGCCAGGGGCCTGTTTTAGGCAGCCTGACTAAATATATGGTTTTAGAGTCACATTTAACCTTGAACAATAGGCTCACTGTAAATAGTATTGAAAATTATTTCTAAAGTTTAAAATATGATCTTACAACATGATTTGGTTATTCTGAACACAGTTTCCCACTTTGAAAAATGAAGCCCTGGCATTTGTAATTTGATACTTTTAGTTCTATGGTAGCTGTAACTGCAAATTAAAAAATGATCTTCAGCTTTCAGATCTGTCTTAAACTTTATTAATATGATGTTGCAGATAATGAGCTCTGCTAGATTAGTACTAGCTCCTTATGTTTAGCTGCTGCAGTATAAGAAATATCTCTCATGACTTACATAAAAATACTCAAATAATTACCATATTTAGATAAGACAGCTAAAACTAATGTGGAAGTAAGGCAGAATGTGCAGCAGGAGAGGCCAGCCTCCGGTTTCCTAATGACGTAGGGTTTTTATTTTCTCCAATAGGAAAATATTTCTGATGGATAAGGGAAAGAAGCATAACGGGAGTTCAAAGACTGCAAAAAGAAAATGGCGAAGAAAACTGGGAAGCCAAAATGTCCCTGATATTTAGAGATGACTGCTTTTCTCAGTCAGCGTTGGGCATAGCCTGCTCCTTGTAGGAGCTGTTCCCTCAGAGTTCTTGGCCAAAGGGATGGGGCAGGCTGCTGCTTCTCCCCTCATCAGCAATAAGACGCACAACAAGTGCTCCGGATGACATTTCTCATGTAGTCTTGAGCTGATCTTACTGACACCAATGATGGTCCCTGAAGTTCCCACACACACTCCTGGCAGGCACTGAGGAGTAGCTGAGGATGTGGCTGAACTCTTTGTGGAGGCCATCATGGTCGCATGAGGCCACAGATGTTGTGGCAGCAGTAGTAGAGACATCACAGACAGTGTACATGCACTCTTGTACCACCAATGTCAGTATTGCCAGGAGGAAAGCTCAAGTCACCTTTGAAGACGTGTATGCTGCCCATGAGAAACAATGCCTGAGTCTGTCACAGTGTTATCTTTTGTCATGCTAAAAAACAAGTGACCCGCCACTGAGGACAGTTTGAGTTCACCAATGGTGATTTGTAGTATATGCCAAAACGGAGTAGTTCTAGGACGAATGGAGATGGTCTGTGGGAACCCGTTTTTGTTCTCAGAAGTGGCTGGTGATGATACCAGTTGGTACCAGTGGAGTCAGCTATTGCTGTCTAGCCTTTGCCAGGCCACTAATTTCACAATTTGGCAGAAATGATGCAGAAAACGCAAGGTGGATGCTGAAAGGCATTGTGGTGGCAGGTCACAGGACAGGTGAAGGGTACAGGCAGGGCCTTGCAGGCTCCCTGTTGTTGCCACAGAAGCCCCATTCAGCGCACGCCTTGGGTACGGCCGAGGTGGTCTTCGGGAGCAGCCAGGGGAATCAGTCTGGAAGTGGCCTTTGTGCTGTTCACAGTAAAATTCC
Organism: Opisthocomus hoazin; assembly: GCF_030867145.1. Classification (NCBI taxonomy): domain Eukaryota; kingdom Metazoa; phylum Chordata; class Aves; order Opisthocomiformes; family Opisthocomidae; genus Opisthocomus; species Opisthocomus hoazin. The sequence goes on along the minus strand of NC_134415.1, from coordinate 112,897,570 downwards.
AAGGACATCTCGTTTTCTGAGTATCCTTGAAACCTACTCATTTTTGACAGGGCTGACTGGTTTCACACCTACACCTCTGCCAAGCCTAAGCCACCTCTGGATCCAGCAACTAGGTGCCCTTTTTCCTAACTCACTCAGGGGCTCCATCAGGTCGAGCTTCTTAATCATCAGTTGAAATACATGAATTGTTTCATGAGCATGGGCTGGGACCCACACTTTCTCTGCTTCTATGGCTTTTGTGGTTAGAGATACTCATGCTTTCCCTTGTGTGCACGTTTTCTGTGACAGTATTAGTCTTTAAATCTAACATTCAAAATAGACAGCTTCAGTGTAAGGAGCAGAGCTTTTGTCTTCAGTAGAAGATCCCAGATTTTGATGGGTTTGGCCCTAACTCAGAAGGGAGAGGTTCAACACTCCTCAGGCAGAGGGCAGAACTGAATAGAGGTTTCCTATGTCTGGAGATTGTGCTCAGTACTGTACAGGTACAGACACTAGATCCCTCTCTGAAAGAAAAATGTGAGCCTCACATTTTATTTGAAATAAATGGTCAGCTGTACTGTAGGTGGAATGAACTCTGAGAGGAAAGGTATATTTTCTACTGAAAGCTGGGGGAATACGCCAAATTCTAGTGTTTATGTTATGTCTTTATGAAGCCAAACTTAAGTTCAGCTCATCTATGCTTATATTTTGGCTTTGAGGTGCCTGATTTTCCTCAGGTGTTGCCTAGAAGCCAAGGCTTTCACACAGGATTGCAGATATTGCCGTTGGGGTTGCTATTTGTCAGCTGAGTGCCATGGCTCTTTAGATTATTTTTTGATCCAGATCTTAGTTTGAGTCTCATATTCATGAAACTTGAAATCACTGATTGATACAGCAGTTTCCATTTAATCATTCACACTGAGGTATTTTGAGTCTCCTGATATTTCATTCAGCTGAGAACAGAAAATAACTGTTACTGAGATGGGGTGATACAAGTAATAACTGTTGATAGATATTGACTTTAATAGCAGTGATAGACTAGATTGTAAATTAATGTTGAGCAAGGAACAGAGCCCCTGAAACGGATTAGGAGGGAGCCTGTGCTAAGTCACAGGCTGGCCTAAATCAGACACTTTTCAGAAATCATCCGTGCAGGCTGACTTGATGGGGAGTCAGCAGGGACCTCATGAAAATCTGTCTCCTGTGGTCATGCACAAAACTGATTGATTGTATTATACTGTCCACAGCCATAAATGAGTACACCTTAAGTACATTTGTGTATCTCTATCTTGTACATAAAATAATATTGCTACATTTCTTTACTTTATTCTAAGTCTTATGATGTTTGGAGGTGGGACTTCCACTTGGGATCTACATAAGAACAGCACACTGCATATTTAGAAAATAAGAAGATGTTTTTATCAAAGTCAAAGAGAAAAGCTGGGAAAAGCGTGGTCTAGGTGGTCAAATGCTACAAGGTGATAAAACTTAAAAGAAAAGAAAAACGCTTTAAAACAGTTTCAGAAATTTTGGAGACCCAATTAATAATTTTTGAATGTTTGAAATTACAACATTGATACATAATGTTATGAGTAAAAAAACTACTGGATGTGTACATATTTTAGTATTTTGATTTTTTTATTTGTACCTACAATATCTATATACAGAGTTTGAACTGTACATTCAATTTCACATAAGAGCTAGGAGTCCACAAAGAGCTCTCCACACAGAGCTGGTTTACATCCTTTCTTATAGAATGAAGTTTGTATCAGTTGCCTCTGTGGAAATGGATTTGGTATGCAATGATTTATCACATTCCACCTTTATTTAACCCTGTTGATTTCAGGTTCACTTACTGTTGCACAGTCCTTGCAGTTTGGCGTATTTTCCTCTGCAACAAAAGAACAGATCTTTCTCATGTGCATTTTTCCCTATTCCATAGTTGCAATTTGAGAAAAACAATTTTAAAACTATTTAAATAATCCAGCAATTATTTACAATGTGCTTGTTTGCAAATTGCCTGATGTAGCTAGTACAACAGGATCCACGACCATGATAGAGCACAAAAAGACATAGAATCATAGAGTCATTTAGGTTGGAAATGACTTTTATCTTACACTGCCAAGTCCACCACTAAACCATGTCCCTAAGCTCTGCATCTACATGTCTTTTAAATACATCCAGGGATGGTGCCTCAACCACTTCCCTAGGCAATCCTTTGTGTTCCAATCCTTTGCAACCCTTTCGGTGAAGACATTTTTCCCCATATCCAATCTAAACCTCCCCTGGCACAACTTGAGGCCATTTCCTCTCATCCTGTGATTTGTTACCTGGGAGAAGAGACCGACACCTGCCTTGCTACAGGTAGCTGAGGAGAGTGATATTGTCTCCCCTCAGCCTCCTTTTCTTCAGGATAGACAACCCCAGTTCCCTCAGCCGCTCCTCATAAGACTTGTTCTCCAGACCGTTCACCAGCCTTGCTGCTTTTCTCTGGACATGCTCCAGCACCTCAATGTCTTTCTTGTAGTGAAGGGCCCAAAATCAAACCCCTTTTTTGGAGCATGTTTTTTGACAAGGCAGACACGCTATCAGCCCACCGCAGTTGCTTCCTGGTTTCTCTAGTTCTTAGGAGCAGGCCTACCCTACACATGCCTTCTGAGAACTGAAACACACGGCTGGCTAGTTGCGTTTTGCTTCTATAAAAGTCAGAGCTCCCGAACCAGCAGGAGCTCTGAGAGCTCCTTGTACTGGGGGGCAGTGCCCCAGTGGCAGGGTCACCTGGTCCCCATTTAGCTCTAACCACTGAACTGGGAGTGAACTGAGTCCCCCTGGTTGTTTCCCCCATAGATGAAGGCTGCTCAGCTGACTGGAGGATTCTTGGCGAGGCAGCAGATATAGAGCTGCAATAGCTCAGTGACATAAAACTGGAATTTTCAGCTATTCGGGGAGTTACTAGAGCCTTGTACCAACCACATACACTGCACATTTTCGGGGGGGCAGCTATACCTCCCTCAGTTCCTCTGAGCTCTTCAGTAGCCTGCTTCTTGCTGAGATCAGCGTCATACCACATTATTCAGAGCACTGCATGTACACATACGGAGCCAGGTTTTCTGCTGCTTTACATCTTGTGTGCTTGCTTACACCAGTGCAAGGTGGATTAGGAATGGTCCTATTTATCTTTCAATAGCATTTAAAATTCTACAGTAATATAAATGAGCACACAAGGCTGAGGGCAATGGCAAAACCAGTCTGTACTCTTTCAGTGAACGCCTGCTATGTTCACAGATATTAGTTTGACTGGACAACATTAATAGTTTTTCTTTCTTTTTTTTGGTAAGCCCCTTCATTAACAGTAAAATAACATAAGCAGTTCCTTCAGGATTTCAGGGTTTACCAAAGCTCCTTTGAAAAATGGCAAAGTAGTTTTGAATTTCAGAGCTGCAATTAGCTTCACAGATCAGTCATAAGGCTGATTTACACACACACTGAGGACAGATAGCTCCTATGAGCTATAATTGGAGCCATGGGTTCTTAGTCTGAAAAGTCAATCACTCAACTTCTGTATTTTGAATATCTAAAAGGTAATGATCAAAATTAGAGTATTAACATAATGTTTAGGAGAATGTATTAATCAAGCAATAGGGAGAAGCAAAAATACTTCCTCACACAAGGCAAAAAGTAAAAGCTAGGTATTACACTCCTTATGAAGATGGAAGAGCTCCCCCCCTCCTTTTCCCCCTCCAAACTATTTCAAATTAAACTTAAAATAGAACTGAAAGGAACTAAAATTAAAAAGCAACCAAAAGGTTTGAATCCCCTTGTTCACTCAGTTATTGCCTTCATAAATCAAAACTAGACAGCAAATGAATTGGCTGTACTTACATTGTTGTTTATTTGCCACGCAGTTATGGGGCCATGGCAAAGCAAAACAAGATGATCATTGTTTCAACCAGACCTAGAGCCTTTAGGCTTATCCCCTGCTGCCTGTTCTAGCTTTCTGGTCAGACTAGCAAAAGCAATAAGTAAAGTGTTATTTGGCTGCTGCTTTATTTTCCCTTACTCTTAGATCCCTGATTGACTCGACAGTGATGTAAAGGGATTTTAGTTTTGTCATGGCAGTTTTGGGAGAAAGTCACACAGTGAGTGACACCCTCGCCGAAAACAGTAATGTCACGGAAATCACAATTATTTAAAGAGCCAGAACTCACAGGAATTTTTGGAGCCTAGTGTATTTCTAAGCATTTTTAGTGCAGATCATGAAATCAAGACTAGCAATAGGCAGTGTTATGCCTTCTAGGACCTTTTTATGACTTCTACATAATGGTTGCTTGACACTTAGAGCTGAAATGAAAGATGGTGTGGGCAAGTTAAACATACAGACAGATAAGATGAATTGCCCTGTCAGAGTGTTCCTCTTCATCCCCAAACAGCTCTGCAATTAAAAAAAAACCAACAAAAACACACAAAGCCATTGTTTACTTATGTGAATAAAAAAAGAAGAGACCTTCTGATGACACCGTGAAAAACTCTAGTTTTTGTTATGGCTCCAGCCGTCTTCCTATCTACTCTCATGGGCCCTCAAAGTTTACTGAGCTCTCAGTGCAAGATTAGGACCTCCAATGAGCTGCCCGTTTCAATTGCTAGCATCAGTACTTTTTTCCTTTTCTGTATTTGGGTCTCAGAAACTTATGGATGGTTTTACTTTGCCATCGGTAAGACCCCACCATGAGTGATAGTCCATTGTTGTCATAGTTGCCAACTTGCACAGCAAAATTCCAAAGTGTCAAATTGTGACTACTAATATAAATAAACAAATTGAAGAATACAGACTCCTCCCCATGCCTTGGCAAACTTTCTAAAAAAAGAGCTTTAGTTATCAACTCCTCTGCCTTAGTTGCTCGCCTTTCATGACTGCTTCAATTCATTCTGTTGAGGTTGTGTACCCAAAGCAAATATAAAAAAAATGGAAAAAAAATTATCAACAGCAAAAATTGCTCTGAGGGTGTCTCAAATCCATCTCAATTATTGTGTAATTTCAGTATTAAGGAAAAGTATAGTTTTCATAATTGGACATCTTCAAGCAGTGAAAGATATACTGAAGTAAGGCACAGGACAATACCGTTATTTACTTAAAGTATGAAGTTAGAATGACGTCTCAAGTGTAGGTTCTCCACCTTCAACATGTGATAAATAGTGCAACTAACTTGAATGGATTCATTGTGAACTTTCAGGTAGCTTAAGTGAAAACACATTTTTCCTTAAATATTAAAACGTGATCATTAAACTTGATTTTTACTGTGTTTATATCTCTCCCTTTAGCAGTGCCGCACTGTCTTGTGTGTCTTTTTTCCTCTCAAATAGCCAAACAGCTCTGAAAAGACAGAAAGCAATTTTACTGTTCAAAAGTCCATTATGACTGAAAAAGAAAAATAAACAAACCTAAAGACAAAACCATTCCCTCTGCATTCAATCACCATGATGAGAGAAAATGCACATTTTTGTAATCAAAGCTGTATGAAGCCTTCAAGTTCTGTGACATGCGGACGACAACAGATTACTGGGTCAATTCATGTGATCTGTGTTGATATTACTCAGTGTGATATCGTGCAAATATGTTTTTCTAAATATTTCCACCGCTTGGCAATTTTCACTGGGGGACCTGCCTATTTTCACCTGGTTGGAATTAGTGTAGCAAAGGGAGAAAACTTGCATCATCTGGAGTCTGCAGCGGGAGCAAATATCCTCATCTGGATCCAGCCACACAAGTGGTAGAGATTACCCTTTGTGTGAGGTAAGATCAGCTGGGCTCGCTCAGATCACCCATGGAAGCTGTGGGAGCTAAACTCTTTGATTTTGTCTGAAACATATTAAGGAACACTAAACCCAAATGCTCTGCCAGAAAAACTATGGGGGCAATAATTCTGGTAGGCTGAAAGAGAATAGTAACTGGGAGGTTCTGGGGAGACGAAATCTCTTTCCCTCGCATGGCTGGACCTGGAGGAGGACATCTGCCAAGAAGCTGAATGGCTCCGGAGAAGAGCTGCTCGCTCTGTGGTGTGAGGAACGGGAGCTTTCCAGTGCTGCCCTGCCGTTCGTGTACGGATGGATGTGGAGCAGAACAGTCTTGTTCATTCCTGGTCTGAGACAATACCCATTCAAATACATGGAAATATTCCCACTAATGCAGTCGTGCTGAGCAGCCTTTGGCTACTCCTCTAAGACTGTTGACAAGGGCCGGTAGTCACTGTGGGATCTGCGGTTAAAGCCGAAATCGTTTCAGTGATTTCACTGGGGAGCGAGGCAGGGATCAGGGTACAGCTGGTGCTGGAAGCGGCTGTGGGCCCTGCCGGGTTGGGTGAGGAGTTTCCCTTGGCTCCTGGGTGAGCAAAGTCCCCCAGGTGATGCGCAGCAGCTGTGGTCCCCTCGCACCCTGCGGAGCGGCTGGCACCGACTGGAGAAGCCAGCCCGTAATCGCTAGCACCTGACATGCTCTAGATTTAATTTCTGACCTGGAGGTGAAATGCAACGCAATTACAGAATCTGGTTTGAATTAGAACCCAGCTTGGGCACAGCCTGCAAACTACAGTTCTCTTTGCTAGTCATTTGTCCATGACAGCTAGAAAGGCTGAAATAAAGTCGCTGCACTGAGGCGAGCCCAGCAGCTGCCCGGGAAAATGCTGGGGTAAGGACAGCGTCCTGAAAGACCCCGCGGCGAGGCAGCGGTCAGCTGGAGTCTTGTCTGGGGGACGCATCCTCCCCACCCTGCCTTCTGCAGGGCAGCACATGAAGTCCTCCCCGCGGGAGGAAGGCGGGGGGAAGCAGCCTCCCCTCCTCCTCCTCGCCGTTGAGACTCTGTGCTTTTCCTCTCTGCGGCAGGTCGGGTGCTGGCAGGCTGTGGCAGCAACCTGTGGGGCAAGCGGCTGCGGCCCCCGGCCCCAGGGCCATGGCAGAGCCCGGCTGGACCCTCCGGCGGGGAGGCGAGATCAGGAAGCACTGGTGCATTGGCAGCTTTCTCCAAGCGAAATCCCTGAATCCCAAGCAGCATTTGCAAATCCTGCCAGAAGCTGAGGCACAGCACAGGCACTGCAGGGTGTTTATTCCCCACCACAGCCCCGCAGGCTGCTGTCAGCGGGTACCATTTCAGGGAGGTACCCCAGCATCTTGCTGCTCCTTGATGAAAAGGCACAGAGGCACAGCTGTGCTCGAGTAGTAACTCCGTCTGCAGCAGAGGCCCCTCTGCTATTGATTTCTACCCATTCAGCCCTACTGTGGTATATAAAGTAGGCTTAGCGTGAGCCGTTTGCACCAGGGCTAGATTTATTCTTGGTGAGCACGGTTGTGCCTGACATTAGAAACACATCTTGTGCGGAATCTCATTTTTAGCGTCCGCTATAACATGCTTTATTATAGTACGTTGAACAGAGGAAAGGAGGATTTTTGGAAACAAACAAAAAATTAACTCAACATGTTACAGCCGCTTCTGCTGTAGGATACCTGCAAAAACAGAGCTCACCATATGCTAAAAGTATCATATATTGCTTATACCTGTGGGAAAGCTTTTTCTCTTATACATGAAATGGACTGTATTACAAACAGCTTGTTAAATGTGTGACAGATCGGCTTGAAACGATGGTTCTTGTACTCTACAGGCCTGCACATTTGCTAATAAACTGACTACATATACAAACAGTCTGTTCCAGGGTTTAAGCTCCTATTACACTGGTTCATGTTTCAACATGCAGCCACTCTGTAGTTTGTGTTTTCAGCAGAACAAGTAAGTGGATGCATATGCATTACAATTCCAGACATCATTCCATACCAGATGTGGTGCCTTTATTTTTAGTACCGCAGGAGTGTCTGCTGACCCTTTCTCACCCCATGTCTAATGAAAGATTGACTGCTCTGAGTTTTCTTATGGTGAATTATATATTAGAGGACAGTGGATTTAAAAATTAATTCAAGATTAATTTAGGGATGACTGCACATGGAATTATTTGGCCAACAGATGAAAAATGAAAATTTCACTACAAAGAAAAAAAATTGTAGAAGTGTCAAATTTTAATCCAATTTTCTATAAAGAATGATCATGTTCTGAGACCCTTCTGAGGAGTGCAATTAATCATTCAGAGTGATACCCCTTTTCTACTTGCTATGCAAGCTTTCCTCTGAGCCAAAGCACCATCCGTGCTCCTCAGAAGCTGGGATTCATGTGCTCAGTCAGTAAAATAAATTAGCACTGTACCAAATGGCTCCAAATTCGGAAAAACACAATGGCTGAAGCACACACTTAGGTGAAAGGAGACATAGCTATTGCACGGACTCAAAGAGGAAAAAATGTAGTACCACTTCTAGCCAGATTTACAGCTTCTACAAAGGCTTGTAACTTTTTAGGCAAATGAGAAATGAATCAAAAGCCAGAAAATGGATCTCTTTCATTTGAAGCTCTGTTAAATTTTAATGGCAGTGCTAGATGCACTACAGACACCCTGCTTCACTAAATCAAAAGGAAAACACAAAAACGCCTTAATTTTATCTTATATGTTTTACTCTTGTAGGATTTTTATATTAAAAAACAAGAGAAGACTCTACTGAAAAGCTGACTAACAAGATGGATGCTGGAAACTCACCTTACTGAATAAGGAAACAAATGTTGCAAAAAAGGAAAAAATAATGCCTTTGAATTAGTAAAGCATATTGATATAAACAAGATTATACTAAATAAAACGCTCCCGTTGTCATGAGTTCAGTGATATAGTCCCATGTTTATTCTCTTTCTGTCTAAGCATTTTAATATTACATAATTTTTATTGTTCGTAGTAATTCTTCTTTCCTGGACATAATGTGCATGGAGGATGAAAAGAGGAAACCAGATGAAATGCACTGGTTCTTCAGCTGTTAGTAAGATCTCTAGAAATAATTTTTCTGTATTTTCGTATCCACATTTTTTTTATATCAGTTCTTAAAAATTAGCAGTGCCTATTTTTGAAAGTGGTGAGTGAGCTGTAGAGAATGAAGCCTCACACAAATGGAACTGTAAGCTGCAAAGAACTGAATAAAACTGAATGCACTTTCCATTGTGGAACACAGAAAATTTAAAGGCCTTGCTGCAATGTATGAATAATACTGAGCACATAGAATATGTTAACGACAAATTAACTGGGCAACCATGGATGCAGGATAAAAATTGCGTCAAATCAAGGGTTGCAGCCTACAGGAGCGGAGCAGCTAATCTGCAGAGGCTCTTCCTACCTCCCTGTCCGTTTGTACCTCTCTCTGGCTTCTTACCTTGTTAGAAAGGAAAACATTTAAAAAGGGATTCCTGCAGGCTGACTGATTTCTTGCTGAATCAGCCAGCTTGCTACTGAATTGATTTCTACATCTTCCACCTCATGAAAGCTAGAAAATGTTTTTAATTGAACGTGCCCTTAATTTACAGGACATGCTGGTACAGAAAAGAAAAGGCTGAGAAAGGCAACAAATGCATTCTGCATTTATATAGCATAATGATGATGAGGTCTTCTATATATTGGAAATGAATGGTTATTTAATGTATGTTATGTACCAAAAGGCAATGTATATACCATTGTATGTAACAGAAGCATAAACGCAGTAGCATTTAATTCTGAAAAATAAATGGAATCTAATATGGGGGGTGGTATTGAAGAGGAATGTGCTGTAAATGTACAGTGAATAAGGCCCTGTTGTTCCATGATCAGACACTAATGACACTGGAAATTGTTTTGATGATAAGTTCACTAGTTTTCAAACTGTTCTATAGAAGTTCTAATACATGTATTTTCATTGCACTAGCAGAAGAAAGGTAATTTTGCTATCTCTGTTCTAATAGATTTTTTTCAGCCAAAAATTATAATAAAAAAGAAAAATCATGTTTGATTTTTTAGATAAAAAGCATGTAACAGAAATCTTTTCTCATATTGTACAGGACGTATAGGAGGTCTATAATGTATAGCCTTATGATAGTCGTGTCACGAGCTTCTTTATATATCCAAAGCAATTTCTACTGGGAGAGCTGGTCTCCCATACTGTCCTAGCCCACAGTTAACATAAATTTTAACTGAGAAATCCTACAGTTTGTATTTATTACTACCAAAATTAAGATCTTCTATCATTTTTTTGAAATTTACTGTTCTTGGATGAAAGCATAGGTACTTATTCAGGAATGTACTGACCTCTGCAAAATACTCTGGAAAGAAAAAAAAAAAGATTGGGTAAGTGGTCAGCCCTACAAAATTAACATTTACCACATCTTAAATGCTTTGAGACGTAACATCATCTTATGAAGACAAGCTCAGGGCGAGGAGCCAGGAGTTCCCGAGTTTATTCCAGCCCCCACTAGCAGCCCACTGTGTAGCCTTGGGAAAGTTTGCAGCATGGGGGATAAATTGTTATTGAGCTGCTGCCTCGTTAACCTAAGCGTTTGTATTCCTTTCTTGCCTTTTCGGGTTTTATCCCAATCCGCAAGTTTATGAGGCAAGGAGAGTACCTGACTTTATAAGCAAGTATTCTGGGAGGAAGATAAATCTCCAAGCTCCAGGGCATGAGCCAGCCTGTAATGCTAAGCACGGGAAACTTAACTTGCAGGCAGATTATCTCCAAACTGCCAGCTGTAGTGTTTCTTTGTCTGAAGCAGCTGGTACTGACCACTCTTGGAGATACGGTTCGAGGAGAGACGAATCACTGGTTTGATCCAGTATGGCAATTCCCAGGCTCTTTTACAGTGCCAATTATACTACTGGCAGTCAATAACAATAATAAGATTACCAAGAGGAATTTAACTAATGAGATCAAATAAAGAATCAAAATTTGGTGGGGAAGGGAAGGTTGTTGTGTTGCCAGATGTCCACAGCATATTGACTCAAAGGAGTGTGGTTTTTTTTCCCATGGTAATTTCAAATACAGCTTTTCAAAGTTTCTACTTTCAGAGCCTTCTAACGTAATTTTAGTGAAACTGGTGGTTGCATAAAATAAAGCTTGAGAAGGAGTGTGACATATAATTAATGGAAGTGAGGGAGAAGTGGGAGGAAGGAGAAGAAAGATTATGAAAGTTTGCGGGGTGGAAGTGTGCAGATTGGGAAGTGATGGATAACACTCAATTACATAAGAAGCCACAAACAAGAAGGCTGAAGAGGAAACCTTGCTGCACTGTCCTCAGAGTGCATTGTACAGTGCGTTTCTGAACAACAGAGTCTGGGAATCAAAATGATGACAACAGTTAGCAGCCAATGTCTGAGAGCTGCAAGGCACTGAATTCCCTCTATCAAGAGTGGACATTCGGAGGTTCTAAGCACTAGAAAGATTCAAGCTTTGATTGCGGACAGCAGCTTTTGCTTCGCTTCACTTTCCCAATAAATTCTGTTTGTGGAAAGGATAAGGACCCCTGACACTGCTGGAGCTGCGTTAGTCTGTAGGTTAGAGTACTGCAATCCCAGATGGCTGAAGCAATGCCAGCTGGTAGCACTTGGACAAAGAGTTCAGTCTGATGAAATACAGCCTGACAGCTGGTATCAGATGCTGGAGAGCTGTAAGTTTCACTGAACGTGTTGCTGTTGGAGTCATGACAGAAGTTTCAAGGGAGGAAAAAAAAAATTTAATTTGAGAGATGTTAGTAGAGGATCTTGTCTGCATTGAAAGGAGAGCTCAACCATGCTTTGCTGATGTCGCCAGCTGAGGAGTTGGCCTGATGTTTCTAAAGGCCTGTTTACACTACCATATAGTAAGAACTTAGTATGAATTGTTGTTCAGAGGAACCATAGGCAGGTTCCAAAAACAAGCCTAAACTTGAGGCCATTAGCTCGTTTCCTAAAAGCTGGATCCAATTGCATCACTGTATTTTGGCAATGGTCCCGTACTTGCTTTCAGTTCTAGTGCTGAAGGGACAAAAAGTCAGGTCTCAAACTTTATAAGGATTTGAAAATCAAAAGCCAGCATTTTTAACTGCACCTACAGGTTGACCAGAAGAGCAGAAAGCCGTATCATAAAGGGACTCCCCTGCATGGGGACGCAGCTGCATTTTGTGGCAGCTGAAGTTTGGGTCTCCATCAGATGTAGAGTTCAATAAACTACACTGTGAATGATGGAACTTAGACATGTCTGTGAGACAAAAGACAACTTTGAAATATAACTCTTTATCTTTCTAGGCTAGGCATAGGTGTAAAGACAGCTTCACATTTGACTGTCACTATGTCCCGACCATCAGCCCTTAGGAATCCGAGATACCCTCGGGTTACTTTCTTTTCCCATCTGTGTCAGTAGTTTCTGGGTACCTCACACTTAGCGGTCCCCACCCCTGTGACAATATTTCTGATTTTGGACATATCTTCAGAGACGCTCTGTCTTGCCTAAGCACCTATAGCATATTTAAGCATACTACATATTCACAGCTGTGGGGCTGGGATTCTTCCCACCTTATTTTTGCAGTCTAAAAGGCATCAAATCTAAGCTTGTCATCTGGGCTTTATCAAGAGCTAGAGGACATAGTAAAACATGATTGGAGTATGTGGTATGAATTGTCATTGACAGATGCCTATTGCCCTCCTTTAGGCACAGAATAAACAGCTTTCTCAAAGCAGATGTTAACTGTGTGTTTAGTTAAAGTCTGGGCAGGTCAATTCCACTGTGTCTGAGATTTTAAGACATATCCTTCTTGGCATGATTTGTTATCTAGGTTAGGTGTTTCCCCATTCATCACGTCATTGCGGTGACACCTGTTTACCAGTAGCTAAGTTTTTCCTTGTATTGTAAGAAACCCAGCATCTTACTTAGGACCGAGGATCTAGTGGCAGTTCTGAGCCCTGAGATATCTATGCCCTTTTGTGGATTTATCTCTAAATACCAAACAAACAGGGCCAGGGAAGTCTTAGAGCAGATTAAAGGACTAGATGAAAAGGGAGCTGTAAAAATGGGTGTCCATACTGATGCACCAGGCACCTCCCTGTCACACACGATGGTTTTACATATAAAGTCAGTAACAAATCTGTATGAAAAAAAGGAGTGTGGTAGATTAACCTTGGCCAAGGGCCAGACACCCATCCAGCCACTCCCTCACTCCCCCTCCTCAACAGGATAGGAGGAGAAAACAGGATGAGAAAGCCCTTCAGTCGAGATAAAGACTTAAGAGTTCTTAACTCACTTAACAATCACTTAACAATTGCCATCATGGGCAAAAAAGTCTCAGCCAGGGAAAAATAACTTAATGTGTTGCCAGTCAAAATAGATTCAGGTAGTGAGAAACGAAGACAAGCATTAAACCAACACCTTTCCTCCCCCCTTTCTCAGGTTCAAGTCCGGACTCTTCTCCCTTCTTGGAGGGTACAGGGTGTGTGGAGGGGGTTACAGTCAGTACAGAGGAGCGCCTCCTCTCTGCTGCTTCTTCCCTCTCCCACCTTTCCCCTACTCCTGTGCAGGTATTCCCTGTGGGCTGCAGTCCTTCAGGAAAAGCCTGCTCCTGCATGGGCTCTCCATGGGCTGCAGCTTTCTTTGGGGCACATCCACCTGTTGTGGCATGAGGTCCTCTGTGGTCTGTAGTGTGGATATCTGCTCCAACATGGTCCTCCATGGGCTGCAGGGAAACATCTGCCATGGAGATCCTCTTCCTCCGGGGCACCAACACGCAGTACAGGGAGCAAGAATGGAAAGACCTTCCACCTAGCAACTGTAAAAATGCTTCTGTTTACGTGTTTGCCTTTCCAAATTTCCCATTTGAAACATTTTTCCTAATTAATTCTTTCTCTGCTTTTTCATCTTTTCCATCTGGCCTCAAAAATAAAGGGTAGAAGAGTGGTACACCACAAAAGAAGAAAAGCAGGTGACATAAAAATGAAAGCCTTCAAAAGCAAAATGTTTTGTTTTAGAGTTTTGCCTAAAATAAAAATAAAAATAAAACATTTAAACTTTTCACAGAAAGAATTCGATATTCAAAAGATTGTTTTCAATGTGTTATAAAGAAGCCAGCATAGCAGCCTTACAAAATAAAATAATGGATGATATTGGGGAATCCTTTATCTCCTTCTTGAAGAGTGTCGTCAGACCAAAAGGTCAACTTCATCCTTCTTCCACAGCTCTAAGGACAAGGATGCTTTAATTTTCCTTGATGGCATCTAAAAGCAATGAGATAGCATCCAAGAGCCAATCTTAGAAAAGCAACAGCAAAACGCTTGCTTTCTTTTATATCTATATTTCATAATTACTCAGAATTACTGTAAGTCAATAATCAATGCCATTTATTCCGGTGAAAATTATTTAATGGCATAGAGCCATCAAGTCATAACTCATTCAATAAGTTGCATGTATTTCCTCTTTCCCCTGTCCCTCTCACTGTTTGTCACATACACCCGCTGTGTAATGCTTCAAATTAAAAGGAGAAATTGAGGGCGGGAAGTGTGTTACTTGTACATCAGTTTATTAAAACCCCTATTTTCACTGGTGCTTTTAAACGCTGTCGTGACTGGAATAAAGAACTCTGGCATAATTTTTGTTTACTTAAAAAAAGGAAATATTTATAACTTTGATTACTGAATGCAGTTATTTAACTGGATTTTCCTTATTTTTCACCTTTTTTTCTCTGGTGAAATACACTGATCTCTTTTTTTATTTTTATTTTATTTTTTTTTACTTTTACTAATCACAGTGACTATATGGGAACCCTTGTTTTACATGACACAATTTTATGAGTGCAGAAGCCTAGCTGAAAAAGCGGTGACAAAAAATGAGGTCCCAACAGAACAAATCCGCACTTAGCAGAGCTCTTTTATTCAGTGCAATTAAAAGAGCCATCGTTTTTCTTACCACTGCTTGGCGGTGGGCATCAAACTGCGTCTTGGAGAGATGCCAACAGCACGCACCATTGACTCCCCTTCCAGCAGATGCGCAATTTGCCAAAGTATGGGACTGAATGAGGTGAACATGGAAGAAAAAGCTGAGCAGAGCAAGATAAACCAGCATTCACCTTTTGCATGGCTAAAGTCCTGGCTGGTGGAAGGTGGGAAAGACCCCCAAATCTGCGTGGGAAGGGGGCAGGGAGCGTGGCACTCTGGAATTGCATTATCCGAGGAAAGAGCAGACTGCAAGCAGCAGCGGGAAGTTCAGCTTCAGGAGATTTATGAGCAGTGGTGTCCAGAAACCCAGTGAGGAGCCTCTTGAACTGCAGAGCTGTGTTAGGAGGAGCTTATTCCCTCCCTCTTCCCCAGCATGGGCACACTGGGCAGGTGCTAGGACGTTCTGACGTCTTTCCCTGATTTATTTATTTGATGAAAAATAATGAAAGGGATGATCCTCAAGAGTCCTTGGAGATTCCATTAACTCTGCAAATTGAGCATATTGATAAGTTGGTGATTATTTTGAAATGAACTAGAGAAAGTGAAAGGAAAAATGCTTGTAGGAAGGGCCTGTTTAATGTGCAGAGGTTTTAAAGTGTAGGTAATATTTCAAGTGTATCAAAATACAGTAAAAAGACCAGGGGTTAATTATGCTGGCATGATAGTTGGAACCACATTATTATAATTCTCTTGGAAAGCACTATGGAGCATATGGAGTGAATGAGGGGCCTATGTGCACATAACAAGTTCTGTATGGGGATAAGGTGAAGGAGCAAGAGCTCTCCTGTGTGTAAGAGGCACTAAATAAGGGGAAGAAAATGATTTAACTACTTGATAGACTAACTTTGTAAGTAGCAACACATTCAAGGTGCCCTATCCTTTAAAAAAAAACATACATAAATTCACTAACTGCCGTGATTCATCTTCATTTCACAGAGCAAATACTACTACGAATAGTCTACAGAGCACATGCTGGAGAGTTGGCTGTTTATAGACGTTCTCACATTATATCAGTAACTTGATATTTTATGCTGTTCCGATCAGTTAAGCATTTAAATTACAAGTTTGCTTCCCTGCTACTGTATTTTTCCTTTAGATATAGTGTTTGGTGGTATAGATATAGATTTGGTGAAATAGATAAAGATTTTTTTTATTGATAATAGATTTTGGTGTTTCCAATCCTCAAGTAATTGGATTTTTTCTGCAGGGATCCATCTCGGTAAGCAAGAGAAGACAAAAGACCCCCCCAGCAGGGGAGTTGGACTAGATGACTTCTAAAGGTCCCTTCCAACCCAAACATTCTATGCTTCAGTGACTCTGTGAAGATACTCCTCAATTCCAAATGATTCTGCTGGTGGCTTTGAAGTGTGGATGTTTACTCACTTAGCTGAAAACTAATTTTAATAGTCTAATAATAATGTTCTAAGAAGTTTAGAGATCAATCTTAGACTAGGGGACTAGTTTTTAGACAGCTAAAGAAAAGTGTAGTGAATTCAACCCAAAAGGCTGTTTCTTGTTTAAAAGAGGAGAAATTACACACTGGAAAAGAAGGCAGAGAGAATCCACAGAAAAAAAAAGAAAACCACATAAAATGAGTCTGCTGCTAATTTCCACTCAGTGTAGTCTGTGCTAAGCACAACAGGGCCTTTAGTTCATGAAAAAGTTATGCTACTAATAAATAGTAAATTACTTAGGAGATAAGAAACGTAGCCCAATTCAATAGGTGGAGTTCTGAACTAGGGTCCAGTTCTACTTTTAGTCCAATGCACCTAAAGGTTTTGAAATCTTCCAGGGGTGGGATCATATAACTAAATATTCCATGGTGTGAGATGCAGCAAAAATGTGGAATTAGGTAACAAAGGCCACCTGGATATTTTTTTCCTATAGAGTAACTGGTTTTGTTTCTCTTATACTGTTTTAGCAGAACTGTTCTCTACTATTTAGAAGAAGGTGTAGAAAGAGAGTAAATCAGTGTTCATTGAAAGTATTCACTGAGCTTTGCCAAATTAATCTCTTATGCCCAATTTTTAGAGTTTATAATGCGCTTGGGATTGTATTTCCACTTTTCCTTTAATGTCTGCATTTACTTTCACCTCTAATGAATTGATGGTACCAGTATTAATAATTTAACTGGTAAAATTTGCCATTTACAGCATTTCTACTGTAAATTAGAAAAAAACCAAATACTTTAGAAATCAAAAGCTGGTACACAAACTCACTGTGTAGCTAATGTCACTTCTAGGAATCTTCTGATGATGCCTACCTGTAATTGACTTAATCATCTGTTCCAAAGAAAAAGAAGAACAAGAAATTGAAGTTGAGTAACAGTGTACCACATAAAGGAACAATTTTCAGCAGTTTATCAAAGTTACATTTGGATGCATGATTCCAACAGCCATGAAAATGCCATTTTATTTTCCAAACTATGACGTGGCACACATTCACTTCAGTAACAAGACTCTTCATAAAATCAGTCTCTATCCAAGCAGTATATAGCGTTAAAAACATTTCTTTAACAGAAACTAAAATAACAGTCACCCCTTAACAGAAGACTCTCAAGGCTTGGTAGAAGACTTTCAAGAACTAAAAGTCTTCCTCTGAACTCAGTCCTGTCTCTTGTTGAGAGAACAGGGAAGCAGGAGATAAGGCATAGGGAGTATATTTTAAAACATTGAGGTATTTGCAAACATTTACAAGATAATCATGTACCCAAAAGCTGGTGTTGTCTAGGTATCAGCAGTTGCAATATTGCATCGTTTTGTTTACGTAGGTCCATTACACTTCGAGTTATAGCTACTGCATCACATCAGTACTGAAATATGATGTTCACTGGAAAGACTATAATGAATTTGGCAGCAGACGGGAAAATAAATTTGAGGCTGGAAAATAAGGGGGTAAATAAACTCAACCTGTTCGGCTAGATGAAGAGAAAGATGAAAAGTAACTTGATCACAGTGTAAATGTACTTATGTTTGGAAACTGAAAATAATTAGGCAAGGGCATTTCAGCCTTACTGACAAATGTATATTTATCTAACCTCAACTTTCAGCCAGTGTCTGGAAGCTGTTGCTTTTGTAAGTCAGAAGCTTTCCAGGGATTGGAAGCTGAAGTTAAACAAATTCAGTCTTGAAATAAGAAGCAATTTCTTAACAGAGAAAGTAATTAAAGATCAGAACATGCTGTTGCTTCACATGAAGATGGTGAATTCACCATTAGTTTAAATACTGTTGTAAAACAGGGACGCATTAATCCAGCTTCTGAAAGAAATTGTGCAGCCTGTGGGAAATGTTGCAGAGAGAGGACTGGCATATGTATTTGCTACAGGCTCCCTAATGGATCCCTTGTTATTGCAAGGATACAAGGCATTAATGAAAACCTTAGTCTGTCTTGTTCCTGTGAAATGCTTTCATCTTACTCAAGTTCTCAGGCTCAAGTAGATAGGGATAAGAGGATGAAACTCACTGGATTCAGAGTATTGAGGTTAGGGTGCATCCCTCTGGGCTTGCAGGCAGTGAAACGACAGATGTGAGAGGTCGGCAGCAGCTTCACAGGGAACCCCTTTGTGCCTGAGCCTTTGCACAAGCCACACGGTACAGGGCTCCAGCAGGTCCACCACTGGTGGTGGTGCCACATGCCACCTGGACCTTCCAGGTAGAACTGCATTCTGGGGTGCCAAAGTCTGTACCAGGTTTACACGTGTTTAGGAGACCTACCGTTCTTCTTTACCCTGTCCACCAACGGGCATCTCATGGGTGCCCAGCCAGAAACACGAACCCTTGGGGATCAGGGGGGCACATTTTCCCAAATGTGACAATAAAGATAAAAATGAAAGCAAGGGGATGGAGAGAGGAAGCTGAATTTCGGTCTCTTACATACAGTGAGGCTAGTGCATAGATAAGCAGAGGAAATGAGGGAAGAAAACAGACATGAAGTGCCTTTCCCAGGACCACACAGCTGGCCAGCTGGGAGCTCGGCCGACCAGCTGAGACTCTCCCTGCTAGTCTATAGAGCCTATGAATCCTCTAACATCTCTGGTGCAAGCCATTGGGTTGAAATATATTCATAGCTATGATTCTTACAAACAGAAGTAGTCAAGGAGAAAATTTCATTGTTTGTATCAGCTAGTTTTCGTACCTGCGTAAAACAATCAGCAGAGGCCTCAGGAAAGACAGCTTGAACATTATTAATTCACAGTAATGATACAGTGATTGCATAAATATGGAGAAATATTTGATAGCATTTGTTTATATTAAAATTTTGCCCTCTCTCCTCCCTCTCTCCGGCATCTTTTGTTTGACTCTTGTAAAGAATTGGTTCTGCTGTCTAAAGCATATACCCTCTTTATTGGGTAGGAGTATAAAGCAAGGCTCCAGACGTCAGATCAGCACCACCTCATCCTTCTCCCTCCCTGGTTAGTGAAAACACTGTAAATAAAGGCAATACCAACAAAAGAAGAACTCAACAGAGAGCGTCTTCAGTGACCCTCTACCCTACACCCCTACTGTAAGTCACATAGAAGAACAACTGTAACACACGTCCCTAGCCAAGGGTAGCGAGTGGCAGGCATTCCCAATGTGCTGTAATGGGCTACAGCTCTCTGGAAAAGTGAGATTTCATCTTCACAGTTATCCTGAGCCAAAGTGAGAGCTGGAAGCAGAAATTCTGTCAGCCACTCTGAACTCATCTGCTTTGGCATGGTAACACACTAACTCAAGGTATTGTGAAAATATTACTTTTAAGTATAAAAGCTTGGTAAGCTGGCTAGAGTAACAACCAAAATGACACTGTCTCGCTGTTCCTCATTATTGTTAGAAATCCCTTCTTAGAGACCCAGAAAGACGTCTTTAGACTGAACGATGAACATTCTGCTGTACTGTCCTGTTCAGCACCCAAGCCTTAAGGGCAGTCAGTTCCTTAGGTTTTCAGAGGTACATTCTGATTCTGCTATTCAGCTTGGGTAAGGAGCCTCCATAACCACACAAAACCCAGCTAGGCTTTGATCCATACAATCACCTTTCCCTGAAACTGAAGAAGGAAGAGGGAAATTTAAGGAAGTAAACTTTTCAGCCTATATTGAAATATTAATCTATGGCTTCTTGGCTCCTGTGGTCTCACTAAATTAGTACCAAAGCATCCTGGATACACCCAGAGAAATGAGCTCTGCTTCCTAGGAGCAGCGAGGGCAGCTGTAGCAGCAGCGAGGGAAGGGGACCCCAGCATCTCTGTGCTGCTGCCTGGTGCCACCTGGGTTGCTCCTGCTTTGCTTTGCCCCAGTGGGCCAGGCTGGGCTGGGCTGGGCTGATGTGGGCTGTGGGGAAGGAGGCTGCATTCCTGCATGCCGGACCCCTGCCCACCTGCTGTCCACCCACCGCATTGCAAAGACCTGACGGAACTCTGGAAAAGGTATTAATAGGCTATCTCAGAGTAAGGGTCAATAGGAGAGCTTACATACTGCTTAAATTAGTGTGCTATATTTACAGCAGGAGTTGCAAGTTTCAGTCACTGAAAGCCTCTTGAAAAGAAATGTGGCCTCTATGCCCATGACCAATCATTATTTCTTTCCCTGAAGTTATAAGCATGGACAACCACAGTAATGAGTTATCAGACATTTTAAACTGGGATTATTTCTGTGCTTCTTTTTAAGGATGTGGTGTAAAACCCCAACTGATCTCAGTAGGAGATTGGATAGAACAATGCAAAATATTCTAAAAATTCTGAATAAAGTCATCCCTCAGTCATGAATAAGCACATAAGAATGCCTAGGAGAGCATTTTTTTTTTCATAGATGTGGTGGAAATAAATAGTGTTAAATGAAACAAGAGAAAATAGATGTAGATATTGAGAATTCAACATGGAAACGATTTCAAACTTTTATTTTTCAGATTCCCGCAAAAGCAAAAGTCTTCTAATCCTACTCTATTTTAACACCTAAGAATCAATAGTAGAATCTCTATGGACCTTGTGGGTTTAAAATTAGTTAGATGAGTTGCAGGCTCTGCTCTTCGTGCCAGGGCAAACCAACATCCAAACTGGCAAACTTTGCTACTTCCACAGCTGGGTGAGTAGAACCATGGGGAAAATACCACAAACACAAGCATTTGCATGTGAGACGATAATGCAGCTACAGTTTTGCAGATAAAATGTCAGTATCGCTGTTCTGTACCTGTTCAATAACCAACTCTGAGGGATATGTTTCTAGCCACATAAATAAGGTGTTTTTAGCTCATGCAGAAAACTGCCACTTTTGGATCATGGAGGGAAAATAGATTACTTGAGAAAATCTTTGAAAATGTTTGAAATGTAGATAAAGGAGAGTAAATTAAAAATAAGACAGAATGGTAGACAACTTTCAGTTTGGAACTTTTGAGGTCTTTTTATTTTTACAGAGGTAAACTACCTCCAGAATTTCATAAAATAACTTCTCAGTTCTCCAGCATTCTCCACTTGGACATCTCAAACTTTGTCCATTTTATGGTGTAGAAAGATAATAATGTCATCATTTCCAGGGGTAGTAAACCAAGCTCCAGAAACTCAGACAAAGTTTGACTTTTCAGTCTTTAGCAGGATGTGGAAACAGAAACATAGTGCCCTTATGTGTAATTTCCTGCTTCTATAGCTTGGTGTTTCTCAATATAAACCAAGAAAAAATCAAGCTCATATTTCCTCCCATTAAGGAATATGCATGAACTTATCTGAGAGTAGACTATGCCACTGTTCTTTTTATAAGAAATAGCTCAGGCCACACCTAAATACCAAGCAATGAACATATGTGGCATTTGAGCAATTAATTTCCCAGACAACATTTCTGAAAGTGAATGGCAGAGGATGTTTTGTGGGGTTTTTCCCTCTCTCTTGTCTTCCCCTGCCCCCCCCCCCCCCCCCCCCCCCCTTGGTCTTGCTGTTGTGTCTTTATCATACTTTGTACGATGGCATGTCTACTTTGGGAAATGATGATTCCAGTGTGGGTGGATGGAAAGAGATCTGCCAGAGGGTGCAAATTTCAAATTGCTGCCACGGATACACCCTTCTGTGCTGTCTTCTCAAGATACCAGAAAAAGTCTTTAGGAATGCCTGGGGCTTGACTCTCAGCATAGACTTCTATACTATGCAGGTTTTTTTTAATATTAAGGAAACAGACAGTGTAAATACAGCTAATGAATTCAAATTAACTTAATCACTTATTCATAGAGGAGGCCATTATGAAATCCTTACTGGAAGTGATGAAATATTTGTATATTTATCCTGCTGATCCCATTATTGGGCTCAGAAAATTGTTTAAAATGGTGCTTCCAAGTCAAGGTGACTCAGCACTGGTGATCTTTACACTGAAGTCAGACTACATAATTTTAAAATATCGATAAGAACAGTGTGTAAGAAATATTCCAAAGTAGGGTGTAATGCTTACCACTGTAAATGTCAGACTTTGCTATGTGAAATATATGAGAAGTGGAAACACCAGGGAAGTAAAAAATTTGTGTCTAAAATAATGCTAGTAAGGATGACATACCATATCTACCTCAGCAAATAACATACTTTTCTTAGAAGAGAAGAATGGCTGTCTCTAGCTGGGTAAACTGATTACTCAGTTTCTGGTTCCCTGCATATCTGTCCTTATTAAAAGGAAGTGCAGAAGTTCAGCTGGATATGTGCCGTAGCCTGTGCTGCTGACTCTGTCTCGGGAGGGGGGCAGGAAGAAGGAACTGATGCAAGGATGAAAATGAAGGTTTCAGAGACAGAATATTTATGGTAAAGTATTAACTCAAGAAGTCACTTTCTTAGGAAATGTTTTGCTTGTACAAAAAAAAAAGAAGAAAAAAGTGTTACGTCCCCCTTTTAAGTCTTTATTCCCTCAGTGTGGCATAGTACAGACTCCCAAGTGGATGTTTCACCAGAGTTCTGAGTAGCTTACAATGTCTGTGTGTATTTAATGTTTTGTACGTAAAAACTGTTGGCTGATCTGACTGCGTCATTCTCCTTGAAGTACGACTAGACTAATAGGTGTAGGCTGCTTTTCATTACCTTGTATATGTTTGTGTGTCGCCTAACATAGTACTTCTAAGAAAACTCAGCTAACTTATAGTTTCTGTTCATCAGAGCAAGATGTGAACAGCAAGAGAGTAAGCAAGTCTGTCTGCTTATCCTGAACCCTATTGCACACCCAGGCTATGGCACTTAGCCCCATAAACCTTCTTTTTCATGGATACTAACTTATGTTATGCCTTCCTCCTTATAGGCACACTTAATCACTGCGTATGCATAATGATTAGAAATCATGGGACTTGATAATAACATAGGATAGAGTTGCTCCATACAAATTACTGTTTGGAGTAGGGCATACTGCTGTAAATCAGTGCATTGATGTGATATAGAAGAAAAAAAAAGTGAATACATGTTGTGTGCCAGACATTTAAAAATACCATTCTGCTTCTATGAAGATATCATAGAAATGAGACTCATCAGATCTTAGGCATCAGTGCTCTATGTTTATTAGCTGAATTAGTGCTATGTGCTGGTTATGGAGAGAGGGGGAGAAGCTATATTATTTTCTTTACTAAAGAACCCAAGGTCTTCTGATAAGAGCACACTTTCAACGCTCTGTTAGACTCCAGGAAGTCTCAAACAAGTGTAAAATCCATATTCTTGTAAATATGGTGTTCCACTCTCAAATAAAATACCCAGAGATTCTGATACTGCAATTGATATTATGTGAACAATGTATTAGGCAGCTGTAAGAAGTCTTAATGTTTTACTGACACTTCAGTTTGCTTTATTCCTTTGACATAGACATACTTTTGCAGCTATAAGTTCTTAAACAGTTTTCAAAAAAAGCAAACAAATAACAAAAGCCAACTCCCAAACAAGAATACTGATGTGATGTGACTTACGCTGTTACAATCATACCTTTGTTACAGTTTTTACTGGTGTAACTGTGGCTACAGAGAGAAGTCCTCTTTTATACATAGTCGTACAGTTGAAGATGGTGCTATTAATGCACTCTTCCTGGTGGAAGAATCACATCAAGTGAAGTCAGACCAACTAGTTCCTACAGACCACTTAGCTCCTACTCTCCTCAACCCTGAAAAGAGGCATATGGCTTTGAAAAATGAGAATTGCCTATGCTTTATATTGGTAAAAATTAAAAGATATTAAAATAATAAAAATCATCCTTCTGTCTTCAACAGTTGTGAAGGCAAAACTGTGAAGGTGTGGTCAAGCCTAATACTGGTATGTGAGCTATTGACAGTGGAAAGGAAAAGAAAAAATATGATAAACAGAGAGCTGATAAGGAATAGAAAGTTTTAAGTGATTATTTATCTGTGAGTTTGTATTGGTGAAGAGGTATGATCTTATTAACACTGTCTCAGTATTAACAAAGTTGTGTGTGTGTAGAAGGAATATATCTGTTCATCACTCCTATGTAATGCATATGCAGATAAAGATGTACCGAGTATGGTATCTCAGTTAATATATGTTGACTCATATATGTTTGTGACTATGTATATATATGTATGTATACATATACATATGCATAGATATATACACACAAATGCAGCAAGAAACAGGCATGTATATTTAATGTGCTAGAATCAGATTTGACAGTATCAGTGGTACAACACAGCTGTTTTAAAGTGGTTAGCTCACCACTTATCTGTTACAGCCAGGAACAATATAATTACGAATATCATTAATGTCTTATACTAGCTCCAGAGTTTTCAAGTAGGGAAAAAAGAAGAAGAAGAAAGGCAGCTGTAGGTGGGTACCTGTTAGGAGTGACAAACTGTGTTACGGTCTTTAAACATGACAGACTAAACCTGAATCCTCAACAGAATGAAGAGGAAAAGATATTGACTCTTCAGCATCCCAGTACAAACGTCTGCAAAATATTTGTGTTTCCTGGAAGTATTTTTGGTCTTCAATGAACAGCCTGCTGTCAAAGTGTCCTGCTCCTCTTGCGTGGAGATACATGAGCCATGAAAGCAGCCTGCTGCATTGTTGATTCTTTGGTTCTCTCCCTTGATAGACTCAAATTTCAAGGTTTTGGCACATACCTAAGTAAACAAACAAGCCTATATCTAGTCCATTTAAGCAAAAACACAGGACCTTAGGAAAGGCAAATAGGCAATTCATATGCATTTAGAGCCTTTTTGAAGGACTTCAGTAAGTGCTTGTGTATTTTCTCACTAAAAGCGTTTAGAAAGTCACTGACAGCAAATCAGATAATCTAAAGTTGATGGAGTTAAAACTAATCTGCTGCTTAAAAATATTTACTATTGCCACAAGAGAACACTACTTCCTCAAGCAGTCACTTGAGTTTGGGGTCACTTAGCTTTACTACATATCCCTGAATTTTAAGCTAGTGAATCATCTGCTTATGAGAACTTGAATCACAATAAAATGTGAATCTGGAAGGAGCAACATGTCAAAGCACTTTTAAACCCTCATATTTAGAAGTTTTGAATAATTAGGTTGTTTCAAAGTCTCCTTACTGGCTTTGAAATAGGTATAATACTCCAATATATGGATAAATTAAATGTACATAATAGTATATGTTCTTACAATTACAAGTAATTCAGCTACCACAAGTTGGCAAATCATTGCTTATCAGACATCCACAGTACCTAAGTCTAAGTGAGCTGCTTGCTTTGTGCCTGCTGCACTTGTGAAATAAAATCTATTGGCATAAATCTCCTCTTTGGTTTCACTTTGTTTTTACAAGGACAAGAAGCATGCACATGAGCCATTATTGTAGTTCAGAGGACAAGTGGTAACTTGTTAAGTTCTGACAACTGGATCACACACAATGGCTTGAACACATCCCAGATATGATTCTAACAAATCCTTTTATGATATAAAATTATATTGAAATCTTTTTTTTTTAATAGAGACTTAAATTCCTGAAATTGTAATATTCCAGTGAGAAAGAAGAGTTTTTAACCTGTTAATGAAGCATGCTAGGTATTGCTTCTTCTGTTTCACATGAAAGCAGAGCTTCTCGCAATGGTTAAGAAAACAGATTTAGAAAATTTAGTGAAATTTCGCAATCCCAATCAAAACTTCCCTTTGTAACATATGTTACAACAAACTGTTAAGTGAGATGCTCAGGACTCCGGTACAGAGTTCCTTGCTCCATCTGAAATGCAGTGTGTTATGGTTTAGCCTGGCTGGATGCCAGGTGCCCACGAAAGCCACCCTGTCACTCCCCTCTGCAGCTGGACAGGGGAGAGAATATATAACGAAAGGCTCATGGGTTGAGATAAAGACAGGGAGTGATCACTCAGCAATTACCGTCATGGGCAAAACAGACTCGACTTGGGGAAATTAGTTTACTTTATCACCAGTCAAATGTCAGTGTGGGGTCCCTCCCATGGGAGACAGTCCTCCATAACTTGTCCAACGTGAGCTCTCCTCAGGGGCCACAGTTCTCCATGAACTGCTCCAGCACAGGTCACTTCCATAGGGTGCAGTCCTTCAGGAACAGAATGCTCCAGCGTGGGCATCACAAGTCCTGCCATCAAACCTGCTCCAGCGTGGGCTCCTCTCTCCACAGGTCCACAAGTCCTGCCAGGAGCCTGCTCCAGCGTGCACTTCCCATGGGATAATAGCCTCCTTCGGGTATCCTCCTGCTCAGGTGTGGGGTCCTCCATGGGCTGCAGGGGCACAGCTTGCCTCATCATGGTCTTCTCCTTGGGCTGCAGGGGAATCTCTGCTCTGGTGTCTGGACCACCTCCTAATCCTCCTTCTTCTTGGCAAGGGATGTCAAAAATAACAAGAAGGGCTTCTTCAGCTACATCAGCAGCAAAAGGAAGGCTAGCGACAATGTGGGGCCGCTGCTGAATGAGGCGGGTGTCCTGGTGATGGAGGATGTAGAGAAGGCAGAGCTACTGAATGCCTTCTTTGCTTCAGTCTTCAGTGCCAAGGCAGTCCCTCAGGAATCCCAGGCCCCGGAGGTGAGAGAGGAACCCCGCAGAAAGGATGACTTTCCCTTGGTTGAGGAGGACTGTGTGAGGGATCGCTTAAGCGATCTGGACGCCCACAAATCCATGGGCCCCAATGGAAAGCACCCACGAGTGCTGAGGGAGCTGGCAGATGTCATTGCTGAGCCACTCTCCATCATCTTTGAGAGGTCCTGGAGGACAGGAGAGGTGCCTGAGGACTGGAGAAAGGCCAATGTCACTCCAATCTTCAAAAAGGGCAAGAAGGAGGACCCAGGGAACTACAGGCCGGTCAGCCTCACCTCCATCCCAGGAAAGGTGATGGAGCAACTCATCCTGGAGGTCATTATTTAGCAAGTGGAGGAAAAGAAGGTTATCAGGAGTAATAAGCATGGATTCACCAAGGGGAAATCATGCCTGACCAATCTGATAGCCTTCTATGATGGCATGACTGGCGGGGATATTAAAGCTGTCTTTCGTAGAACCAGTTATTCCACAACGGCTGTTACAGTGTAGCCCGGTGTACAGGAATTTGCCACAGTGCTTAGGCCACCAGGAGTCCCTGTGTCCTCACCCCCTCTGACATGGTCAGCTCTGTTACCATGCAATTCACAGAATCACAGAATCACAGAATGGTAGGAGTTGGAAGGGACGTCTGTGGGTCATCTAGTCCAACGCCCCTGCCGAAGCAGGGTCACCTACAGTAGGCTGCACAGGACCTTGTCCAGGCAGGTCTTGAATATCTCCAGAGAAGGAGACTCCACAACCTCCCTGGGCAGCCTGTTCCAGTGCTCCATCACCCTCAGAGGGAAGAAGTTCTTCCTCATGTTCAGACGGAACCTCCTATGCTTCAGTTTGTGCCTATTGCCCCTTGTCCTGTCGCTGGGAACTACTGAAAAGAGTCTGGCCCCATCCTCTTGACATCCACCCTTGAGATATTTATAGGCATTTCTAAGGTCCCCTCGCAGCCTTCTCTTCTTCAGGCTGAACAAGCCCAGTTCCCTCAGCCTCTCCTCATATGAGAGATGGTCCAGACCCCTCATCATCCTCCTAGCCCTCCTCTGGACTCTCTCCAGTAGCTCCTCATCTTTCTTGAAGTGGGGTGCCCAGAACTGGACAGAGTACTCCAGATAAGGCCTCACTAGGGCAGTGTAGAGGGGAAGGAAAACCTCCCTCGACTGGAAAAAAAGCAAAGTGTGAGAAAGGGTTACGAGGAGCTTTGTCTGGAGCCACTCCAGCTTGGCTCAGGAGCTTCACAGCCCTCACCTTGGTCCTTGCCTGAAGAACAGTGGAGGCATGTTTTGCCTAGCTGTGTACCTTGCTGATTTTGACCTGTCCTTGCTCACTTGGGTTTCTGGCTTGATGTTGGAGCAGTCCTGCCACTATAGATTTGCCTGGACATCACTGGGCTCTCAGCTGACCAGGATCACCTGTTCTACTTGAGGGCTTGTTCTTCTTGTTTGAGGGCTGTGAGATGGGTCCTGAGTCAGTGAATACCCTACCCAATTGGCCTTACTGTCCTCCCAGGCTCCTGGTGCCTCTGCTCCTGCAGCGAAGCCTCACTCTTACAGCTCTTGAACAGTACTGTGTTCTGGACTAAGGGTCATATTTATTCTGCTCTGCATTATGAACAGAATAATTGTTCTAGAATAAAATCACTGTGATGGCCAATTTCTTCTTGTAGACTAGATCTAAAAGGATTTTCTACTTTTAGAACTGGAGATTTGATGGGGGTCAGTGTCCCTAACCTGGCAAATCCTTTTCAGTATGGAAATGACATGTAGAGAATTAGCAATAGAGTTGTGTGAAGCATTTGCAATGAAGCCAGACAGCACAAAATTGACCTCTTTGGGGATTTCATTAAGAAGTCAAAAAAATAGGCCTGTGTTGCCAAGAGTTTTCCTAGTGTTTGCTGGCATGACGGGTCAACCTTGCCACCTTGTGTTTTGCCTTGCAAGTCAAGCAGTGCTTGCAATTTCTTGTGGCTTTTATGCAATGTCAGATATAAAGTGTCTTTACTACATTTTTGCTTTGAATTGCTGAACAGATTTCAACCAAACACTTAGAAGAGAGAAAGTGAGTTTAAGTAGCTTGAAATTGAAGGAAAAATTGGCAAGAATGTCACTGGAGAAATATCAGAATGTTTCTTATAAAAAGTACAAAAAGCAGTCAGTATTTTATCAAAGAGAGTGAGCAGGATAGCTCAGGTGACTACTAGTCTGTTCCCTGATACCAGTGAAAGCAGAATAATGGAAATGGTTGTATGGAATTCAATTAATAATGAGTCGAAGGATCAGAATATATTTAGTGCCAGCCAATACAACCTAATGGAAAATAGGTCTTGTCACAAAAACCTAAATTCATTCTTTGATGACATTGCAGGTTTGGTTGAAAAAGAACCTATGTAGACATAATGTGCTTAGAGTTATGCCAGGATTTTCTGCTTCCTGCAGTAAAAGAAATATAGCGTTGAATTATGTCAAGAAGGTGCACAGTAAATGAATTCTAATTGGCTGACATTTGAAAAAGTAGCTGTCTATGGCAAACCATCATCAAAGACAGAGCTTACTGATAGAGTTGTGCCAGGATCAGTGTCAAACCTAGTTCTACAGAACAATTTTGCCAGTGATTCTAAATACACAATTACTAATGATAAAGTTTTCCACAAAGTTTAGTGGAATAATAAATAACAATGAGAAGAAGGCATTCAGGCAGAGACATCTGCTCTGCAACACCCATGGTTCTGATTAGCTTATTGAAAGGAAGACTCAAGGTGGGTTGATTAGATTGCAAACAAATCTTCATGGGAAGAAGATGATAAATCCTAAAAAGCAGTTTAATCTGGGAAAGAAGAGTAAAACAAAAATCAATAATAGAACATTTTAAGTCAAGCAAATTCAAATTAGAAATATTAGGCATAGACTTTCAGTAGTCAGCTTGATTACCATTGAAATAAATTGCCAAGAGAAGTATGTTAGTCAAATACATCTTCCCAGATTAAGTGTAGAAGTAATCCATAGTATTTTATAACATATAGGAAATCTGAAAAGATGTTCTAATGTTTCCATAAACACAATAAATCTCACAATGTTGATCAATCATACCTAAAATTGTAACTGTCTAAAAAATTTCAGATGTGTTCTGAAACTCCTCTGTGTAGATGGCAGATCAAGTCTAAAGGGTTCGTATTTTGCTCTCACTGAGCAACCTTCTCCATGGACAGGAGTGGCCATCCTTGGAGATGAGAACGAAGAGCTGGGTTGCGTGGACCAAAACCCTTTTAGTCAGATCTTCTGCCAAAAGAATGCAAACATAGCCTAAAATTGTTTGCAGAAATTCTTTACCATCCTAAAGAAGACTTACATTATGTTTCTCTGTGCTTGTTCATGAAGATGATGTTTACTGGTAAAAGTCTGCGAGTTCCTTTTGCTGAGCCACAGTTCAAAGCAGTCAACAGGAGCTTATGATCTTTAGATCAGAATCTCAGCTAAGGAATCAAAACAATATGTATCTAATCTGATGTATTTTGACTGCAAAATATCTTGAGCTTACTCATACTTCTGCATGAACCTAACTTCACATATTTTAAGCATTTCCAGGTCTTTCAAAAATGACAGAATTGCATAAATCTAAGTGCGATAATAAATTCCATCATTAAAATCTTGGAGAGTATCAAGATCCATAATGGGACTTAGTAAAAATTTCTGAATAAATAACAACATAGTAAGAAGTTAACCTGATGAGTTCCCTGTAGACTTTCATGGAGCATTGGAATATGATGCATATTTAAGACTATGATGAACACTCCACTGTTCTAGAGAACATCAAATTAGAAGGCTCCATTCTTTGCTGTGACATTAGAAACACAGTTAATACAGCAGATGCCAAAAATTTAATTTTTAGCAGGAAGACACCAAATTCCAGTAAGCAGCTACCCTGCAGGGTTTTTCAAAGTTTGAATATGTTGCACAATATATTCTACTTATAATTTGTATTTTTGCTGTTGTTTCTGATTTTCATAAGATCTCAGACAATGAAGGAATACAGATCTATTGTCTAGATGTTGATTCTCTGCTGGAACTTTTGTAATTTAAAGAAGCCACTGTAATCATAAAAACTCTGAAAAATGCAGTCTTGGTCTTTGGTCTTGTTATGCCTTTTAGGAAAGCCTAAAAGTCACAGGGGTCCTAGCAGTGTACAATTGGAACCTCTTTGGCACACACATTGCAAAAAACTATCTCCAAGGATTCCCTCATAAATTCCTGTGCCAACACCTGCTAATAGTAGGGTGCAGAAGAACATAACGGACTTTTAAACAGCCAGGGAAACAGCTGGCTCTTCTCTATGAGAAAACAGATGGAAATTTGGAGAACTGGTAGTGTGGTATGATTTCTAATGGATGGCCTTAAACTATATCTGAGTTAGAAGAAAGGTAAAACAGAGTCAAGCACTGCCAAAGCCTACTAGAAGCTAAACCCACAAAAATATTAGGATGGTTTTACTGGCACAGACCAAGGGCTCACTTAATCCCATGTCCTGCCTGAGCCTCAGAAGGCAAAAGTGCCATCCTGCCCACTGGCTGCAGGCATCCCCATGTCTGGGGCACGCAGCCGCTTTGTGTGGGGCTGCTCTAGCTGCTGCAGCCCTCTGTGCAGCAGCTGAGCTCCTGGGACTATGTTGGCAGGGGAGCCATGGTGAGATTCATGAGCGTCTCCAGGGTCTGCCTACTAAAATATACAGGGTAAACAAGTCCAGGATGTAGCACTTGAACCTTGCCTGTACTTGAAGAGGCTATTAAATGCAGGGTCAGAGAAACGTTGGTGAAGACCACCCTGCAGAACATGCAGAAAGTATTAAAGGCTTAGTTATTGTGTGGCCAAAGGGGTTGTCCCTCGGAAGGCAGTGCTGGAAGCAGTACCCACATATCCCCGGGGATCATATTGCATGTGAAGCCTCTGAGGTGTCAGGTTGGTACCATGTGTTCAAAGCATCCCAGAGCATGGCTTCTTGGAAAGCAGAGTAGACTCTAGTCTTGGTATTGTGAGTCGATAAGAACCTGGCATTATGAGTCGGTATGAACCTCCTTGTCTCAGACTGGAGATGGGCTACATAAGAACTTGTCATGACATAGAAAGGACACAACCAACTATCTCACGTTTGGACAACTAAAACCGTGAAGTTTCCTGTTGGCTGGACTTTACAAGACCAAGTATCCTTACTTATACTAACACTTTCCTTAGCATCAACTGCACTGGAGGGAGTGGGTGTCTTCTTTTCAGAGAATGCAGATCTTAATCCAAACATCAAAAAAAAAGATGTTTATTTATGGATACCTGTATATTGTACTTCTAGGCTTGCAGACAACATAACAAAAGCGGTCTGTTACAGCTTGAAAACTAGAATAATTAGAACAAAATAATAATGACTATAAACATGCCTGGGGAAGCGTGAGAACAAGAACAAAAACAAAAAAAGACTAAGACTAAGACTAAGAAAGACTGAGCCTCCAGAAATCTGCCTGTTAATATTCTCCTAGCTTCTGACTACTCTTATATTTGGGAGTATCTTGAGCCCACTGTAGTTTGTTTAGTTATCCTGAATGGATCTTTCTTCCAAGTGGATGTTCAGTTTCCTTTTGAAATCCTGTAAGCTACTTGCATCTACATACTCTTCAGACAGGAGTGCCATGGGTCTGCTACCTGTGGAGCAAAGAGCTGACACCCGGGATTTCCTTAAATGAAGGAAGAAATAAACCACTCAGAACTGACAGTATCTGAAATTACTCATGCATGACATCTGACATTTGATGACTTAGATAGTCCTGTTCCATTTGTTTACAAGCATATATAAGAACACCAACTTCTGTGATTCCTATCATGCAATGCAGCATTCATGGCAGCACCATGACTTCCTTAGTTTGGTAGGCTGCCTTAATTATAAATCTTCAGGAAATGAATTCTGCTGGAAGCTTTTCCAGCACCTTGCAGCCATCTTCACATTCAGCACGGTCAATGGACTTCAAGTTTTTTTAATCACAGAGTACTGTTTACAAAAAGTTATGCCCCCCTTTTACCTGCTTTTACTTGTCTCAGCCTGCTACATGGATATGTAGCATCTTTAAGAAATATTAATAGAAACCTTGGTTTAAAATGTTTTTGAAGTGTTGTTGAGCACTCTTTTTTCCTACATCTATATAATTATTTTCCTTCTGCTATCAGTGATGAAAATATGTTAAAATAAAAATAAAGGTCGACTTTGAAATTCTTGAAGGCTAGATAAGGACTTTGATACAGCACCTGTAGAAGTTGAGGTGATTTTTCTTTATTAATTTTTAAGCAACAGATTATTTCCTTCTGGGATACATGAGGATACTGTCTTCAAGACCTTGAAAAAAATTGTATGTTAGGTCTCATTAGTACTGTCAGGTAGCAAAATAACAATATGAGAAGTGGCTCATGAATGGGAATCTTTTTAAAGCAATTCCTTTGTTTCATATTTTAAAGGTTATTCTGAACAAAGAAAATGTGCAAACTGTGTCTTTCACAAAATGTATCAATATTGGAATAGGAGACTGCTTTGCAATTTAAACTAGAATAATTGGTCTGACAGGCCAGGAGGCCGTAGTAGAGACCTGGTCTCAGCTCAACTCTTACTGAATCCTGATTTGTTACCTGGAAAGGAGACCTCTGATTCAATATTGATTGCAGTCCAACAACCTTTGGACCCCCAAAGTCTCTTCAGGTCAGCAAACACAGTATATTACTGGAGTAGAATGAAGGAGTCAGCACACAGAGGAAGTGTTCCCTCTCCTTCTGTCACTGCTGCTTTTCTTGCTTGTGTCTTGAGACAGTGGGGAAATGAGTCCCTCCATTTTAAGCGTAACTGGTTCAGATATATCATGATAAAAGCATGTACAAAATCATGATTTTCTCTTCTGAAACACACAAATCTTTCATTTTATATTTCTATCTCTAGCAGCTATAAGGAAAAAAACCACCAACACCTGAACTGAACATAATCCAGGCTAAGTGATGAGAGCCTACTTGTTAAAAAGCAACTGGCAATTTTTCTAGTCTGATGTAATAACCCTTAAAGCAATCTAATCTTCAAATATATATTGTTAAGTCTGCTCTGAAACTCAGTTTTTACATTCTGTTCTCTCTAGTCTCATAAACGGAGGCAATCAGAATTGCTAGCAATCCTCAAAATGTAGGTCAAGATGTTTATATAATATGAAGTTGAAGATTCATTCTTAGTTCTTGGTAATAATAATTATTATTAGTCGGGATAATGAAATCATTGAGGTGTCTGATCTCATACCATTTGTTGCATAAGGCAGTTTAGGAATACTGCCATCTGTTATTATGTACTACAGTGATTAGAGACAGGCAAAACTGAAGTCCTCCTTTTCAGCAGTCTGGAGATCAGGAACATGAGTTGTCAAAACATACTGAGCAAAACAACCTGCATTAATATTCAAGTAAATAATTGCGTAGCATCTCAACACTGAGCAGCTAAGACTAAACAGCTCCAGAATATATAGCAGAATCTAATGAACAAACCCTTCATTTATGACAGTGCCATACACAGATATAATAGAGTTATGGGTAGGTATAACAGCAGTCTATTGTTAAAGAAAAAAAGTTAAAAAGAAGTTTTATTTCCTGCAAATTATTCAGAGAGTTTTCCCCTCGTCTATTTATCGAAAGATAGTTCTCTCTTAATTAACCTGTAATATAGCTCGATGGGAGAATGGGTGAATTTCTAATTTAAGTTTCAGTCGAGGGGAAATATAGCCCATATCCAAGTCTCTCCCCTGAGATAATTTTCACTTGCGCTAAAGGTGGGGGCTCCTTGCTAAGGTTTAGCCCAGCCTGAGTTAGGCTTTGGGCTAGGATAAGTCTAGAAGGGAGATAATCTCTAGAGCCCCAGTGGGAGTGGGGCTGCAAAGGGGTCACCCGCAATCTGTTTTCTGGGAATACACACCTCTTCTTTTTCCACATCACAGACTCAAGCTTACCAAGTCATTCCCACACCTGCGGAACAAGGCCTCACCCCACAGCAGTGCAGTGTCCTCTGTGCACAAGAATGTTCAAGGTGCTCGCTGCTATCCATCTCGCTACAGAGTCCCAGCAGAGACAGAGCAGCATGGCAGAAGATCATTAGCCACAATTTTTGTTTAGATGAAGGACTGCGCAGTGTTGTTATTACTGGTGAACTATCAGTTTTGCACTCCAGCTCTGTTTCTCCTAGCATCAACACTAACTGCCATGGGAACTCGAGCGCAGTTACTGCGTCACCATGGTTCTGTTAAGCACAGAAGGCTAAACCTGAACCAAAAGCATTGACTGGTGGAATGAAAGAAGCAAACCTTAGCAGATTTAGAGAATATTTCTTATGTATTTATTTCAATGGCTCAAATTTTCAAAGCAAGAGAATTTGTCCTGAAAACAGCATGGTTTTGGAACTACCTTTTCATTTATAAAATAGCACTTTCCCCTGAAATGCAGTCTTTTCCCATTTAAAACTAAATTTACTAGAAATTCTCCACATGACAATATTTTAGTACCTTCTGAGAGACTTTGGTTCTAGAATAAGGCTAGACTGTACTTACACACTAGGTTTTGGGGCAAGCACAGAAAATTATATCCAGCTTATAGTGCTACTTTATGCAGTCCTCAAAAAGCAGACTCACCACTATAAGTGCTCGGTTTGAATAAAGAGTTTACCTGTTTGGGGAGACCCTATTATGTTCCAAATGCATTGTTGGCCTGGTCATAGTCTCTTGATAATGAACTGCATAAAACAAGGATTAATTCATTGTTAACTGCTTTATCTCAAACTATGCAGACATTGCAAATTCATTTGCATTTCAAAGCAGGGATTTGCTCCAAATATTCAGATTGGCTTGAGAACACCTGCTTTTCAGATGCAGCAAATAACATATACACACTGTTTCTGAAAGGCAAGCTTCAATCTTATTACGAAATTCAGTATATCAGAAACTGAAGGATGGAAAAAGGCAATAGCAAATAAAGTCAATTTTGAAATATGTAAGCAGCATTCTGGAGAATTTTTTTTCTCTGTACTAATGCACAGGCATATATTGGAGCTTGAGGCTCTTGCCAGGGATTTCTGTTCCTTGGGTCACCTCAGCAGGACAGAAGCAACAGCAACAGGGGAGAAGTGTGGGGTTTACAGTGCTCCCACATATGACTGGCATCTCATTGTGGAGCCACACAAAGAGCAGCTGCAGAGGAAAGTAAGTGTGCTAGTTCCCAGCTCCTCATCTAGTTCATACATGAAGACAGCACATTAGAGGAATATGAAAGAAAATAAATGCAAACATAGTATTTCAAGCAGTGCCTGCTGAAATGTGAAAAACAGATGAAAACCTTAAAACCTTATACATGGTATGCATAGGAAGCACAGAGGGGAGGTGTGCCAGGGGGACTGGAAGTAATCCGGTCAAATTTTTAAAGGCGTGTAAGTAACTATCAGAAAATGTTTGACTGTAAAATGCAGAATGACACAGCGGGTATTACAATTTTCAAGGATCCAGAAAAAGTAAATTCTGTGTTTTCTGAGGCATTTATCTGACTGAATATTGATATCTACAATGGAGACATCTGAGTTTGTTATCTAACCAAAGGGAAGAAATAGATATTTTTTGATTATGGTTAATTCATTTTGATTCATTTAAATTCAGATATGTGTATTAGAAGGTGATGACTCATGACTGAGAGGTGACTGTAGCTCTGATATTTGGTCAGAAGAATCCTGCCTCTGTCTTGTTGAGACTATGCAAGCTCTTTGCAGTAAACCCTAACATGCTTCATTTGTCTCTTGCTGAGGTAGGGATATTTAACCTGTACTGAGGAGAAAAACAAAGCTTAACCATTTATTTTTAAGTAATACTTAGATAGAAGGTAATACATGTATATATAGTCCTGTGAGTATAACATTAACACCATTTTTAATAATCAAGGCAATGTTGTAATAGTCACAGCCAACCAAAAGAAGCTACCCATAATGCAGCTGGAAAGACGTACAAACACTCCTGCATTTGATGATATAATCCTTTGTGATAACTTTACTGCATTGAAGATAGAAGTCTCCAATAACTTTCTTGAATTGCACACATGAAAATCATGAAGTATTCGACGTTAACAACCTAAATACTGTGTATATAGAATCATAGCACTTTGGGGGAAACTTTTGCCCTTAACCTGATTGATGGTTCGAGAGTCATTTCAAATGATGACTGGTCAGAAATTTGAAGGACATTTAAGAACTCCACTCACTCATCAGGAAAATTTCCCCCATGGGGAAGTTCCTCATAGGTCTCATTCATTTATACCTAGAGCTTCCTCTTAGGATGCAAGCTGGCAAGGTGCTTTCATCTCCAGCAGCAAGGCTATGGTTGTAGGTTAGACTCATCCCATCAAAATTTATGCCAAAGACTAAGGCACCTGTGTTACAATGACAGTCAGCCTTGGTTCTCTGGAAGCCATAGGTCAGCTGTGGTTCTGTGTACACTTCTGAAAGAGCCTGTGTCTTCAGGTACAAGACAGAGAGATCAGGCTGACCATTTCCCATTTTAATCCACCTCACTGAACAGCCCAATTTTTAATGTCATGATTTCATACCTTAATTTCTGTAGGTAATCCCACAACCACTCTAACCTTCTGAATTTAGAGGCACATTAACAGAAAAATATGAAAACAAATACCTCTTCAGTCATAAAATACATGTATATTCTAAGGGAACAAGGGCTTTGTTTGTCACTTTTATTCTTTAATCGCAGATATTCAAGCAGTGGGATGTAGAGAGCTTCCCGAGATCCCTAACAAACTAAATTCTTCTGTTTCCATTAATAATCACTAGAACTAGGGTTCTCGAGGAATTATTTTCTCTCTTGTGAAGGAAAAACAAAATTTAAAAGAAAAAGCATGGTAGCAAAAGCTCTAACAAAAAGTCAAAAGATTTTTTTTTAAATGATATGTAGGAAATTATTTAGAGTTGCTTAAAAATGTCCAATGAGATGAAACTTTTTATTAAATTTTTTTCAAGGTAAAACTGTAGTGTTCAGCATTGTTAAAAAAAAAATAATTGTAAATTTGTTTTTTCAACATAAATTTCCTTTTGATTTTTATTAAAAAAAAAAAAAATTCCACCCTCTGAAACTGGAAGAGAATTTTGTTGGGATGAGGTGGACTGCCTATCACTTAGAGCTTTCACATCCAGAGTGGAGACTTCTGTGGAAGACTGCAGTTCAAGAAGGCATTGATGCCAAAGAAGGAGTTACTGGGTGAAATTGTATTGACTAAGTCAAGCAAGAGGTCAAACTACATAATTATAATGACACCTCTGGCCTTAAAAATCTATCTCTTCCTGCATAAATAATGCATCCGGCATTATACATAGTAGGCAATAATGATATGATTAATTATCTCTAATTTTCATTACACGCGCAGCTGCTAGTCTATACTTAATAAAGTTACTCCTTCATAAAGATATGATCTCTGAGAAATTGATGATATCAAGAAAAACCTGAGTCAATATGTTGCACAGGATTCACATTCATGAGCTGGTTGATAATTTTCTGACTGTCTTTTTTCCTCTTTTTCACTTGTTCTTAACCTTCTTTTTTTCCTGGCTATTGCTAACTAGAAACCAAAATCAACTAATTAAAAATTGTTCATGTAGAAATTCTGGTTTCTTTTCCTCTAGGCCAGTCTTTCTCCAAGTTCTTAAAGGGACTCAGCTTTTACCCACCAATGTAATTACCCATGTCCTCATAAAAGTTCAGAGCTCATTTAATCATGAAACAGAAGAGTTAGATTTTAAAAAACGTTCTCTTTGTGTAACTCAAGTTTTGAAATTCTTATCTTTATAGACACATCTGTGCTTTTACTCCAGCAAGGCTAAGGAATAAAAAGATTGGAATTCGAAACGTAGATGAAATTCCTCTACCAAGAAATAATGATTGTTTGAAGGTAGGGGAGGAGGAAAGTTCTGCAGTGAGACCACTGCACCAGCAGACTGAAATGCAGAAACTAGGAGGTACGACAGGCACAAGCAAGAGCACTCCACAAAGCCTTGCGCAGGCTGCTATAAGCTTACCAGCTTGTCTGGGGGCTCATTTTTATGGAAAGAAGGTGAGTAGCAATTAAGAGTTTCCTCCAAAGTTTTCCTACACAGCAAAGCGACATTTGACGTTGTTATTACAGATGAAAAGCTAAGTTACAGAGAAAGGCTGATCAACTGGCAGAGTCAGAAGTGGAAACAAATGGTTTCCATTAAAGCCATTGGCAGAGGTTCGGTAGATGTCAGTAGGAAGGCAGGATGTCAGTGCTCACAATATTTCAATATGTACTTCAACAGAAATAACCTCTTCCAAAAGGTATTTTATTAGAAAATATCTGAAGCCAAATAGAAATACCTGCACCAAGAACCTCCCAGAAAATGCAGGAAAAAAAGGGTCCAATGTGATTTTTTTTTTTAATATTAGTCCACATCACAAAAAAAATCTGTTTCTGATAGAAAAGTATAGAATGGCCTCTCAGGAAAAAAAAAACCCCTCAGCAAAACAAAACAAAGCAAAAGCCCATCAAAAACTCAAAGGACAGAAGGAACTGGAAATTTTAGGAGTTGTAGCTGGAATCTTTAAAGCAGTCAAAAGAGTGATGTGACTGAAGGGTGTGTTACATAGTATCTGGTGTGTGGCCTTCCATGAAAATGAGGGAGTAATCCTGCTCCAGATTCAATATTGATTTCAGTGGGGTTCTGGTAACAAAGCAAGGTCCAGATCTCCCCCATTCCATCCACGCGATTTAGACACCAACCTCCAGTTAATGTCACAGAAAGCCAAAGGCTTCTCTCTTATATTGTCTAACCCTGGAGACGCCTAAAACTTACTGGGACCTTCCTGATCAGCCTGAAAATTCCCAAGGTGCCGCAGCTTGTGTTCCTACATGTTGTCAGGAGCACCTGGCTGGGGAACTGGCACTGACTCCTGCTTCAGGGCCACTGTGATGAAAAGTTCAGGTGGAGAAGTGCCTGGGGCTGCAGCTTTGTGTAGTTTTTTGTTTAATTTGGTGGTGCAGCTGGCTGACGAGATTCCTCCCCCATCTGTTGTTCCCACCCCCACATTGCAATTTGCTTTCTCCTCAGTTGTGCTCTTGCAACTCTCTGTAGCACTTTGCTGGAAATGGGACTTTTAAAATGACGCCTTTGGAAAAAATCTTTAGAGAATACCCTTGTTTCAATACAGCTCACTCTTGTGGTCTGGCTTACAGCTTTACTCCACGGGCAATTACATGAGAAAAACTGAGCAGGCAGAAATCTGTGATGCCAAAGAAGGAACCAGGTGGCAGGAGGGATGCAAAGGTGGTGAACAGGCTTTGCCATGGGAGGGAACTGCAGCGCGGGTTCCCTGAGGGGTGCAGCCCACCAGCTGCGCTTTGAGCACGCTGAATTCCTGCTGTCATCGTTTCAACCCAGGCCCACTTTTTGTGCAATAGCCATGAGGACTGATACTGCAGCCGAGATGTATCCGTGTACGGCTTTTAGGCCTTGCCTAACGTGACGGGGCCTAAGACGTATTTTGAAGAACACCGGAGTAACCAGGTACAAAGGCATTTGCTGAAGCGAGGCTTTACTGAACTGGACATTTGATTGCTTTTGGTTGTTATTAATGGCTGTGCAGTGTAAAGGAGAGTAACAACGAATCATCAGCCATACAGACAAACACTGCTGGAATTGCAATGGTTTGAATATTGGAGCAGAGGTGGTTTATCTTTGTGGAATTTTTTTAGAAAACCCCAAGATTCACCTCTTTGAGCCATCATAAAACAAACTCTGCTTTCTGAGCTATTTTCTCATTGTAGAACTGCTTCTATGGTAAAGTTCAAGCCAACACTATAAGCAGAATTGCTATTTTTTAGGTCTGGAATATGAAGCTCATAATATTTTAAAAACTAGGCTCATTAATGTAGTTCTGCTCTTTCTACAGCAGCCAAGGATCTTAACAGCAGTAAAATTTAAGACCACATGTGAGGCCTTCCCTACTGAAAACTCAAAAATTACTTATCTTATTGGGGCACAAGCAGAAGTGGAAAGCAGGAAAGAGGAGCTGCAGTGGCAGTGTCTGAAGTCAAGTTCTCCAGTGAGTTACCCTATGCTAAACAGTCTATAAATCCCTGGCAGGAGACTGATCTGAATGTTTTCATGTACTACTAACTTCCAGGTGAATACTTTCTGGAACAAAAGTAGGTTAGAAAGAAAAGAGATTTAAGAAGCGTGGCCTGTGTGTTGAGCTGCACCGTTTACCACAGCAAACTGCCCTGTCAGGCAAGTATTTTCAGCTCCCAGTTTGGTTCACTTCAAATGGAGATGCACTTGCAATTGGTATAGCAAATGCTGGCTCAAGGGGGTAAATGGTAGCCAGGAATGAAGTCAGGAATTTGTAAGCAGAGCCAGCAGCCCATCGCGGAAGTTCATCTTAAGGACCAGAGAATCACTGTGACTCACCAGCCCTTGCGGTATTGTGTATCTCTGACAGTTATCTTCTGCACCTCACAATGAGCCATGCAAACATGTCTGAATGTCATCCTGTTGTTTTTTTTCCTGTGATGTTTACCTGAGATGTATGGTGCGGGATGAGAGCAGAGAAACAGAGAAACGACCCCACTTTTGAAATCATTGAAAATCCCCAAAGCTCTTCAGGATACTGGGTGATGTTATCCATGTCTGTTTGGGGGTTGTTTGTTTTTCTCTGAGGTGGCAGGGAAGTTAATTAGACTCTACTAAGGCAACAATGAAGATTTAAATCTCTCTCCTTTAGTATTCACGAGCAAATAGACTAAAGATGCTTGGACCTGATCTCACTGGCACACCTCACACGTGGCTTTTACTGCAGCATTTCTTAGTTAAGATTTTCAAAATTCTTTCAGCGCCTGCTATTCATCTGCATAATCTAAATGTTTATTTACATGTACATATATGTACTTAGAAAATAATTGATAGGCTGATGGAAAGACTATATGTATTTGTATTCTGTGGACTTATGACAGTATTTTGGTTTTAGTTATTTCAAATTGGCACTAAATATTATAAAACAGCCAACTAAAATAGGAAGTACTGTACAGTGTTTTATTCTTTCACTTCTTTCTTATAGAATCATAGAATCACAGAATCACAGAATCACAGAATGGTAGGGGTTGGAAGGGACATCTGTGGGTCATCTATTCCAACCCCCCTGCCGAAGCAGGGTCACTTACAGCAGGCTGCACAGGACCGCGTCCAGGTGGGTCTTGAATATCTCCAGAGAGGGAGACTGAACTTTCTTGAACTTACCGTGCAGAATCTGATTCTAGCCTGGGAAGGATTTCGTGGGTGACCTACTCAACCATTTCCCACAGGACGAGAGCCTGACTTATGACACAAAGGTGGCAGAAAGGACCCCTGCATCACAAAGGTGCATTAAAACAAGTCACCTTTCCTTAATTTCAAGCTAGGGTGCTTTGCTAACCACTGAAGTCCTGCTTCATATATTCAGCGTCTGGAGGACGAACTGCCATGCAGTGTACAAATTACCCCTTTCTCTAGCTGATACACACAAAGATAATCACAGCTGGCTTGGAGAGGCTGGTTACTGATGCTCACAACAGTAACTGGCCAGTCAGATATTTTTCAGCAAAATATTTTAGTGTCAGAAAAATGCTGATGCACCAAGGTGGAGCCTTTTACAGGGAAATGCTGAGCTAGACAGAAGTTTTGGTGAGAAGGGATGCTCAGGTGCCCTTCATAGTGCCTTATTAAAGTCAAACCTAGAGAGGGAGGGAGAGGTTTTGTCCCTTCACCCTCCCTGGCCCTCAGGTCTCACATTGGCCCCTGTGAGCCCCTATGCCTGCCCTAGCCTCTAGGAATGGGGACAGAGCAGGGCCCCAGAACTGAGCAGGGCTCTACCTCCTCAGCAGAGGGGCCCTTGCTCCTTGGAGGGCAGCTGGATGTGGTTCCAGGGCTACAGCAGCCTCCTGCACCCCTAGGCACGGACCTCACTGGGGACCTCAGCAGCATCTGTGCAAAAGCTGTCTGGACGTGGCATAAGGAGGAAACCCTTAACTTTTCCAAAATATTTATAAAATAGGGAAACTGATTCGTATTTAGCTGTTGCCCATAATTTACGGGACA
Source organism: Opisthocomus hoazin (assembly GCF_030867145.1). NCBI lineage: Eukaryota > Metazoa > Chordata > Aves > Opisthocomiformes > Opisthocomidae > Opisthocomus > Opisthocomus hoazin. The sequence goes on along the minus strand of NC_134415.1, from coordinate 112,854,627 downwards.
GATTATCCACTGCAGTTAGTATCAGACAGCCCCTCCCAAGACATTCAACATGCAGCAGCACTTATTACTTCCTCACACTGAACGAACGTTTTGCATGGGGCTTCACCAGCAAGCTAGACTTTTAAAATCAAACTTTCAGTCCACACAGCAGATTGAAGAATTCATTTTATGCTACACAAATGACAGTTTACTAATTTCAGTTCCTGAACTTGACTGTCGTCAGGAACCTTCTGGACCATTTCTCAGCAGTCCCTCCCCACAGAGCTCTGCGGAGGCACGAAAATTCCCTTCCTTGGCTGCGACCATCATAGCCATTTCTTATATATATACGTGCCTGTGTATTAATATAGACATACAGCGCACAGGCAGGCACACATCACTACACAGGAACAGCTTGGCATACTGTATGCGGGTGGGGAGTTAAAAGTAGCAAAGGAATGGCATGAATATGCAATTCAGGTCCTTTTAGGAATATTCCAGAGTAACAGTTTTAAATGCAAAGCCCAACTGTGATTTTTATTTAATTAATTTTTTCACTATTACCATACTTATAGAAGCACATAAAGAATCGCAAATAAAAAAAAATTAAAATCAGAAAAGAGTGTTTTGCTAGAAAATGGCAACCTGATACTCTGCATTGATACATCCTACATACAACGTGGTATTCTTTCCAAAGCTCTAGAGCCTGCAGAGCAAGGGCTTTTTCACATTTCCTTCTCACAAAGGACTCCTTCACTCTAAGATTTGCAGTGTTGTGACATGGACTTCCAACTGGGTCACTGGTAAACCCTCTCTACACCCAGGACCTCGAGGCAGCATGTGGTGCAAACTCGATAATTTATAAGGCCCAGATCTGACTTGACTGTAGCTCCTAGATTTCTAGCAGGAAGGTTAGATCCCCAGGAACCCCCAGGCTGAATTAGGGCTGTTGGGATTTTATATATTCACATACACGATCAGGAGCTAGTAACCTCTGTTTTTTCATAATTTTCAGTCTCCTTCCCATGTTTGGAAATCTTGGGTCAGTCTTCCAAAGTTTACCATTTGAGGGTAAACTTGGCAGGAAGATTCTCCCTCTGTAGTGATCATAGGGTTTTCAGACTCTCAGACCAGCTGATCCTCTCCTTTAGTTGCAACATAATTAGAAATGCAATGTACAAGCAAGGTTTTAGCAGCATGCATTCCTTCAGAACAAACAGGTACTTTGGAAAATCAGCTGTTAGTGTGGTTTTTTTTCACATTGTTGGAAATAATCATGTTGAAAATGCCGAACTGCAGATTCAACAGACTGGGCTGAATCCCCAGTAACAAGCTGCTATGGAGCAGTGAAGTTTTGAAGCAAAACCCATGATCAGCTCGATGAAGTGCACCCTGGTTCTGCTTCCAGGGCAAGCCCATGAGATTCCTTTAGAAGGAAAGGACACAAGAAGCCTTGCTGGTGGTATGCGCTAAGCCTGCTCCAACCTCTGATGGATCATGAGGGTCCGAAGTAGTGACTGGGCCTTTGGACAGCTTCTAACCATATGTGTAGTGGTGATAGTCTAGACTAAATTTGGTCCAAAGTAAAGCCCCTGAACCACATGTGGTGCAGATGTAGGGGCCTCAGCAGCAAGGGCTTTGATCCACAGATCTGCTTTTATTGTGCCGAAATGCATGCAAATACAGATAAAACCTTAGAGTATTAAAATTTACTCTTCACTGAAAATCTCCAGGTTTGGCAAATCTGATCGGTCATAATCATCAGTCTTTCAAAGCTCATTCATGAAGTATAGCAGAGAGTTCAGGTCTTAGAAAAAAAAATATTAATGTGACTTTTATAACCCATAGTGTCATTTATTTTTTTCTTTATGTCAGACGAATAAAAAAGGTCATTCTCCTGGTGATAGTGTTATCCACTGAGATAAATCAGATCCAGATTCTGTCTAACTTCATATAGAAAACTTTTGTGTTCAATTTTTTATTTCAATTTAAGTTCAGCTGCTCACCTATCATTTTGCGTAAAAGGACACATTTCTTAAGAGAAAATGTTCAGTGTGAAAAGCCTTCATGAAATGTCTGATTTCCTATATTTATGAAGAACTATATTGGCAAAATGAGTTTTGTTTATTAGGTTTTTGGGGGACTCATGTCGTTCATGCTCTGTACTTGTTATTCTCTATTTATAATCCCTCTATTTTAAGTGCTTCATCATCCATTTAAGAAGTATAAACAAATGCACGTGACTCACACTGGAGAGTGTACACCTTTGAAGGATTAAAGAAATAAAGAAGCGGAAGGGAAGTGTAAGTACCAAGCCCCACAACACTTCAGTGCCCACTGAAGTTCAGGTGAGTGGCAGCGACTCATAGATTTGCTAAGCACCTGCCGTGAGTTACTGACTTCCTCCATTCTTCCTTCTCATGCAGGATGCTTTGTGTAGCCCAAATACTTTGTCATCCCACTCTCCAGAGAGATGGCTGAGACAAGGTTTGCAATAGCTGAGGTCATGTGCTTGCTGAGACCGTGTGCTGGGCAAGTGCTCTGTCCCACCCCAGGTCCTCTGTCTCTACGACAGAAGGCAAGAACCACTGCCAGAGGCAAGTCTAGTGTGCAAGTACAGCATGGCTATAGCCCCGTTCTCCTCTGTGGGGTCTGGTGAGTGTCTGATGTTCTGTGTGACCATGTCTTCCAGTTGCTTTCGAGGCCACTGAAAGGATCTCCAGTGGATTGCTGGAGGGTAGAAGCAGTGGGGATAGGGACTGTGGGACTTCCCCAGGCTGTTGTTCTGTCACACCCATTCTCCAAGTTTTGCACTGAGTATGCCAGGTCATTCTCAGATTGGTGGCATATGAGGAAAAATGTGCTGCCTTGAGACAACTGGCAAGCAAATGAGCCACTTCGTTGAGTTGTGAAGGAGTAAAAAAAAAAAATTTGAAGATAATTCATAATTTGCAAATTTTTCGTTCAAAGTCATCACTACAAATTTCTGAATCGAAAATATTTTTGAAAATATTCAGAACTCTCAGAATTTATTTGCATAACCCAGAAATTATCCATATTATTAAAGAATATTACTGCAACAGCTACTCTAGTCAGCTGAGTTTATCATTAAAGCAGTCTGTAGGCATATACAGTGGTCATAATTTTGCAGTGTGGGAAAAAGTATGAATAAATATAACCTGGATGGGGTGAGCTAACAAGTCAGTAATGTGATTTGGTCTCTGAACTCATGGCAATTTGGAGAGCTTTCTGGCTGAAGACCGTGTAAAACATAATAAATTTTTCTTGTCTGAATTAAAACATGGGGAAATGAATACTTCAGCTATTGCATTCCAGATAAGACTAGGACAATTAGTCAGGAACTTTTAACATCATGATGTTGTGAACAAAACATGTTATACCGGAGTGTATAAAGAGAAGCATGTATAGTCTGTAAAACAGGTGAAATCCTCTTGGTATTCGCTGGAGAACTGCTAAGACCTCAACCAAGCAACTATTCAGTTTTGGCCTCAGAACCGCAAGAAAGACAGGTACCCATCACAGAGAGCTCAGGTGGGACCAGCAGAAAAGATGACAGTTATGACTATGTTGCATGATATACAACTGTTTCCTGAAAGAAATGGGATTGCTGAATCTGAAAAAGACCTGTGAACAATTTTCAAACATATAATAAGTTGCTGTGAAAAGAAAGAAAAAAATCAATTTCTTTGTGTCCTTGGCAAGTACAGTAAAAGGAATATAAGGTTAAGCATTTGGAAAAACTTTCTAGGACCAATGCAGCATTAAAACCAATAGGCTGGAAAGACTGGAGAATATGTGCTCAGCAAAGGTTTTTAAGAATGTATTAGGCAAGTGTAGGCTAGGATCGACACGAGAATGACATCCTGCCTTGAAACAGGTGAAGTGGCTAGGTGATGTTCTCAAGATCGTTTGCAGAATCACAGTCTATGATTGTATCTTTCCTTGATTCGTTTCCTTAAACCCACCATAATCAATGTTTGCTCTTTCCTCTGTCAGCTGCTAATATCTGATGCACTAGCTGCAGGCCAAAGTACGGTCACCAGAAAGGTGACAGCATCAGAGAAGCAGCATTTACGACATAAGCCACAAGTGCTGTAAAACGAAAATCGTCAGACACATGTGTAACATTTTGCAGGATGATTTTATCACGAGAACTGAAAAGCCTGGCTTTTTTATTTTTAAGTCTTGATGTTTTGACTTCTCTCTCTTGTAAGCAAACAGGGCTAAAACAGCATTCCCTGCCTCACTTCCCTCTTTGGGTAAGGAGACAAAAGCTTAACTTGATACTGCAGCTTTCAGGTGAGTCTTTGGCTCTGTGCAACTTTTGACTTGAAAGATTTGTGAAGAACACCTGAGTTCAAAACAGGTTTATTGTCATTCATCTACTAGGTGAAAAGTTCAGTGTAGCTGTGCATAATACACAGCACTGAAGTCTTTGATCTTTTGTATTCCAGTTCACATTTACCGTTTGGAAGTTCTACATATAATTTCTTTCAAATGCATCTGAAACTGTTTCCTTCAACCTTTGGGGATGTTGTATTCTCCTAATACAAATGTATTCATTTCTTGCTGTATTTTTAGAATTTGCATTGTTTTCCACAGACTGTCTCTGAAAAATAGCAAGCATGCACATTTTATTATTAAAATAACCCATACCCATTACAATTAGCAATGGAGGTTAATGTCAGGGTTTTCTGACCGACAGTAAGGTGTGAATTCGTAACAAGAAGTACTACAGTCAGATTTTAACATCTTGTAAAACATGTAAGTAGAATTTAATGTATTCAAATCCGTGTTTTACAGTGCTCAAATTTACAAGCTTATTAGCATTAATGGTATGGTTATATAAACCTTTTCAGCTATTTGTGCTGTAAAATAGTGAGAAAAATTATTGGATAATTAATTATATATTCTTTCAAAAAGCTCTCCATCTATTTCTGTTTCTCTCTCTCCCCCTACTTCTGGATAAGACTAATTTTTTTTTCCTTCGCATTATTATCACTCAGTTCCTTTGTTTATATTATTACTACTGCCACCAGTTACACTGAACAGCTGAGCCTGAATATGAAGTGACATATTTTTTTCCAAATAGGTAAGAGGGCAACTACAGTTAAGTTTCCTTGGAAGAAAAATACAGCCTGTCCACCTCCTTTACCAGCTTCTTGGATATTCAGGTAGTAAATGTTGACAAGTTTGTTTCTTTTAATTATGTGTTACTTCATGAAAACTGGAGCTTTTCCTGTAAGATGTCGAGCCTGTGACATGTTTTTATTGCCTCAGATATGGATTACTATAATATGCTGCCCTGGTGCTTAGTGTAAGAACATCTGAAGATGGCATTTCTTGTTGGATAAGGCTCCTTTCTTATAATATCATGTTGTACAGGGACAACATGTTTTATCTCTGCTCCATGACATGTACTGCCATCAGGATGATTTTTGGGTAGAGTTTAAGATGATGGTTTTGTTCTGTTGTATGCAGTCCTAGCTGTCTGAAAGATTAATTTATTTCCATGCAATATTTCCATTCCTAGTACAGTCACCGATATACCTGCAGTTACATCCCTTAGTTTAAGCGAGAAATATTCTTCAGTCAGGGTCCTGGAGGCTGGGAAGATTTTTTTTGCTGCATTCCAATACAGCACTTTTTGGGTAAAAGCTTCTGCTTTTACGTATTTTCATGGGGAAACATAGGAAGAATGTTGAATAGTCCTTGTGAAAAAAGGTGGAAGGGAAGCTTACAGAATCACAGAATCACAGAGTCACAGAATGGTAGGCATTGGAAGTGACCTCTGTGGGTCATCAGGTCCTCCAGAGATATTTGGACTTGCCACTCGAGAACTTGACTTTCCACAGCTCTGAGTTTGATTTGAACAGCCTCCGTTGCAGTTAATATGCAATTTAGCACGTTTCAAGTCCAGGTAGATGTCTTTACAAAATGGCTTAGAAAGGAAAGATACTCTGCCATCAAGCTCATAAGGTCATCCTGTATTTTGGGACTCTTCTTATGACTCGTGAGTGATGAGTTCAAAGGCACAGAAGGAAAACATCCCTAGCAAAGAGTTAGCAAGAATCAAGTTTTCCAGAGTGACATTCGTTACGCTGGAAGGACTGGAAATAGTGTTTTCCCAGTTTCAGCCTGTTCAGATCTGGCAGGGCTGTGGTTATGTCCCTTTATATGATTAATGCTCTGTGCTTGTGGTACCAGATTGAGTGTTTTGATAAATACAGCAAAATCAATCAATCTCTCAATCTCTCTTCCTTACAGTTTAGATTTATTACACCCAAATAAGAATGAGAATAAAACACTTTTCTGTATTAATGAATGACTAGAACAGGCCTACCTGAAAATCTTAAAACTGGGTGAGTTAAGACAGAAACTAATTTAGAGAAACTGCTGGGATCTTTTCCATTTCCATGTCTTCTAACATTATTTAAGGTATTTAATTGTCTCTACAGAAGCAGAAATTTTTTGCATTCAGGTTTTCAGTAAGTGTGAACATACAGAAGACAAGAATTGCAGATAATTTTGAATGATGTATTATTTTAGAGGAAACTTCATTCCCATTTCAAGAAGTTACTTAGTTTTGACTGAAACGAGCTCACAGTCGCATTTCTTCGAATACTTTGCAGAGGAGTTGACTAGCAGATCTCATGATAAATGAGCAGCTTTTTTGCTACGTGTACCCACTGGCTACATCTCTCCCCTTGTTGTTTCTCCATATTTGTCATTCAGAGTTATGTGCTTCAGTACCACTCTGACCAGTAGGTCACTGGGGTAGAATGAATTTGCTGACAAATAGCTAGGGCTGGTGGATCTAAGGATGGCGATGCATTGCTCACATCCTTCTCAGGCTTACAACTGTCACAACTGCTTAAGCTGGTACATAAAATGCTTATGGACTAAAGCACTGTCTTCAGCCTGAAGCAAGTTAAACACTAACAACTAAATGTATCATATGATAAACAATGAGAATTACCTTATTTAAGTGACTTGTAGCGCTTAAAACACAGTGGTTTAGTGTGTTCTTCCCTGAAATTATTATTTAATATCACAGTTGGAAAATTCTACACATAAAAAATAAAGTAATTTTAAATAATACAGTGAGTCACTGTATATATTAATAGCAGAAGTTCAGCTCCGTTGGTCTACATAAGCAGATTCTAGCTAGAAAAAAGGGAGCAGTGTAAACATCACCGAAGATCTTTTTGGCCTGAATTGACTATATCAGTGATGCAAATTTGCAAAACTCAAAAACTTTTTTTTGTCTGCAATGAATTTGGAGATCAGGGCCCCAGAACTATAAAACAGTCTACACCAGCGAAGACTCATCATAGAATAAAGTGATGTTTTGTGTTTCTCAGTCCTGCTCTTGTTCTGAGCTTCTTCAAATGTATGATATTTTTCTGCTTCACAGAATTAGAGAAATTATATGTAGAAAAGACCTTGTACATCCCCTCATCCACCCCCCTGACAATGGAAGATTGTCCCCACAGAATATTTATTAGTGCATTGTCCAGTCTAGTTTTAAATGTCACAACTGATGGAGCTGTTCCATTTCCCTTGGGATATTATTACATAGCCTAATAGCTTCTGCTTTCAGGAAGTTTTATTTAGTATTCAGTCTTAATTTTCTGTTACTCGGCTTGATCCCAGCTGTAAAATCTTGTAACAAACAAAAAAAACCCCTTCCATCTCTTTGTAAAAGTGAGAAACAGGGTCATAAAAATGGTGGTCCTTGATATAAAAAACATTTTCTTACTGCTGCTCTGGAAGAAAAAAAAATATATGTGAGTATATTATGGTTATAATCCCAACTATTCTGAAATCCAATGGATTTTTGGTCACTGACTTAAATTGGGCCAAGTTTTAATGACATATATGTTCAGATCTCCGCATAAAAACAGGTAAAGGACTTCAGAATATTCAATTACGTAGAGGATGAAGGCCACATCCCTACAGACTCTTAGAATGTGGAAAAGTACTCAGTAGTGCAGGGAGGATCTCCTTTACTGCAAAACTCATCTGAAAATGTGTCATGCTTGTAATCCTTGTAGTTCATGGTGATTTCAGGAAGCTCCATATGTCGTCATCAAGGACAAAATGTGAGTAACAGTGGTGGGCACAACTCCCTGCCTTTGTCATCCTCCAATAGATGAGACACTGCATGAGACTGCACCTCAACATTTTTGTTTGCTGTCCGTGTCCAAGAACATCCAAGAAGGACCATGACCCTCTGAGGAATAGCCCATCTCCTGCCCCATCCTGATTCTGAAGTATGCAGCTCAGTGTCATCCATCGTGTGCACCAGGGGTCATAGAGACAGCTTAAACAAGGACTCCCACATTATTTCCCTTCATCTCATGTATTTTACTCATTCCCCTTATTTTGTATGTTGAGTGAAGACAGAAAAGACAGGCACAATCTTTTATTGTCTTTTTTTTTTTTTTTAATTTATTTTCTCCTTTTTCCCTTTCTCAGGTTATTTTCTGGTTTGGATTCAGCTTTCCTATTTCCTGCTGAACCAGGAGACAACTGCACTCCCTTGGAAAAGAGTGTGAAACAGAAGTTGTGGAAATGGGAAGAACTGGCCTGCTTTTATATAATTCCTTTTTAATAAACCAGCCTGAATGTCGGGAATATGTTTATTCCCAAACAGAAGGATGTCAGAGAACAGGGAGGAATTTTGTATTTTTTGCATGTTTGTTTATTAGTCCCAGGATTTCCTTAAAATCTTTGTTCTCCTTTAAAAGGAGATTGAAAGATTTTGTTTGAAGGAACACCTTTTTCATATGCAGATTTTGCTGGATATATGTGAGAAGAAACAATGCCTTCTACAGAAACCAGAAAGGAAGGTGCCTATTTACAAAATGTGTTTTCTGTCAACAGAATTTGAAGGGACAATTTAATTGTTTCATCTTAACCCTCCAAAAATATTTTATTGCTGCTGGTGCACTTAAACGCTGCTGATTTATATCTGCTAATGTTAACTGTGAAAAGAAAGCAAAGCTTGGGAGAATGGCTGGTAGGAGACATTTTTCATACTTTTACATTTATTACTTCATTTTAATGGAAATTTAATTAATGTATTTTAGCTTTCTAAAACTTTCTGTAAAACATCAACTGAGCCTGACAAAGGACTTAGGCTCTAAGTTCACCCCACCAAAATTCTGGACAGAGGTTTGCCACTGCTTCACTTTCCCAGCAAATCATATTAGGACAACAATTCCTTTTACAGGAATATTTACTGTCCTGATTCGTACCGGTAAGGTGTCTGCAATATGGATCCAATAGCAGAAGTTTACCTTCACAGCTAGATTAACTGATATGAAGTGGCTGTGAAATTTCAGAACTGCCAGCACGTGAAATTTTGTTTGAATTATGACTGGAGTACTCTGCTCTCCCCTTTGAGGAATTTGGTAATGTGGAGCTCAGAAAGAGAGTTAGGTACAGAAGGAGTTGTTTGAAATGAAGTAAGATAAATCATTTCAGGGAGAGGATGGAAATGGCTTGCTGGGTTTTTTTAATCCATACAAAGATATTACCCCTCTGGAATATGAGACCTCTGAAAGCTTATCTGAATGGTAAAAGTTTGTGCCTCTCATGTTCAAAGGAATGAAACAGTCTTAATAAAAATTGGCACCATACGGGCATGGCAACCAGCTATCTGCAGGATCTTCAGAGAGCTTCACCTAGAGCTGAACAGTGCAATCTCTCTTACAGTGCCCATCTAAATATGTTGTTTGGACAGCTTTGGGGTTTTACATTGAACACACTTTGAAACCCCCACGACATGTGATAGTGCTTTGCTCAGAGGCAAATTCTCACAGGAACCTTATGTTACACATTTTACATCCCTAATGTAATTATCAGGCCAAAAAATATACATGGGAGCAATGAAGCTTGACCACTCAAACGTTGCATTTCCAGTGTACTGTATTATTCCTGACAGAGCCAAGGAGGGAGAGGAAATCCAGGGAGTGCTGAGCTGAATTTCAGAAGCAGATTTAGATTAATGCTGGATCACGGTTGGTTAAAAGTGAGCTGCAACCTCTGCTTAGTGGTCTGTCTGAGGCTACAGCACGAGGACCGCCTGCAGGGCTGCCGGGCATTTGCTATTGCTAATTTATGGTTGCCAGGGATCTTTTGTTATGCCCACATGTTATTTATTTATCCTTATATTAGTTTTTGGTAAAATCCAAGAGGAAAACACAAGCTGGTGTGTGCTTTGCAGAATCACTGTAAGCAGGCTGAGTTGGAGAGAGGATGTACCTAATAATCACCAGCCCTGACTGAAAAGGGAAAAAGGAAGAATATCATTGTGGCTTTTAAATAAGACTATCAGTAGAGAAACTCTCCGGCTAGACTAGCTAAAACCGGAAAAAAAAAAAAAAAAAAAGAACTGGAGTTACACTAGCAGCAGCTTAATAGCTGCAATTATCAGCTGGGCTACCAGTTGGAGTTTCCACCCATCGGAGCCCAGGGTAAAAGATGTCAGGGGGATAGAGTGAAAGGCCTGCCTGAAAAATACAAAACCACAGAGCATTCACTTGCTAAAAGACTTGGATGAGCTGCTCGTTCTGGTCTTTGTGCTCTTTTAAATACAGCCATCTAGTTGTCTTGGAGACAGGCACGTGGGAAAAAAAAAAAAGGCACTCAATATTCCTGTCCCTGACTATAATCCCGTTATGGATCAGCTAAGTAATAGTCTAAATACAAAATGTATAAAATATTAACCTGACAAACTTCTCTGCTTAAGTCAATGACATATGGACAGAAGATGTGGGTAACAAGAGGTTTATTAAAATGCTCCGGTTCAGCTGCAGTAGGAATGACAGAATAAAAGCATGACTTGTAAAACAGAAAGGGTAGAGAGATATTAACACTGAAGTGCAGCTGAGCAAATTCTCCTGGAAATCTCAGAGAAGCAAATAGCAAATGAGGTTGATTAAAATTACTATAATTGTGGTGACAAGTTGTATGCCACTTGAACATCCTACTGTACATAGTTCCAGATGCAAATTCGGGCTCTAATTTGCCCGTCCTTGAAGACAGTGTAAAACTCCTGTTGACTTCAGAGAAGAGCAGAAACAGAGTCTTCAATTCGTAGGAAAGAAATAAACGTCTGGCTTTAAGACGTAAGATCAGCAGCCCTACAACATATCTTGAAAGCATCACTGGATTTTTATTGATGATAACCTCATATTAATTGCTTTGAAGATCTTCAAATATATTGGAAAACTTGAGTTACTTCGTGTTTGAATATGGTAAGTTTGAATCTATGTAGCTAAATAACAGCAAAACTTGGTGTAATACTTTTCAGGAAGAACCAGGAGGAAGATCAGCATTTTCACAGGTAGTGGCTCTGGAAAACACAGCTCCGGCACAGTGCTCGGCTTTGGATGTGTTAAAAGGGAGTTACTCTCACACTGAGCTCTCACCTTTAGAAAATCAGTCCTTTTAAAAGGATTTAAAGCAAAGCACTTAGAAGTCATCCAGAACCATTAATCACTTCTAAAAATCTTGGCAAAAGCATTTGTTTTACCAATTTACACTAATGATGTCATGCTGTGCCTATGTTAATATACTTCTATCTAATTCTGAGACAGTGCTGTACGCTTCCCATCCGTAAGTGGATGTATCTCAACCTCTCTGAAGAGGACAAATGCATTTTAACACCTGGGTAACTGAGGCAGAATTAACAAGGATGCTTTGCTCCTAACTCGTACTATTAGAATTGAGTCCAGATTTGTTACTATCAACTATCAGGAAGTTTTTCTTCTTTATATTCTCCTCCCACAGAAGCCGTGTGCATCACCTTGGCCTTTTAAATAATGTTGTTAAACCAACTGTCTGTAGCCTGCAACCTGTTAAAGTTCTCTTTAAAAAAGTGAAGTTAAGTATTTGATAGGGTATTTTGCTATCATCTACCATCAGAAATGATTGCATTAGTTAGAAAAGTTTGCACTGCCAAGGTTAAGCTGAAATGGAAGAAGAGAAACTGCAGTTAGGTCACCACTTCTCAATTGCGTTTGTGCCTAATGTATTTATTCACTGCTCGCAGTACTTGGAAATTAGTGCACTTCCCTGAGGTGTTGTGGCACAACAGGCTGTGTTCATCTCAGTTGAAGTCTACTGAAATTAATGGAGCTGCAGAGTTTTGATTTTTTTTGTGTGTGTGTGATCCACGAATAACATAAGCAATCTTAATCATGTTGGAAGAGTAATAAAATACTGGCTTCAGCAAGGCCTATGAGATTTGAACGCTATGAAAATATGTTTACAATGACCGTGATTTCAGAAAAAAGCCTGACTGCTAATGAAAAATAGGCCTGAACACAGTTGAAGAGGTATTCAAGCCTGTGGTTAGGCTGATGCCAGATGTTGATGCAGAGGAAAGGGAAGCTGAGGAAATTTAAGAAAAATAGGTATATGAACCCTTAGGATATTGGGTTACCAGCCATCTGGGAGACACCTGGAAAGCGGCTATTTAAATCTGTTTGAAGTAAAGGTCTCTTGTAGAGCGCTTGGCCAGAGGGGCTGGGGAGCAGAGGAGGCAGATCTGAAGACCCTTCTGCTCCTCCTGGTGCCTCCTGCCTCCCTCAGCCTGCCAGGGAGCCGGGAGGGAGCCGGGAGGGTGCCAGGAGCTGAGAGGGAGCCGGGAGGGAGTCGGGAGGGAGCCAGGAGCCGGGAGGGTGCCAGGAGCCAGGAGGGAGCTGGAAGGGAGCCGGCGCTGCACTGCTGCCTGCCCAGGGCTGGCCAAGGGCTTGGCGGCGGCGCTGGGAGTGGGGCATCAGCAGAGAGAGGTGGAGAAACAGAAAGAAGAGGGGGATTTTATCGACTGGAAACAACTTTTTTTTTTTTTTGTAGATTAATTTTCTTAATTTTTTTCGTTTTTTACATTATCTTTATATTAATGCGAACTTTTTGCAGTGAGTTGCTGATTAGTTTGCATTTATTTCTGCAATTACCTAAAATGCAATTTCATTCACCTATACACAAAAGACTGCTGCCAACTTTTACAGATTTATTTTTTTCGAGGACAAAATTCATGCGTACGTAAACACGTAGATAAATAAAGATTAACTAATTTCTACTTATACTATTTTTATATAGATGTACAATTAAATTATTTTAATCTCCAGCTGCTTGAATTACAGTCTTGCATAAGAAAATATTTCATTAAAGAAGTATAATATATATTACATATAATACATGTTATGTACATTGTATACATCTACTAGTTCTCAGAACTGCATGGAAAACATTGAAAATGGAAAGCAAATGTATCTTGAGGGTTATAAAAGTGAGAGGGGAAATAAAAATCCATTATTTATTATTTACAAAATTCACCCAAATTCTGTGACCATAAACCAGTTCAGTAATCAAGCAGGATTTATTTTAGCTTTACCAGTGAGTCATGAAGTGTAAGAAAGCCAGTAAGTGCTTAGGGCACTTTTTGGAAACTGGCGTTTCCAAAGGACTGGTTCGGTTTTGATCACGAGCTTTTCCTGACCCAGTTCTACTTCTGTAAAATGGAGATAGCCATCTTTTTTCTACCTGATATGAGATGCTCTGAGGAAATGTACATTCAAGAATATTTGGAATTTAGTGCGAAATAGCTACGTAAACAGTTCAGGGGGTTGCAAACAGAACAATACAAAGTTAAAGTGCATTAAATGCTTACTCTCTGCTTTGCTTTATAATTTTACTTTTTTGCTTCTTGCTTCTATCTGTATTTTTAGTGAAAGTATGTTTCTAATTAATTAGAAGCAGAGTTTTCTGGTTGTGGCTCAGCATTTCAAGCCTAGCTGTTGCTCTTACTATTGTTGTCAAGATGCATACTATAGGCCTTTGGGTCAAGTCTAAGTCAGGCTTCAAATAGTCAGTTGAAATAGAGTTCATTTTGGCTTAACTCATTTTGGTCATTTCTCCATGAGAATGGCTTGGTGTGTACCAAGTAAAGCACCCCAGACCCAAGTAACCCAGAGGGGCCTGGAGCACTCTCACTGCATCAGTGTGGGCTTAGGCAGGAGGATGTTCAGACAACAGCAGTCTCTCACCCCCCTCCTTATTGCTCTTCCTGCTTATTATCCTCAAGGGCATGTATATTCAAAGGTAACAGGAGATACCAGATGGCCCAGTTTTGGGATGTTCTGCTAAAAGGGCCTTTGGTTTTGAAAGGCTCTGCACCCTCTCCCGGTGAATATTACCATTTCCTTAAATGCTTGCCTTAATCTGGACATTAAGCAGGTGACTGAGCACTGCACAAGGCCGTGTTTGCACTCTCCTTCCTTCTTGGAGACCCACTGGAGACCCACTGGCCCCTTCGCAAATGTCCTTGCCTTACACTCCAGAGATGTCCTCTGCCATGAACCTGTGACTCTGTTCCAGACATGGGCCTCTGTGTGTGAAGTGTCCAAGCTTGGCATTCAGGCATTTATGGCATCTTTGAGAAGGCATCACATTTTGATACTAAATGCGATGAATTGAGAACTATTTTAATTTTTTTTTTTATGGTAGAATATGTGTAGCTCACAGAGACTGTGATGCTTTTCATCCTCTGCAGGAAGTATTTTTTAAAAATGCTGTAGCTTTCTGTAAGCCTTCCTGATGTACACTGAAGGAAAATGTGGCTCTGCTGTAAAGTGATCCAGTTTTGAACAAGAGCACTCTGATATTAATGCATTGTAGCACTGCTTGATGGGTTTATAATTGTATTCAGCATTTTAACTGGAAAGCAGGACTAGGAAGTAGGTGGGAAAGTATGCCCATGGAACCTTCCCTCTTATTGATCATTATGCAACAAAACCCAGAAGATGAGCAGAGGGGTGGGGGATCTGATTTCTGTGGACAGGTAGGAAACACCAGCACATTACCGATCATTCAAAACTCGCATTTTGAAACCAAAACAGCTGTGAATCCACTGAAAAGACTGAATATTTTAACACACATATTCTGCTCATAAAAACACCTACTTTCTCTTGCCAGTACTGTAATTTTATCTACATTAAAAAAACCCATTATGAATACAAGTCAAACTAGCAATTCCATTTATTTAATTGGCAGGTACCCAAAATCTTTTTATTCTTACAATAAAACAGCTGTGATTTTGTGAAAAGTAACAACTACTGCGTAATAGCTAGTACATGATGTCATAGCTTTCAGAAGAAGAAGACAGAGATTCACCTGGCAGAGAAGAGATGGCCAAAATACACATAATTAAAATTAAAAAAAAATCAACAATATCTTTTGTCCTTCCTATGATTTCGGGAATAATAATGACGGAGTCATTATTTGAAATATTCACTCCAAGATCCATTCTGTCACTGTTAGTCCTGATGAATAATATCTGTTCTATAAATAGCATCACTGGTAGAGTCTGGGGTCTTTAGCCCTTTCACATTTCATACTGACTCATTATTCATCACAAAAAATGCCTTATTGGTCAAAGAAATTATTTGTTGGGTAAAATACTACTCAAATTAGCAAGTAGTATATTAGAATTTATTCATATTTGTTAATCTTTTTGTGTGCTTAGGTCCCCAAGCTTCATGACCCTGCTTCTGGGTTTTGATCAGGTAACTAGAACTATTTTTAACAAGACGACAAGTAAGGATGAATACCAAATGCTACATAATTAAAGATACTGGAGTGGAGATAAATGCAATGTATTTTCACTTTCCTCTTGATATCCCAGCCCTCTCAAATCCTTCAAGAAGGAAGGATTAGCAGGTTACAGAGAAGACATGAAGCACAGACTAAGAAAAGTCCTAGAAGCTTTTGCTCCAAAGACTTATGGCATTTTGGACAGCTGCTGAAACATCTACCATGGACTTTGTCCAGTCTCACCACATCTTCTTTCTTGATTTGGAAGCTCTGCAGAGTAGGGACTATGCTTTTGGGAGTCTGCGCTAACAAGGCTCTGGCCGAGCTATTTGTGTATCCCCATAATGACTACCTTCGACAGCAGCAGACAACGTCGTAATACTTTCTAAATACCCAGCCAGAGTCAATGCTGCAAGCACCACCTGCCAATACATTTCTGTTGATGTCAGGGCAGTTTTGACTGCTCATTAACTGAAATGGTTGCTACTCACTCTAGGATATTTCTGGCCCACCAGTAGAACCCCAGGCACCTGTGTGTTAACAGCAATAGTATAATGAGAAGTGATATTTTAAATAAATTCGTAACTTCTAAGACCAGAGGGATCGTAAGGTTATATGGTCTGATTTCCTATGCATTAGAAGCCATGATGTTTTTCCCATAAAATTCCCTTTGTTGAGCTTAGTCACTTGTGTGTGGACAAAGCATACTTTTCATATTTTTTTTTTCATGCCATTAGTAGCCACATCTGCAAAGCCAGGCTGATGGTTTTTTTAATATCGAATTTTGACGTCTACAGTTAGACACCAAAATACATAAAATGTGGACTTCGTCAGTCATTACCATGAGTTGCAGCCAAGCAGGACAGTATCTGCGGAGGAAAACAGATGGTGCTGAGTACCCCACATCTGTCCCGTACACATTTTGAGGTGGTTACTTTGGACTAGCTCTAATCAGGTTGAATGAATACTCCCTGGCTGTCGCAGCACCTGACGTGTGCTTCTCACCACATCTTCTAGGTTCGTTTTGTTTTATGCTCAGAAACTTCCCCCCAGTATAAGCCAAAGTACAGCAAGTGCAGCTGATTTGCTTCAAAAATGCATTCTGGAAGTGAATGAGAGGGAAACTGACTGAAGTGATGAGCTGTAAGATCAGTATTCAGCAGCAAGAGTCTGTAAAAGAGACTTCAAGAACAGAGGAAAAAGAAACATGTTGCCAAGTTACATACTACCTCCTGTTCAGATTTGCATTAGTATAATTGGGTTGGAGTGTAAAGTTTGATAACCAACAGTAATTTAACTATTATCCCAAGGATCGTATGGAATTAAATCAAATGAAAAAAATGAATTATTCTACTGACGGTGTGATCATTTTACTTTTTTAATGTTGGATTATCTGTTTTTCAACAACATAAAAGCCTCCAATAACAAAACTGAGCAGAGTGGGCAATAGGAATCCATAATCAATATTCAGCAAATGTTTTTAAATCCTGTACCTCTGAATGAGAGCATCCAGCTCAAAACATAAAAAAGGAGGACTAGTTCATGGAAATGCCTGAGATCTTGGACAAGGAATTAAGTCAGCATTTGCCAAAGTCAACAAAATGAATGGAACATCTTCCAAAACCAGATAACCGCACAAATAGCAGCAAAACCAGAGAGCTGCTCCAATGGGAAAAATGTATGTTTAACTGCAAATGACTTGCATCACAGGGTACTGGACCCCCTGACAATTTGTATATTCCCAACTGAGGTAAACTAAATAGTCAGTCAGATCTACTCTACTGACAGAAATTGCATTAAACTATCTGTAGTGCTACAAGCACAATGTTACACTCCCCCCTCTTTTAGAGTTTGGACACAAAATTGAATTAAGGAGGTAAAACAAGTTTTCAGCCAGTGGATGATAACCATAACTGCTCATAAATGTCTGTATCAGTTTTAGTCAGTTTTATTTGTGATGTAACGGGCCTTAATCTAAACTTCAGAGAAAGAGTCTAAATTACATTAATGTTCATTTGTCCAGGCTAAGAGCCCAGACACAGAAACTCGCCGCAGTCTGTTTCGTGCGCAGTAAAGCCTCTTTAATGCTGTCTTCTGCACACTCCCCTGTAGTGGAGGAAAAAATTCTCATATAAAAACAGTTGCACTGTATAGCTACTGAAATAGCTTATTCCCACAGGACGGAAAAAGGCTAAACTTTGTTGTTAGTGAAACAAAGTTAAGAAACCTGGCATCGGTGCACAAAATCCATGAGAAGCAGAAATGTCCATGCAAAGAAGGCAGGTGATCCACGAGCTGGAGGAAAAATGTTTGGGTTGCCACGCAGGCTTGGCGATGGTGGGATTTCAGCACAACATCTCTTTGCTCTTGAGAGACGCCAATAACGCTTCAGGAAAGTTTCTTCTCTTGCCCAAGAAGCTTCAGGAAAGTGGTCAGGAGAGACTCAATGTTTGGAAGAGATGGACACAGCTGATGTGACGTTTTGAGGAGGAAGCATTCAAAACCTGAGAGGGAAATGCAGCCCTGTGGAGGCTGCACCTTGTGTCGGGAAATGCTGCAGACCTGGCCTGGCAGCCGGTGGAGATGGGTAAGAAAATAGAAGAAGGAGGGACGGGGTATCCTGCAACTGGGAAGACTGCAGAAAAGCACTGCCATCAAACTCTTGCAGGTCAGGGACTGCCCTTCCTCCTCAAAACCAAAGAAACGCTGTCTGTTCGCAGACACCCAGCACTACAGCACCTGCTATCACCCTGCAAAGGGTGTGGAAACAAGCTCTGCGTGAGCGCGGCAGGAACAGATGCTAACGCAGCAGCACGTCTCCAAGCAGAAGTAGGAGGCTGGTTCCTGCCTTAGCACTCTGTTTCTCTGTACTGGTTGCTCTTACTCGTCACTCTGTCCCCCAGAATTTGCACCCCATGCGTTCATATTATTTTCCCAAAATAACAGTAACAGAGTTCATTAATGTCAGGACTATGACTATTTTCTTTTATTATTTGTAGCTTGAAATTTTGGACTTGCAAGTATTGAAGTTCTCTAATACCATTGCCTAGGTTAAGATTTTGCCTGAGAACTTTATGTTTTCTTTCAACTTTTACTTATAGCTAGGAGATAATTAATTTTTAATCTCATTCACTGAAGTAAAAACAACAAAAAACCCCTCATGTCTACTTGATTGGAAATTACTAATTCTTGTATTATTTTCTCATTTAAAGGAAAAAAAGGAAAAATCATTCCTACCCCTCTTCAGTAAAATATACCAGACAGCTTAAAAAATGTGAAACATTTTTATTTAAAAATGTGACAAAATGAAGTTTCAACTTTTCAGGAGATATTCTCAGTTTCTTTTACTGAAAACTGTGCAATAAATTAATTTTACTCCAGTTTTGACAAACTCTTCATTTACTGAGTCTGGATATGTTTTTTCTCGATGCATTTTTCTCAAAATCATTAAATTTGTAAGGTAGGTAAATTAATATAAAATATTTTTCTGAGACCTTTATGTTGTGGATTAAAATTGAGGATAGTACAAGTTGACTAGCTACCTGCATTTGGCCTGGTTTAATTGTTGGACTGACTAGGAAAAGACCTAGATCAAGAAAATGAGTCTGCCCTGCCTGCTATGCCCGAATAACCCCTTGCAGCAGCTGGGAAATGGAAAGTTAGCTCCACATATAGATTACAAAAAATGCTAGGAGAAAAAAAAAAGCTTAAAAAGAAAATACCCTGAAAGATAACAACTTGGAAGGTGAAGTTCAAACGAGATAAGAGGGCAGCCCATAGACAGCAATCAAGCTGGTTTTCAGTGCTATTTTCACTGTAAAACAGTTGCCTAAGTCTTCTGTAGCCTGCAACATGAATCGCTAGATCAGAGCTGTGCATAGAAGAAGATTAATTATAGCTGGTGTCACAGCTTGGGGAACCGTGCAGGAAGGGCAGGCACGCTTGAGAGCAGCCCCAGAGCTCCCCATGGCAAGGCTCAGAGACGGGAAGGTCCGTCCTGCCACTCGTCCTTCACTCCTGCTGGCCTTTGACTGGGCCAGGACAAGTCAGTGCTGCCGGGACGTCGTGCTGCTCTTGTTGGCACACAGCTGACGCAGCCCTGACGGTAAGGAGTGATGCTGCTTCCTTCCCTTGCTGTCGGTCACATCCCCACGCCGCATCACATGATGGCTCCCTCTTTCCCATTAAGGTCCCAATTCTTCAGCCACAAAAAAAAGGCTGCGTAGGCATATGGTCACCCTGGCCTCTGGACAGGTAAGGTGCTTCTCTCTGCCTAACTGGCTCTCAGCTAAAGTCCGCTATTTCTGGGCTCATTATATGCAGAAGCATTTCAAGGCCTGATGGTACAGAGGTACCTCAACTCAACGCCCTTAAGCAAAAGTGAATTCTTGGTGCCTTTGGGTTCAGCTAACTACCTGTACGTAAACATTCAGAAAAACAAACGCAAAACTCTACTGCTGCAAAATCCCCTCCCTTCCTCCTTCCAGCTTTTGAAAACCCCAAACCTGGGCTGTTTGAAAGGAAAGGACAATGTTGACAGAAGCATAGCCAAGAAATAGCCGTGCCAAGAAAGGGCGCGTCATAGTATTCTGACTTCACTGCAGCAGAATTAAAGGTACATAGGTGGAAATGCATCAGGAAGGCTAAGAAACCCCCCTGAGGAGATATCTGGGCTGGATGGCAAGCTCTCAAGAAGATGCAGAGATGGCAAAGCATCTGGGCTGAGGTGCTCACAGGCAAGTCTGACCTTGATGAGATGAAAGGTGCTATAGGAAAAGCAAATAGGTCAAAAGCAGATGAAATGTGATCTGTATCTTACATTTTCATTTGATTATAAATGTAGTTACCATGGCAGCAACAAGCAGTTTTGGGGTTTGGGTTTTTCTACAGACATACAGGCATCTTTTGGACTTCCGTCTTTTTCCACTCCCATGTCGGTCCCCAGGAAGACAGGCTGAAAACTCACTCATGGTTTTTTCCGTGAGCAATCTATTAGAAATGAGAACAGCAGCAACAAAAGTAGTATAAAACCTCCCCAAAAACATAATGATAATATTTTTATCTTTTCTTCCAGAACACCCAATCCAGCCTTCCCACTTCAGCCCTCCAGATTTCATCAGCAACAGAATGGTCTCTGAATAGTTTCTGCTATATCCCCTTTTCATGCTCTTCTTCTTACTCATTTTTAGAGCAAGAAGATAAATCCATTAACATCCATTCATATCCCTATTCATTCACATAATTTAACTGTTTCTCTCACCCAGCAGCCCTCTTCTTCAGAATCCTATTTGAACTCAATGTAACTCAGGACCTTCCAACTCATATGGGTTGTTCTGACCTGGAGAAAAATGCTGGATGGGAAGAAGAGAAATTCCCACGTGGAGCTATGTGTGTTTGAGCCCAGCTGCAGCCAGGAGAGACCAAGCTCTCATGTCGAGGCACCCAATCATTCTGGCCACCAGCAGGCTATGCCTGTGAGAGGTGGGGTATGAACCCCAAACTTTATACTTAACCACAAGAATCGCTGATGCTCAGTTGCCCCTAAAGAATCTCTCTTCTAGAGTAAAATCAAAGAATTGTAGCCTTAGCTGCTTTTATCTGAGTGTAAGTTGAGAGAGTAGCTAAAGAGAAGTAAAATGTAACAGGGTCTGCTTTCTTTTGTGCTACATCTGAACTGAGTACAAGATAATACAATAAACAAGGTAATAAGATGAAAGAGAGCTTGAGAGGGCCTCTTTTCCATTCCCTGATCCCGAAGGAGAATCAATTATTTCTAAACCATTCCTGAAAGATGTTGGACTAATCTGGTCTTTACTGTGTATGCCTGGCTATTCTCCTCACTGCACCTATGGTTTCTAGGTAACCGTAGGGGGATTCTAGTCAATTAAAAGCAAAGAACAAAGTAAGAAAGTCTGAATATACTGAGGACAGTTCAAAGTAGCCAAGTATTTTATTTACTTAGGATTAGGCCTAGTTTTCATGATATTTTCAATATATTTCTTTATCAACTATTATGACATATTAAGGCCATGGTGTTACCCTTGCCTTAAGCCTAATTGTACCTTTCCAGGGCTTACCACATTGTTTCCAGGAAAAAACTGTTTTTCAGCAAAACCCACTCAAGAAAGAACTACTCCTTTCTTTTTGAAGATTTATTTCTGAGTTAAATCACTTTATTTGCTTGGTTTACAGATGAAAAACATCTCATAACTTACATCAGCAGAAGAGGGAGGACTGTGGAAAAATGCAGTTTGAGATCAAGAATAAATGGACGGTGGCTGGAGCTAGTGGAATCCACCGTGTCTCAAAAGAGCAGCCTAAACAAGTGTGTGGGTTTAGAGTATGCTAGAAACTGGGCACCAGCTCCTAGGTGAGATTGTAATGCGTAGCAGAGGAAAGATGACTAACTCCACTTTTGAAGCCATGCTTTTGCAGTGAGCACGCTGCCTTCCTCCTCCTGTGCAGGAGAAATGTTTGTCTGGCACTTAATACAGATCTCTCTCTACACTACTGAGTGCTAATTTCTCTTGATACACACACCCTCAGAATCCAGCAACTATTAAATAACTGTAAATTGGTAACTTTAATCACTGAAGACTCATGCATTGTGTTTCTCAGCATGTTTAAAGGAAAAGAAGAAGCAAAAAAAATAAAACAACTCTCCCAGGGTCTCCCCTCTCCAGTCAACAATGTCAAGTTTTTAGGGAAAGCAAGCATGGCATTTGCAGACTCAATTAAATCTGAGCAGTTGGAATTCCTTATCAAAGTGGTAGATACTTCTGAGGCTTCAACTAATTTTGAGAAACTATTTCGGACTCAGAGGAATACTCATAGTGCTATTTTACATTATACTGAAGGTAAGGACCTAAATGTAGCTCGAGGTTATTCGTAGCTGGAAGGCTGGTAGTGTTCCTCTGTATTACATGAGCTTGGAGTGTCACACCATACAAGCTCACTGCGTTGTCCTTCCATGATCAAAATATTCTTGCCTCACAACTTTGCAGCCCACAAAGTAATTCCACATGTTTGAAAAATATATCCCATGGTGTTCTGCTCCTCTATTCTTCTAACTGGAATTCTGAGTTGGTGGTGACCTGAAGACATTTGCATCATATTGGTTGTACACGTATTAATGTGATAGCTATGACGTATAACTGCGAGACCATTTTTGTCTCTTTCTGACAAATGTCTGAATCTCATCCTTCCTCATCTTTATCTTTCCCTCCTTCCTTCTGGGTAAGTTCTTTGAAGATAAAAACTTTTGAGCTTTTTTTCCTCCCATGGAGTCGAGTTAGTTCCTTTAAAGAAAGCAGCCACCCCATAGATGCTGCCAGGTCTCATCTACCAAAAGAAAAAGAAATGTGACAAGCATTATTTCAGCAGCATTGGCATCAAGCCAAGAATAATATGTCCATAGTTCCCAGTGGCCTCTCAGTGAGCTCCAAACTAAGATGATTTTATATTATTCCTCTCTCTATGTCTCCTTGATAAATAATGCAAAGGAAAGACAGTGGTTTAACTTTGGGAAAGACCTTGTAAATGAAAAGTGGGATAGAGGCTATGTATCTAACGTTTGCTTCACAGGCTTGTGGTAGAACTGACATTTAGAAGGTGGGGTAAAGCAGGGGGTAGAAGTTGTGGGCTGATATTTGAACATTACCTCTAACTTTGGAACTTTATACAGCCTTTAATCTCTTTCTGGAGTGCTAGGAAGTGTTCTGTGGATGTTGTGAGTGAACTGTGCTTTTTGTATTAAACATTTATTGCATGGCTTTCTCTGTCTGCAAACAGCTAGATCAATGATTTAAGCTATCCCCTCCAAATCTATGTTTCTATCGACTGCTTCTTTTTTCCTTCGGAGAAGACACCTGAGCCACAGTTTCAAATGGGGAAAAATTCTGCAGAAAAATGCATTAGGAAAACTAAAATACTAGTGTGCAAGGGCAATCCGCCTTCTGACAAGGGACGGAGCCATGGACAGTGCTAAACATGTGAGGAAAATCTGCATTGTTCTGTAAACTTTGCGCAAAATCAGTACTGTCTTTTTGAAAACAAAGGTTAATATTTTTAATAAATGTAGCATAAAGTTTCATCACCTGCCTTGGGCTTGACCTCTTCTGTGTCTGCTAGGACAAAGAGGTCACATAGCTCAGTGTCGCTGTTGTGCTGGACATCGCTGCACCATGATACTTGTTGACCACAGTAGTGGGATCTCTCAGAATTACGCAATTGATCTCATAAACATCCCTGCATTGCTCAGCCACCACTCTCTTCCACTAGAGAGAAGCTTGACTCTGTTTTTGCCTCTGCTTCTTCTGAGCTGACAGACATGCGTCCGTATCCTTCTGGCCAGAGCTCTTTCCAGAGGGCCGGGGTGTCAGGGACCTCAGAGTGAGACCACGCTGACGCACGACGTGTGAGCAATCAGTCAACAGGAGCACGATGGGATGCATGAACCCTATGTGCACCAGAGTCATGCAGGTCAGCGTGTGGCAGCGGGCCACCATCTGCATGAGGCTCTTGTGTCCGGTCAGGATGACCCTGAAGCAGGAGCAAACAGGCAACCCAGTTATTTGGCAAAGGCACGTGAGGTGCCAGCAGAAGGTGTGTGAGGTGCCAGCAGAAGGGCTTGACACCTGTTCTTGTTCCTGGGGGGTAAGGATGCATATCTGTATGTTTCAGTTACGCCATGGGTAAAGACATCTGGCATCTCAAAAACTTCATTCCAAAGAGGATTCAAGTACCACATGAATCACAGCAGACACTGTCTGGAGAAGCAAGGCATCCTAATGTGCAGCATCTCCAGTTAACCTTTCAACAAGTACCAAATGCAGGCAAGTCTTTAAATATAGTGTATAGCCACCTTCTCCAGAACCAACACAAAGTCAAGTGACAGAATATTGTGAATGTGGATGACAACAAGACATTGAACTTTTCAGAAGAGGGAAAATACACATGAGAATGAGGGCATCCTACCAGAAGTTCCAGGTGGTTATTATTTTAAATGAGGGCATGCTTTTCATTAAAATGTTTCCAGTCTTCAACTAGCTCTAATAATCACTATGTGTGTATTGCTCTAATAATCATTATGTATGTATTTTTGTGTAAGAAAATAAGAAAACCAGGTGAAATAACAAGAAAACTAACTACAGACCTGGCGAACAGCCTTTGATGTCCTTGATAACACCTATACTGGCAAACGTAGAAGTGTCTCTTCCTTATTTCTGAACTTTGGCGATCTTCTGATAATGTATGAATCCTGTTAACACTTTCCTCCAGACTCACGAAGACATCCCGGCCCACATCCTCCCTGTATCAGCCAACTCAGACAGCCGGCAGCTGTGTAACAAAAAGGAAATGAAATTTTCCTGTTAGCAGCCTCCTCCAATTCAGGGAAACAGGGACAGGCACCAGATCTGCCTGCCACACTCTCAGGGCTTCTTATATGTTAAAAGTACTTTCCTGGAGAAGGTGGTTATATGTGGCTCTTCGTACACAGGTGAAACCATAATTGAGGCTGTGTGTGTGGCTGAACTTCTAATATATTCTTGTTGGCTGCTTTACCAGTTTTTGATAATCAGGTCTCTATTGCTAGCTGTAAAGAGAGAGGAAAACGATGCGTTTACTAAAGTTCAACCACTGCAGAAATAGTCTATAAGATCCAGTGATTAAAAGCAGCATGGTTTTGGAGTATATTCATACATTTGAGAAAAAAAAATCAATCTCTCAGTACTAGGATGATACCTTTGATAACAAACTGAGTAATTTAATCAAAATGCAATTTAATGATAGTTTGAAATCATTCGTAACAGAAAGGAAAATTTAACATTGATGTTTAAATTAAGAAACATGTAAGACAAAAATTAAACTACATAAAGTGGAGTGCTTTTGTTTTTAGGACTTGAATAATAAATATTAAAATTAGAAATATTTATGCAGCCAGGTCTTGTTTGGATCTCACTGAGTAAAATATCACCAGCTTCCAAACAAATTATTTCTTTTCTGTCCTGTCTGTTTAATCCGTCTCGGGTTAAGCCAGTCCAGTTTAAAGTTGGGTCATGACTTTGAATACATCCGCAAAAATGCAATGCTGGAATATTTCATTCAAACTCCTTGAAGTTACTATGAATTTAATCCAGATCAAATAAGACCAACATCCATAAGATAATTAAAGTCCACTGATAATGTAAATTCCATTACTAATACAATGCTGTGATTACACTACTCATGACAGTCTGACCACTGATACATATAAAAATCAAGTTGCAAAAAAAATGAAGCATGACTGAGATGCAGATTTCAGTGTAGATGCTACTCAGCTTTGTCTGCCCACTGGAAATACATTCTGGAACTGGGATGTGCTAAAAGATGCTCCTTGTCCACAACCATTTAGTCTAATGGTAAATCAGCTCTGAAAGTGGTAGTCACCTACAGGGAACAAGAAGAGATGATTGTTTGGTTTTAACATGCTTCCTTCTCTCTCAGTTATTTAATCATCTTTCAAACAACTGTCCACGCTTTCAGATTGCACATAAGACATGACCAACTTGTTCTGTAACATTTTTCAGGATAGCATTTTAGGAAGCTAAAATATTTTCCCTGTTAAAATCTTTCTCAATGCAATTTTCTACCCCCTGTAATTATCTTCAAAAATCCTCACTCTGAAGAACTGCACCCTTACACATATATCAGCCATTAACCATACCTTCTTCTTACCATCTTTATCCCTGCTGACCCCGTGGCTTCAGGCTGTGCTAAGGACCTGCATAATCTTGTTTTCCGAGGCTTCTGCTTTCTCTGTGAATGACAGGAGGAAAGAGGAAGCCAGGTAAGATCCAGAATTTCTTTGAAGATTAAAGCTCTAGAAAGCACGCGGTAATTCAACATCTGTTCCTCTGGTCCTGGAGCTGTGAAGCTGTGCTGCTGTTGTGCCATCTGCCAGACAGTCCAGGAGGAGGGAAGGCTGCTCCTTCACCAGTCAGTGTGATTAAGGTTGACTTCATGTTTGTGTTTGTATGCAGCAGGGAAGAAATTTGATTGTACACTTTGTGCTTGGGCAATGCCACCTGTGATGTATCAGAGAGGAGAATGTAGGATACTTTTCCTGTTCACATCTGGACAAATCACAGGGAATAAATAAGAAAAGCAAAAGGCCACACAGTTGTTAAAATACAAATAGCATCTATGCATCATGTGCAATTCACACAGAAGTCACACTGTTTTGATTTTATACTGCCAGGTGACTAAAGCATGATTAATTCACCCCTCAGCTCTAAGGGATTTCTGGTTTTCTCAGCAGGAGTGATACAGACCACTGCACCCCCAGGAAACATCCAGCCTCAGAGGGAGGCAAGAGGTCTTCACGCAGGGTACCAAGCTTCAGCCTAGGAATATTAATGGTGATTTCTATATGTCTTCATGACTTTTCTCTGTATTAATAAAAAGAACAAATATTTTTTTCTGTGTATGCTACTAAGGTATATCCCACTTCAGCCTCGCCGCTGAAGTCTGTCAGCACACACTGCCTGCGTGCACAGTGACTGTGTAAAATGCCCTTGTGTAGATGTAAACCGTTTGGATTGACTCTGGCAGTAACTATGTACCCTGAGTCACACAACAAATGGGTGCTGGAAAGAATTTAGGGCATCTTACAAGAAGATGCCCTTGTACAGGGGATATGGGAGTTGCTCTTCAGAACTGGGGAAAGAGAGTTCCTGCATGAAAGAAGTGTCATCTAGACAAGAAGTATTCGCCCGCCGAAGTTATGAGCACTTTCGCAAAGAAGAATCTGATATCAGACTTGATTTCCAAAACATCTTTGGCACAAATCATTATTTATCAGCAGGAAGAATCCATGGCTTACATCATGAACCCATCCAAGAAGTACAGAATTGTGTTAATTTCTCTCTTTTGCTTGAAGAAAGGGATTTAAAAATTGCAGATATTGTTGGATCATCTATATGAATTGTTCCACACCAGAATTACTTGCTTCTAGATTTTCCTGGAAGCAGCCGTTTAAATCTTTAGGGAACGTTCTCACTGGAGGTTTTAGCAATTCCAGGAACTACCACCTCAGTCAGAGATTTGAGCTTCTGCACCTGGAGAGCCTGACATGACAACTGGAAGGGACGCTGGGCTGTTTGCACTGCAGTCCAGATATGAGATTGCTGCTCCTGGAAATGTTCGCAAGCTGAATTTAACCTAGATAGATCCAGGATCAGTCACAGGGTAGTGATGGCAGAAAAAGTACCATGCTCCTCTAGGACACTGGTGGCATGTTGAGTAGGCTGGAGGGTGGGCTACACTGACTAGCTCTTGAAGTTATTCATTTAAGACTGTTGCAGCCATGTTGATAAAGCTGTGACTATCGGTGAATTCTGCAGCTTGTTCATCCAGCAGCACCCACGCCCAGCAGTGAACTGGTTGCAGTGGGGCTGCTGACAGTAACACTCTGGCTTGTGGCAAGCGAGGGTGGGAAGTGCCCTTGCTTACCTGTAGGTTGATGTGTGTGGGTGACGTCTCTGTGCTGCTTTATCACAAGAGCAAACCAGAAAACAAGGCAAGGCCTAATCTGCAGTTTTTCTCTTTCTGTTCTTCTGAGTCAAATCACCAAGACTTCACCCACCAGCTCACTGTTATCACATGTGCAATCATACAATCTGGTGTAGGCGAATCGAGATTTGAGACCTCAGCTCCTCCTGCCAACGGGTCCTCTTCTTGGTGAAGGTCAAGTGAGCAGCATGGATCCTACCTCCCCTTACCATCACCCAGGGAAGGGCAAAGAGCAGAATGAAATGGGAAGACTTTCTCCCTTCTGTGGCTGACAGCCCTGACAATCTACCCCTATATTTAAAGAAACACAAGGCGTTCAATTGTATGTCATTTTGATGTTTCTGAATAACATCTCTCTGGAGACGAAATAGCAATCATCACCAGAGCTACAGATTAGAAACTGATGGAAAAAATTGGCATATCATTAAGCTTACACGCTCCCTTGTTATCTAACCACTTCTATTCAATCCTTGTCTGCAAACAGAAAAAGGGAATCCCTGCACGGCTACACTGCTGGGTTTGCATATAATCAGGTGTCGAAACCTGCCTTACTTAGACCTTTTTTTTCAGCTGTGATCCCTACTGGATTTTTTTTCCTAAGATTTGTGCTTTCACCCCTGGATAATAATGTAACAAACAGCTCTTTGTCTCTTCAGGTTTGTTCATATAACTTGTATTAATATATTGACAAAGTAATAAAAGACACATACAACGAATCCTCTTGTCTTCCTCAGCTACAGCAAGAGCTATGGCAATTACTGCTGATGTGAAGCACAATCTGAGACTCCAGCAGATAAGTGTGAAAAAATGCAATTTCGAAACTCAGCTGTAGGAACATAACAAACATCAGTTTAGACTTACGAGGATTTGCTTCATGTTTAGTAAATCTTGTTTTGTTAGGGCATTTATCAGATGATCTGGAGGTTAAAATTAATATTTTTAAAGGTATTTTGAATACAGCAGCAATGACATCTTGAAAAACTAAACAAAACCTAACTGACTTTGAGAAAGTTTTTCACTGAAGATAGATTATAAAAATAGTATACTAGAATGCTTCAAGCACTGCTAGAGAAAAGGTTGATTATAAATGTGAAGTTTTTCATTTATTTTTGCAGGGGGGCACTTCAGTCTGGATTCTGAGGACAGCCATATGCTATAAATCTTCCAAAGTCATACAGTGCTGCTAGCCAAAATCCAGGGTCCTTTATGCTGTTGCAAGTAAGAAGGAAAAATAACGACAGAGTCAGGCCCTAGTATTATCTGCTCACAAGGAGTGCAGGATCCTGTCTCCCTGGCGGATGTGAGCCTTCAGTGCAGTGCAGGATGTTCCTTCTGCCATCTGATGAAGAAACTCTCTCTCCTCTTCCGTTCTCTGTTTCTTTCAATCATCTCCCAGCCTTGCCTCAGTTTTGCCTCAGTCTTCCTTTCTCATATTTTTACTGTGCTTCTCACACTAACACAGAAGTACACCTACTCAATCATACTCAGTGAAGCTGTCTTGCCAAATAGGTCAATTTCTTAAGTATATTCACATATGCCTTTCAATTCTGATGATGATGTACACTTGTATTTTTGTCTCAAAAATTACTATGACTTCTCAAGAGGAACCTAAATTAGAGATGATTGTTAATCCCATCAATTTCAACCTACCACATTGTGGTACCTGGTAGGGAAAATTTCTGTAAAACTGGCTAGAAAACTACGCGTGCAGAAAACAAAAAAAAAAGAAAAAGAGAAAAAGAAAAAAAAAGAATCATCAGCTAGACCTTAATAAATCAAAGGCAATAGTGTTGACATGTAACAGTTCATATTCCCATTTAATGAGCAAATCTGGAAGTCAGTTGTTCAGAGCTCTGTTTCCGACTCTGCTGTGGACTCATGACCCAGGACTGAGTCTTCACAAGCTCTGAAAGACCTAAATAGTATTTTCCTGCATCTCAAAAATAAATACTGTGAAACATAGCCACCGCTTTGAAATGCTTTCAGACTCACAAGTAAAGCTCTCATCTGAACAAGAAGAGAAGTGCAAGAGGTAAATTTCAGCAAAATACTGATTTTACTGAAATCAGAAAGAAGTTTTCCATTGAGTTTTTTGGGCTAAAACTTGCTCTTTTTGTCACTTTGATGGTTGAGAATGAAAACAGAATTTGGCCAATAATTGGTGCTCTTTGTGCGACGTATGTGAAGAGCTTAAGGGAGTTAACAACCTCCAGGGTTAATGCTGTGAATGGGCACTTATGAAACGCCAAGATTTATGTTTTTCTTCCTAGACACATCTTGTCATCAGGTAAGTTTATTATTGGAGGCAACTTCCATGGAAGTCAGCTTACACAACTGGTATTTGTGTATCAAGCACCCGATTTGGGGGTGAAGAATGCCATGTGTATTACTTTGACGCTTCATGCCATTTTAAACATCCAGTGTTACTACTCCTGACAGTTCTTTATTTTTTTTCATACTATTTCACCTATTACTTATTTCTCAGTCTGTTAAGTGACCTAGTACTTTTATTTTTAAAGGATTCACCTTAGGAAGAAAGATATTTACCTCAAAAAACACAGATATAGACCCCTAAGAGTTGTGCAAGCTATATTCACTTTCCTCCTCTTTATATTGGCATCATTAAAGGACAAGAAACTCAACAACTTGCCAGTTTAATATTCACATGCAAATCTTTGAATTACAGCTCAGGTAGATCTCTACTAATTATTACTAAATTACACGCATCACAGATAGATCTGTAGATTGTGACAAAACCAAAACAAAACTGAAAAAACCAAACAACAAGTTTTGAGATAATATGAATATTATGTGGAGAGCAAACATTATTTCTAATGCAGAATTTTTTTAAGTTAATTCAATTTTTCAGTATTCTGAATAAACTTACTCTTTTATTTTCAAGATGTTGAGAGTTTAAATAAAGACTTTAAAAAAATATAGAAAAGATTAAAATAATCTTATAGAGCTCTGCTTATCATGAAGAATTTTAATTAGTGCCAGGCATTTCTTGTGATTTGTTCCCTTTTTTTAGCAAACAGCAAATTCTTTGTAACTTCAGCTGGAAATGGCTTCCCTCAATTGTCGTTTGACATTAATTCATTTAAATAGCGTTAGCTGTGAAAAAAGTACAGTGACACAATCCACAAACCTCATGAATCACTGGTTTTATCTGACTGACAAGACTCCTGGAGACCCACAGAGTTCATGGTGGCATTGGAGGACAGGTACAGCCTTCTGTCTTGCAGGGTGGACCGAAGGAAGATGTTTGCAGCTGATGCTGCTCCATGGGGTAGAGGTAGGTACCACCTGGCTCAAGGTCCTGTTGACCTGTCAGGTGCCTGTCTGGGCCTGATGCAACTTCCAAGGTATTGTGAGGGCTTCTTCACTCTCTTCTGCTAGCATTGTGCAGCTTTCGAAGAAACACAGATATTTCCCGAGCAAGATGAGACTCCTCTGGGAGCGAAAGTTGCACAGTCACTTTCCCAGACCATGGGAGGCCCAGAAACTGGGCTCCTGACAGCATTTTGAAAGAAAGCACCTGCTATTTTTGATTAGTATGTCAGCTCTCAGAGCTGTCCTTTATTTAATTAATTTTGGCAGCTAACAGAGATGACTAAATTAAAAAGAGGGGAAATCAACGTATCATTTCTGCAAATCTGTTGACTGATTAGCATGGGTAAATGAGTTGCAAAATGAATTTCAGCTTCAGGGAGGACAAGATAGCTGCCTCTCACACTTCATAGTTCAAACTTAATCACTAGTTGTGGTGTATGCATTTCTTCTTGAAGCAGGAATAGGCATTTCGTCTTTGTTTATAGTCTTTCTGAACACAGGAATGGGTTGCCCAGTGATAGAGTGGTGTCTCCATCCTTGGAGTTATTCAGAATGAGACTGGACGTGGTCCTAAGCAACTTGTCCTAGCAGACCCTGCTAGATGATCTCCAGAGGTCCTTTCCAATCTCAGTTATTCTGTGATTCAGTGATTCCCAAGCATTGCTTGAGAAGACAAAAAATGAAATTACAGTGGCTTAAAATAATGAAACTAAAGATCCTGAATGCATTTCTAACACAACACTTACTGGAGCAGGAAAGTAGTTGGTGGGCCAGACTTTGTAATATTAAATATTCTAAATACAGAACGGACAGCTATTACCCAAGTCAGAGCT
Organism: Opisthocomus hoazin; assembly: GCF_030867145.1. Classification (NCBI taxonomy): domain Eukaryota; kingdom Metazoa; phylum Chordata; class Aves; order Opisthocomiformes; family Opisthocomidae; genus Opisthocomus; species Opisthocomus hoazin. The sequence goes on along the minus strand of NC_134415.1, from coordinate 112,822,300 downwards.
ATCCTGTGCTCTGCCAGTGTATGTAGCAACCTTCACTGGTGATTTCCCTACATCCTACAGTCAAATAAAACTCTTAATTGAACAGTTTCCTCAGAAATGGTTTCTTTTTTTTACTAATGGCATGCAGCTATTAAGAGCCTGACCACGTGAAGAATTGAGTGTTCTCATTGAACCCAGAGCACACTCAGGTCACGAGCTGGTTTCAGCAGTTTTGTAATGTTTTATCGCATTGTTATTTCCCTCTATTAATGAAAACCTTGTGCTCTAAGTCCTAACATGATCTTGGATGGTTTGTTCAGCATTTGTAAAAACATAATAAATGCAAGTGGATGCTTGGCAGAGTGAGCTCTGTCAACAATGCAGTGTTGACTTGTAACATCAAATAACATTTCCATTTCCTTAGAGAGATTTTGGAGCGTGTTACTAACAAGCTTTCTTTTCTTTCTTTCTTTCTTTCTTTCTTTCTTTCTTTCTTTCTTTCTTTCTTTCTTTCTTTCTTTCTTTCTTTCTTTCTTTCTTTCTTTCTTTCTTTCTTTCTTTCTTTCTTTCTTTCTTTCTTTCTTTCTTTCTTTCTTTCTTTCTTTCTTTCTTTCTTTCTTTCTTTCTTTCTTTCTTTCTTTCTTTCTTTCTTTCTTTCTTTCTTTCTTTCTTTCTTTCTTTCTTTCTTTCTTTCTTTCTTTCTTTCTTCCTTCCTTTCTTCCTTTCTTCCTTTCTTCCTTTCTTCCTTTCTTCCTTTCTTCCTTTCTTCCTTTCCTCCTTTCTTTCCTCCTTTCTTTCTTTCCTCCTTTCTTTCTTCCTTTCTTTCCTCCTTTCTTTCCTCCTTTCTTTCCTCCTTTCTTTCTTTCTTTCCTCCTTTCTTTCTTTCTTTCTTTCCTCCTTTCTTTCTTTCTTTCCTCCTTTCTTACTTTCTTTCCTCCTTTCTTTCTTTCCTCCTTTCTTTCTTTCTTCCTTTCTTTCCTCCTTTCTTTCCTCCTTTCTTTCCTCCTTCCTTCCTTCCTTCCTTCCTTCCTTCCTTCCTTCCTTCCTTCCTTCCTTCCTTCCTTCCTTCCTTCCTTCCTTCCTTCCTTCCTTCCTTCCTTCCTTCCTTCCTTCCTTCCTTCCTTCCTTCCTTCCTTCCTTCCTTCCTTCCTTCCTTTGTTTTTCCCCCTCCGGTTTTGTCATTGAAAATAGCTATCACAGAAGAGTATGTGTTGTCATTTTTGATACTAGGATTTATGTCTTGGTATAATGACTCTATTACATCTCAATTCAAATGTCTGACTTGTTTTTTTCAAATTTTGGGTGAAGATGCCATTAACTTGAAGCTAAAAAGTTATCACCCGGAAAATATAACTCATCAAGGTGTGTATGTTTCCACAAAATAGGTAATTCAAATAAGGTGAAATTCATCTTTCTCAACTCAAGCATCAAAAAGTTGGTTGAATGTAGTTCTCATATTGCTACTGGAGAGAAAGAGGTGCCCCTTTCAGCTTATGTCAGGCATCTAAGACGGGTGACAAAGAGCCATTCTGGAGATGCTTCTTCCTCCCCAGTGACTAAAAGAAGGACCGACTTAGGCATGGAGTCTATCCTTAAGTGTGTTACGTTGAATGAAGTAAAACCCACTCCTGGAGATTAAAACAATGATTCTCAGCCTTCTCAGACTTTCATACCAAAACAACACCCACCTATTCATGATTTTTAGCCCAATTATTGAATCACAGAAAAATTTAAACTGGAAGGGGCCACTGGATGTCTTCTGGTTCAACCCTCTTATCATAGCAAGGGCAACAGCAAAGTTAAATCAGGTTTTGTACAAAGACCAAGAGGAGTGTCATTAAGATAAACAAGATAACACAGGTAATAAGGTACTAAGAGGAATCCCTGTCCCTTCCCTTCCCTTCCCTTCCCTTCCCTTCCCTTCCCTTCCCTTCCCTTCCCTTCCCTTCCCTTCCCTTCCCTTCCCTTCCCTTCCCTTCCCTTCCCTTCCCTTCCCTTCCCTTCCCTTCCCAGGTTTTGGTTAATTCTCTTCAGACTATCACAGTACAAGCTTGTTTTCAAAGAGGGAAATGGCAAAGAAGACAACAGTCTGTCAATCTAGAAAAGAAGATGTAGGAAAGGGACAGCTAGGAAAAAGGCACAAACCTCCCTGTCTATGAGACAAGTGGCTGGATGCCACTGTGACCAGCACTTTTGGTAGAATTAAAGACCAAACTGGCCAGGGCCAGAGATAATGAGGAGGAACAACTCATTGCTTCAAGAGGGAAGGAAAGGGAAAGGGTGCGATTACAGTGCACAGAGAGCATATATATTTTTGGTCAGAACGCTGTGCACCACACAGCAAAAAAATTGAACTTTTTGTAAGAAAAATTTTCTTTGAGCAATACAGAGCTGCAATGGTTCTGGTTTTGCTGCTGCTGTTGTTATTACAGACCTGAAAAGTCTCAGACTTCAGTCAGTGCCTTGCTGTCCTAGTTGCTGTACAAAGTTCCTCTTGATGAGGTTCCTGTCCTCATAAGCTCGTGAGGCAAGTGTAATACAAGAGACAATACAATCGCATGGAGGGAAAAAAGAAAAAAAAACCAGTATCATATTAGGCAGTGGTTTCAACATACCAGGAAGCTGTCAGTTGCCCAAGTTTGTTTGACTTTTTAAGTCAGAATGAAGTAAACCAAGAAATGAAGTTTAAGAATACAAAAGTCAAACACGAGGGGAAATGTCACAAAAAGCACGAAGGTTATTTTTCAAAATATAGCAAGGAGTGATGCTGGTGTCACAGGCCAAGTGGAATGAACCCTAAATGTGAATAAGCTTCAAGATTAGTTAGGGATGCAGCAGAAAATGCACAAGGAATTCATCCTCTTTTAGGACTGGTACAATAAACAAGGAGAATTTGCTGGAGAAATTCAGAAAGAGGAGTGCCATGATGAAAAAGGCAGGCTAACGAACATGTGATTTTGTATCATACTTTCAGCTATGTGAACAGGAAGAAAAGACCTCCACTTGAGAAACAGCCAGGAGCTGTAGAAAGAAGAAAATTTGCGATTGAAAGTACTCTTTTTCATCTGGTAAGTACCTGGTATGCTGTTTTTTTAATCAAATATATGTGATTATCAGTTTCAGGTTTGTTGGGACACACCTTCATTGCTTTTATGGCTTCAAAAATTCCTTGTGCATTTTTTATGGCTAAAAGTAGATATAAATCAGGTTTCATGCTTTATATCATACTTCGTTGAACAGAATGCTTTTAAAATTGAGGTAGGCAACTGATGATGCCAAGGGAAAAGCACAAACTGAGGAAAGTTTACACCTCAAGCTCTTACCCTGGAATATTCCAGTTACTGCGAATCTGAACACTGCTTTACTAACAAGGACATCAGACATCCACCAAACTAACACACACATGTTCATTACATATTGGACCATATTGGTGCCAGAGATGAAAAAAAAATTGCTTGCAAGTCCAATGGCAAAGTGCTCTAAGGTTAGTCATGGGAACACACAAGTATGACAAATCCATTTCGGCGAAGCTCCTGAAGGTGAAGGGTTCTGGAGCAGAGGCTCGCGCCGAGGGACCCTTTCTCCGGTGGCAAAACCGCAGCGGCGAGGCGGCAAAAAGCGCCGAGAGAGAGAGAGAGAGAGAGAGAGAGAGAGAGAGAGAGGAGACCCCAGCCCCCCCCCCCCCCCCTCAGCGGGAAAGCGGGAAGTGCCAACGAGCAGCAGCTCTGACTCAGCGGGGGCGGAGTCGAGTGCGACAGCGGCCAAACCCCCTCACAGATAAGAGCAGCCCCCAGGGAGCGCGAGCGACCAGGAGCGCGGGCGAACAGAGCCGGCAAACAGAGCCGGCAAACAGAGCCGGCAAACAGAGCCGGCAAACAGAGCCGGCAAACAGAGCCGGCAAACAGAGCCAGCAAACAGAGCCGGCAAACAGAGCCGGCAAACAAACAGAGCCGGCCCAGCAGCCCGGGAGCGGCGCAGCAGTTTGCGCAGCAGTTCGCGCGGGCAGGGCGAGCGGGGAAGGCGACTGGCAGGGTACAGTCGCCCCTTCTGGCAACTCAAGTAGTGGGCATCGCCTATCCAGGAGATATTCTAGCCATGGTTACCACCCGTGGTAAAGCTGTTGCTCGAAGGAGTGTGGGGACCCAGACGGAGGCCCCACGCAAGAACGCGGGTGTCCAGGTCTCTGGCTGCAGGGAGTGCCTGAGCCTGGCGCTCGTACCGGAGGACAGCAGAGACAACGGCTGTGTTCGGTGCGAGCAGGTGAATGACCTGCTCAGCCTGGAGGCAGAGCTGAAGGAGGAAGTGGAGAGGCTGAGGAGCATCCGGGAGTGTGAGAGGGAGATCGACTGGTGGGGCAGCACCCTGCCCTCCCTGAGGCAGAGGCAGCAGGAGGCGGCTCCACAGAAAGCAAAGAACCCCCAACCCTCTTGCCACCGAGCAGAAAGAGGGGGCCTAAGAGATGGGGGGGACTGGAAACGGGTCCCTGCTCAGGGTGGCAAGCGAATCTCCCCCCGGCCTCCCTCACCTGCCCAGTTGCCCTTAAGCAACAGGTATGGAGGTCTGTAATGTGAGGGACTGGCCACAGAGGATGTGGGTGAAGGTGAGGCTCCATCCAGGGGGTTGCCCAGGACGAGTCAGACAGCCCCAAGAATTACGACTGCCTCAACTAAGAAAAAAAGGAGGGTCATTGTCATAGGCGATTCCCTTCTGAGGGGAACAGTGGGCCCGATCTGCCGACCAGACCCATCCCACAGGGAAGTCTGCTGCCTCCCTGGGGCCCGGGTTAGGGATGTTGCGAAGAAACTCCCTGCTCTGGTGCGGCCTTCTGATTACTACCCCCTCTTGGTAATGCAGGCTGGCGGGGACGAGATAGCAGAAAGAAGTCCCAAGGCCATCAAAAGGGACTTCAGGGCACTGGGGCGACTGGTTGAGGGATCAGGGGCGCAGGTGGTGTTTTCCTCCATCCCATCAGTGGCAGGGGACAGCACTGAAAGGGGCAGGAAAACTCACCTGGTTAACAGGTGGCTCAGGGATTGGTGCATTCGGTCAAATTTTGGCTTCTTTGATCATGGGGAGGTGTACACAGCACCGGGCCTGCTGGCAACAAGTGGAACTCAGCTATCACAAAGGGGGAAAAGAATTCTTGGGCACGAGCTGGCGGGGCTCATTGAGAGGGCTTTAAACTAGGTTCGAAGGGGGAAGGGGATATTGCCCAGCTCACTAGGGATGAGCGTAGGCTTGGCGTGCCAAGGCCAGGGGTGAGATTGACAGCCCAGCTCAAGTGTGTTTACACCAATGCACGTAGCATGGGCAATAAACAGGAGGAGCTGGAAGCCATTATACAGCAGGACGGCTACGACTTGGTCACCATCACAGAAATGTGGTGGGACAACTCACATGACTGGCATGCTGTCATAGATGGCTACAGACTCTTTAGGAAAGACAGACCAACAAGAGAGGCAGTGGAGTTGCTCTGTATGTGAAGGAGCAACTGGAATGCATTGAGCTTGGCCCGGGGGCAAATGAGGAACGAGTTGAGAGCTTGTGCGTTAGAATTAAGGGACAGGCTCACACGGGTGACATTACGGTGGGTGTATACTACAGGCCACCTGACCAGGAGGAGGAGGTTGATGAGGCCTTCTACAGGCAGCTGCAAGCAGCCTCACAGTCCCAGGCCCTGGTTCTCATGGGGGACTTCAACCACCCTGACATCAGCTGGGAAGACCATACAGCTAGGCAGGCGCAATCCAGGAGGTTCCTACAGAGCATCGATGACAACTTTCTGATGCAAGTGGTGGAGGAACCAACAAGGAAAGGCGCGCTGCTGGACCTCGTGTTAACAAACAAGGAGGGACTGGTGGAGGATGTGAAGGTTGGAGGTAGACTCGGCTGCAGTGACCATGAAATGGTCGAGTTCAGGATCCTGCGTGGACGAAGCAGGGCGATAAGCAGAATCAAAACCCTGGACCTCAGGAGGGCTGACTTTGGCCTTTTCAAGGAGCTACTGGGAGGAATCCCGTGGGCCAGGGCTCTCGAAGGCAGGGGGATCCATGAGTGCTGGTCGCTCTTTAAACAACACTTCTTCCATGCACAGGAGCAATGCATCCGCCTGAGAAAGAAATTTAGCAAAGGAGGCAGGAGACCTGCATGGTTAAACAAGGAGCTTCTAGCGGAGATCAGGCAGAAGAGAAAGGTCCATGGAATGTGGAAAGACGGAAAGGCCACTTGGGAAGAGTACAGAAACGTGGTGAGAGCATGCAGGGATGCGACAAGGAAGGCCAAGGCTCACCTGGAAATGAAGATGGCAAGGGATGTCAAAAACAACAAGAAGGGCTTCTTCAACTACATCAGCAGCAAAAGGAAGGCTAGGGACAACGTGGGGCCGCTGCTGAATGAAGCAGGTGTCCTGGTGACGGAGGATGCGGAAAAGGCAGAGCTACTGAATGCCTTCTTTGCTTCAGTCTTCAGTGCTAAGACTCGCCCTCAGGAATCCCAGGCCCCGGAGGTAAGAGAAGAAGCCTACAAAGAGGACGACTTTCCCTTGGTCGAGGAGGACTGTGTGAGGGATCGCTTAAGTGATCTGGATGTCCACAAATCCATGGGCCCCGATGGAATGCACCCACGAGTGCTGAGGGAGCTGGCGGATGTCATTGCTGAGCCACTCTCCATCATCTTTGAGAGGTCCTGGAGGACAGGAGAGGTGCCCGAGGACTGGAGAAAGGCCAATGTCACTCCAATCTTCAAAAAGGGCAAGAAGGAGGACCCAGGGAACTACAGGCTGGTCAGCCTCACCTCCATCCCGGGTAAGGTGATGGAGCAGCTTATCCTGGAGGCCATCATCAAGCAAGTGGAAGAAAAGAAGGTTATCAGGAGTAATAAGCATGGATTCACCAAGGGGAATTGGCCTGACCAATCTGATAGCTTTCTATGATGACATGACTGGCTGGGTAGACGAAGGGAGAGCCGTGGATGTTATCTACCTTGACTTCAGCAAGGCTTTCGACACGGTCTCCCATAATATCCTCCTAGGGAAGCTCAGGAAGTGTGGGCTGGATGAGTGGTCAGTGAGGTGGATTGAGAACTGGCTGAATGGCAGAACTCAGAGGGTTGTCGTGAGCGGCGCTGAGTCTAGTTGGAGGCTGGTAACTAATGGTGTCCCTCAGGGGTCAGTACTGGGCCCAGCCTTGTTTAACTTCTTCATCAATGACCTGTATGAAGAGTTAGAATGTACCCTCAGCAACTTTGCTGACGACACCAAACTGGGAGGTGTGGTAGATACACCAGAAGGCTGTGCTGCCATTCAGCGTGACCTGGATAGGCTGGAAAGCTGGGCAGAGAGGAACCTGATGAGGTTCAACAAGGGCAAGTGCAGGGTCCTGCACCTGGGGAGGAACAACCTCATGCACCAGTACAGGCTTGGGGTGGACCTGCTGGAGAGCAGCTCTGCGGAGAGGGACCTGGGTGTCCTGGTGGACGACAGGTTAACCATGAGCCAGCAGTGTGCCCTGGCTGCCAAGAAGACCAATGGGATCCTGGGGTGCATCAAGAAGAGTGTGGCCAGCAGGACAAGGGATGTTCTCCTTCCCCTCTGCACTGCCCTGGTGAGGCCTCATCTGGAGTACTCTGTCCAGTTCTGGGCTCCCCAGTTCAAGAAGGATGAAGAGCTACTGGAGAGAGTCCAGCGGAGGGCTACAAGGATGGTGAGGGGACTGGAGCATCTCCCCTATGAGGAGAGGTTGAGGGAACTGGGCTTGTTCAGCCTGAAGAAGAGAAGGCTGCGAGGGGACCTTATAAATGCCTACAAATATCTGAAGGGTGGGTGTCAGGAGGATGGGGCCAAGCTCTTTTCAGTGGTGCCCAGTGACAGGACAAGGGGCAATGGGCACAAACTGAGGCACAGGAAGTTCCGTCTGAACATGAGGAAGAACTTCTTCTCTCTGAGGGTGACGGAGCACTGGAACAGGCTGCCCAGGGAGGTTGTGGAGTCTCCTTCTCTGGAGATATTCAAGACCCGCCAGGACAAGATCCTGTGCAGCCTACTGTAGGTGACGCTGCTTCGGCAGGGGGTTTGGACTAGATGACCCACAGAGGTCCCTTCCAACCCCTACCATTCTGTGATTCTGTGATTCTGTGAAATGTCATAAATAAGTTCTGAATTTTTAATAAAATTTTAAGGTTCTGAAGTAGACAACGGTTGCATGTTGGGTAACTGCAATGCGAAAGTTTTGGTTCCTGACCCAAAGAGCTTACACACGACAGAGCAGCCACACGTCCTGCTAATGCCAAGTCTTTCTAAAGACAAAGCCTTTTTACATTTATATTCTGAGAAGGCCAAGGAGATCCAGTCTGTTCACGAGAACCTTGGAGATTAAATGTTGGAGGGGAGGACAGCTAGAGCTGAACTGGGAACAAAGCAGGGATGAACACAAAGTGGAGGCTGTGAAGTCTAAATTCTCGGGAAGGGCAGCTGGCAGCAGATAAACATTGCAGTGCCCATGGACTGGGGAAATGTAATGCATGATCTGCACATCAGAATGGGACACCTGCACCTCCAAACTGTTCTGGTCCTCCAGCAGAGTAGGGAGGTCCCAGCTAGGTGTCTTTCTCTTTGGATGGATATGAGTGAAATCAATACTTTATATTGTGTAACACCAAGAGGAGAGGTGAGAACTCTGAATTTAATGATTTTGAGACACAGGAAATGCATAGAAGCAAAAGATTTGCTGTTAAACAGCTTCTTCGAGGATGTAATTTTACCTGTTTCCAGGAAACTCATGCAAAAACAAAAGAAGAATTCCAACCACACAGAAACAGACACTTGTAGGGAGACTGGGGAGAATATACTGCCTTAGATTATCAGTTGAAAAATCAGTTGAAGGGTATGGATATAGAGTTAGCCATTTAGCTTCTTTCTGGCATAGTGAAATTGTGATTTCCTATGGATAATGTCAGCTAGAAAGGTAATTATCTGAGTTAAGTATAATCTAAAGAATGGGTAGGGTAGGAATACTGATGGTGGTGTGAGAAACAGGCTTCCTTTTCCCTGTAAGATTTCTTATGTTATGTTCATTAATGCTTCAGTCTTGCAGAGTGTACATATCCACTCCCACGCATCCCAGCCCCACATCTCACAGCTTCAAGGAAACTTCAGTATCGCATCTAGATCTTGTAGTGACTTAATGATAAAAATAAGCTGAATAGTGGTAACCAATCTGCATTTTATTCTGGTTTCCCATGTTTACATCATTAAACGACCCACTGAAAATAACATTGATATTTCTGTGCAGCTGGAGATTAAATTCAGCATTGGCTGGGCTTTGTGTGTCTGGGTATTCAGCACCAGGATGCTCTATAGAAACTGTCACTTTTGTGGAACTGCCACAAAGAGAGGGAGACTGTGCTAAACTATTTTTTATTCTTAAACCATTCCTGCTAAAGTAAGCAACAATCAAATGCTTATAATGATATTGACCTACTTGTGAAGTGCTTTGGGATATGTATTGTTATTCAAATGCTGTGTTGTTATGATTTTTACTTCATTTTAATTGCGTTCTGTCATGTGCAAAACTTTTTAAGTGTCTGTCTCCTCAGTTTAAAATCTCTCTGCTTGTTCTCTGCAGAACAGCACTTGATTTTTGTAAAGGCAGAGCAAAATATTTTCAGTCACTTCTCAGTCAGAAGATAATAAAACATACTCACAGTAAACCAAAGTCTTTTTTTCCCTCATTGTTAAAGCTAACTGTGATCATATGGATTGAAAGGGGACAGTGCAAAAACTTGTGAAAATTGACTTGGGAATGATTCCCATTATGATGAAACACCTTTGCTTGAGCTCAGCAAGGGAAAACAAGGTTATAGGTGCTCAGCTGAGTTAGCTAAAATCTGAGTAGAATCCTTTCAACACACTTGCTGTGCCCTATGTCATAAGCAGGGTTAGCTGGTTTTCATTAATTAGGTGTTTGGGCAAGGTCTGGGGTTTTCTCCTGGAACAATTTGTGCAAAAGACACAGTAAAAGACTCATGTTCATCATTCTCCAAGGCCTGAAGTCCTGTCTAAACACAGAGTTTGTATTGCTTTAAATACGCAGGTTCATTTAAACTAGTAAAACTGCAGGTCACATCTCATCTTCCCCTTTTCAAACCCAGCTATAATGACATAAAGTGATTATATCAGGATAGTTCATTCCAGAGCAGAAAGGGAAATAAACAAGCTATACAGGTGTTATCATACGTACAAAGGTATACTTCTGCCTACGCCAAAGGTTCATATGGTCTGTGCATAATGTTCAAAAATAAATCACATTCTTAACTGAAGCAATTGAACTGATAGGAAAGCAGTTTTGATAGGAAATCTATTTTAGTCTTGGCTTTCTTTCCCCGAACACCACTGCTAGCAGCAGCAAAGGACTGTGGAGGGAATCAAATATGGGATTATTGCAATGCCATTGGTGCTTCTGGTGAATATACAACCAATTTTGAACTTAGAAAACACTTTGAAAAGGTTTAAATAGAGCAAGAAGATACTGCTCTCCCTTCCTGGCCCTTCAAACAGTAAATATAGGTTATTAGTGCCGCCTTTAAGAGCTGAAACAATTATTCAGATTTTTTTTCAGAGTTTCCGTGCACATAGTGTTTAACTTACTGACCCGTTTCAGTCACCTCAAGAAAAGTTCAATATTATGAGGAGTTGTGATGATAATTTCTCAGCACACAAGGTATTCCTGTAAATTTTTGGAAATCATGTTGCCACTGATCCTTGGAACACCAAAGGAATGTGTATTACATTTACTGATTTAATAGGTTGTGACCAGACAACATGAGCTTCTGCAGACCACAGGTCAGAAAATTTCATCCTTGTCATTCCTTTTTCTCATTCGGCAGTTTCTTCTTCATTAGAGTGCATTGTGAAACAGTGAAATAGTTCCAGAAAAGCGATAAAGTAACAGGCAAATCTGAGACAAGCCAACAGCAGAGGCATCATCAGATCTACAGGTCTGTTTTCATATATTCAGTTCAAGAGGCCGTGTATTTTGTAAAGGTACCACAACATCTTCCACTCCTTATTTTTGCAAATTCTGACTGCAGTTGTTTTGATAAAAAGCTGTCATCTTCAGAGTTGTGATTTTAAATTAAAGGAAATTCTAATGTACTAGTTTGTATGTTTCCATATTTATTTCCCTACTATTTTACTCTATCTTTTGTTTTAGCCTCTGAAATGTGGTGAAAGACTAACTTATGTGCATTTTTATTGTCAGAAATTGGCACTGGAAGAAAGAACTGCTCAAATTTTAGTGGAAATCTTGTCATTTGTCTTGATTTTTAAAACACTTTTTTCACAAGTATTGCTTTTCTGATGATGTTTCTGTTCCTGTTTTTCTATGAGATATATTATTAATATTTTTTATGTCTGAAGAAATCAAGTTAACATGGCTGACAGAACCAGACAGACAAACTCTGATCTTTTCTGTAATGACTCTATAGACTCTAACGAAATTTCCTTGGATTTGCACTATGAAAACTGGGAGCAGCCTGTTTCCTCTTCTTGCTGCTCAAGTGCGTGCCCTTTCAATATGAGGTGGACAAAGCTTTAGCATTTAAGCAAATATTAGACTTGATGTTTTGATCATGTTATCGTGTGCCCCTCCCCCTTATCTCAATTTGCTTTTGTTTTCTTTATTCTGTTCATCTGATTTAATGACTGATCTTTTTTTCAAAGCTCCTTCCCCAGCTGCATGGAGGTGTTGCAGCTGAACACTTTCCTCTTTTTCAAACCTGAAAAAATAGATTAATGAGGTGAAAACCTCTGATTAAAAAAATTACTCTAGCCTTTCTTTTCCTGAACAGACTCACTCATCTGCATGTGCTAATAATAGTCCTGTTTTTCCCATCATGCCTTCTTACTGTTCCCACCTCTTCTTATCTTGTATACATGTAGGCTTTTTGTGTTGAGAGATGCGACTGAGTGAGCATTGACACCAGTCTGTGCAAAATAATTTTTTCATAAAAAAACCCAGATTTTATACAGAACTACTTGAGGAGGTGGGAGAAGGGCAAATCTCAGTCTTGGATTATACTCCCTAAACACAGCGATATTTCTTATTGTCTATAATAGCCTTATTAAAATCCTTGAGTTACCCATGTAACCAAGATTATATGATCAGGCCCTGTATAAGTTAAAACATCATGGCACATGGTATTTTATAATTTCAAATACACCACTTTATGCTTGCAAAATATACATTTTACAAATACCAAACCCAATAGATAATATGTAGAAGATAACTAGTCAAATATCAGCTTTTCTACTGTTTGACCTAAAAGATGTCACAGTAAAAGACATCTACAAAACACACATTTTCATTTTATGTTTTTAATGTATCCTGCTGACTGCATGTTGCACATCCTGCGATAGCACTTGCATTGAAATCAACACAATGAAATGTGATGTGTCAGATCAATGAAATGAACAGTGCTTCTCCATGTGTAAATTGAAAAGGCATGCAGAAAGTTTATGCAGAAAGAATTGACAGAACAGATAAATTATATTGTTTAGGGTATCTTTTCCTGTCACTGATAACAAAAGAGTTGGATGGGGCATCAAACAGCAATACATCTTTCTATTTCTTGGCCATTTTTATGTCTTGCAATAACCATTACCAGGAAAAAAAAAAAGGAGAAAAGATAAATAATTTCTTAGAACAGTAAGGGATTTTGTCTTTATTTTTTCTGTTTTTTTTTGGTAGACATTTTGCATATTATCCTTGTTTGCTGCATTATGGTTTTATTTTCTGGTTAAATAAAATGGGGAAATATATTCCACACAGAAACACTGGTTCAGTTTTCATCTGTTAAAAAGAAATCGTAATTCCATTTAATCTATTAACCACATTTGCTCTCCATTATAAGATATATATTGCATACTTTCTTGCCTTAAAACCACTTCACAATCTGTTACCTTCCATTTTCAGAAATGGAAGTGATATAGTTATTCTTACTCTCTGCTTACACAGGATTACTCAAAATATCATCAGTGACATCACACTTTCAAAGAAAATCTAATCATTTAATAGCCATTTTTAGCTGGACATAGTTGTTATTTTGAAATCTGATATTGAATGTACTTCTTCCTTGGAACACTAAAAGAACATCAAGTAAATGAATCAAAGCATAGGACTACATTGCTGTTTAAGGCCTTGAAAGCTATTCTGTACATTCCGCAAACTTAAGAAACAAGTAATTAAATGGTTCACCCCTTCAAACTGAGCCAGTCTTTCAAAAAAAAAATCACAAAACCACAGCCCACTCTCTTGCAGTAGAGTCTTTTGTGCCTGTGCACAAATACAGAACTAAACATTTTAAAAAATACTCCTTCCTGCAGAAGGCACATTGGGATTTAATATTTGCCCCCAACAACGGGTTCACTTGGCTAAGCATCACTGAGCATCAATGTATAAACTGTGCCTCTCATTCAGAGCCACTGCATTTCCACAATATAAGTGCATGAGACCACATGCTGGTATTCTCCACAAAAGTCACTTGTTATTTAAATCAGAACTACAAACCTGCTCCCTCACCTCCCCCTCTCCAGCCCCTAGAGGGGCATATTCTCATTAACATTCTTAATGTTAATTGAAATTACATGTGCACATCAAGAGGAGAATACACCTCCAGATGCGATATTTGCAAGCTTCATATTAAGCCAGGTTGCGTTGAAATAAAACACATCACTGAACATAAAGTCCTATCTTGATATTGAACAGTAACGTATGTTTTTATGTACAAAACCAGGTCTTATGCACAGACAAAAATTAATTCAGTATGACACAACCATAGCCTCCATTACTGTAGGATTTGATCTTGCCGTTTCTCACTCGTGAAAAATCTTACTGCCTATGTGGTACAGAGAAGATTATGATCCAGCACATTTTTCTGTAATGGAAATTAGTTTCAGATATGAACAATTTTAAAATGGTGACAAGACAGCATGACTTAGATTCACTTGCTCAGAAAAGAAGCTGTATGGTTCAGTGCAAAAATTAATTTTTAAAAATTGCAAGTTGGTGCCCATATTTTCAAACCTGGTAAAAATAATGCAATTTTGTTAATAAAAATAGTCATTTCTCAAAATACAATCCTCTCAGAAATAAACCTGCAAAGGTATAATAATTAGCCATAAAATTTTAAACTTTCTTTTTAAAGTAACTATAAATTTACAGTTTTAATTAGATTTACACTAAGTTTCCTACAATTGCTGTTTGCAAAAAGAAAATACAGAGTAGATTAGAAGACAGTGTAATCTGAAATCTGTGAAGTCCAAATAGATTAGTTTAATCTTTGCAGAAATTCATGCTGGAATAATTTTTTCTTTACTGAGCCTTTCCACTTCCATGTATAGGGAATTTTCTGTTGTTATTTTTAAGCAATTCAGCCAACAAATCATGAGCATCTCCAACAGAATCAGATAAAAGCTCAGTCCCAGAAGCAAGGGGCAGGCTTGACTCATACGACATAAATTGAGGTTTCATTCCTTTGAAGAAACTCTCCTAATATTGTCACAGAAACATATATTGAAATAATGTTAAATTCTACTAGAAATCCTAAAAATAAAAGCTGAAGCATCTCTGCTAGAATTCGCCAAGGCTACAGAACAGATACATACAAATTAGAAAATATCAATGAAAATGGGGTGGGAGCTGAGGAAAATATTAATTTAGTAATGATCTTTCTTCATGTAATGACACGCTAGGTTTAAGTCCCTGACATTTTGGAAGTACTCATGTAAAATCTCATTCGCCTATTCTTCCTTGCTAGCAAAGATGGTCGTCGAAACAAGTCTTGTTTGGGAATAAGTAATGCAAATGTCACATCCACCTTGCAAATATTAGAGGAATATAGAAGAGATGTGTACCAGAATATTTTTAAAATAGGAAAAAATAGTCCCCTCCCCACACTAAAATAATACAATGAATGCCAGGTTTCAGGTATGTTGCAGTCACAAATGCATAGAAATGAGAGAGAGAGAGAGACAGAGAGAAAGAGAAGCCTTTCTAGGTCATCTATTCTATCCATCTGCTGGAGTAAGATCACTCCCTACAATATACAAGCTAGAGCTCTTCTCAGTCTGATTTTAAATGTCTTGTTTCCATCTGTTCAATTTGACCTTACCTATTTCATCTTGGGTAGTTAAAATGGCTGCTGTATAGTGCGATAATTCAGGGCAACATCTAAAAAATTAAAAATCAGCATGCAAAAGTCCTCTTATCCTGAGTGCAGCTAATTTTGAAGATAATGTTTACCCACAAAAGATCAAACTGGACAAGCGATGCCTATAAGACTGTGCTGCCTGCATGCGAAGCGTCATGTTGTACTGTATCATATGGATTAGATCCTGAGCTAATCAGTCAGATTCAGAGCTGAACTGCTCTGGGTCCATCTTATAATGCAAATATTGGGGGGTGGGGAATGTTCAACTAAAGTCTTCTGCATTTAACAAGTTGCCTTTTCCATTCTTATTAACTAAAATACTTTAACCACTTTGGTTTTTTAAACTTAAACAATTATATTAGACGTAATCGTTATTTTATTAACATTTTTCTCCAAGGATTTTTCTTTCTGATTATGAGTACTTTGCAATTTCAGACAGTATGATGGATGCTACTCTTCTATGACAAGAATTTTAACAGCCCTTCTTCAGCACTCAATGCACACCCAATTATGCGTCTGAGCTAGTAACCTTGAATTTATGTTGCCATGGCGACAAACTGGTCATGCATTATGGATTATCATTGAAATTCTACACCCCTACCTAGCATAATGAGAGTTGGGGACTTAATCAAATCAGCCATTCTGTGTGACACAAAGTGAAGAACTAGCTCTTATTGTTCAGCCTGGAGAAAGGAAGCAGGCCTGATGGAGTGGCAGCTGCAGTGCCGCAGCCTGATAGATTGCCCTTATATACATTTGTGAATGTATAGACAGATGGTTCTCAGTGCCTGGAATTTCTGGCTTAGGAAGCAGCTGTTCGGGTAACCTCTGCCGTCTCACCTTGTTGTCATGGAGCATTGCACCGAGACTGAGAATGCGGACGGGTACATTGGCAATCTGACCAAATTTACGCGGCGTGGCACCCCTCTTTCGTGCTGGGATGGCTGGGCTGGGAGAGAGGCAGGGCTGACAGGGGAGCGGGCTGAAGCAGGGTGCTCAGTCATCCTCCAGCCCCTCTCCTGCTCTGCCTGCACAGAAAGAGACAGGCAAAATCAGTATGGTAAATCGTGCCTGGGGATTTAATCTAGTTTGTGTCTCCTCCGCTGTCTTGATATCATGGTGTGACATGCTATTCGTAGGCAGTTCAGGCATCAGTAGAGGCACCCAGTTTCGGGTTGCCGTACTGTATTTTGTCTGTGGCTGAGAAAGAACACCAACTTCGCTAATGTCAGAGCTGGAAAAGGTTCAATGCCAGAGCAAAAATAAAACCAAATGGATATGAATAATCAACAACTATTACATACTTCTTACCCGCCAGACTCCTTTTCTGTCTTATAACTGAAAATTCTCTCTGAAGTCTGAGATATTGTAGGAAGCTACAGGAACTGATGGGAACTTATTAATTTCTTCTTTTAATAAAATAATAGTAAAACAGTAGCCATTTCTACAAGAATCAGGCCATAATAAACATGTATAAAGCTAAACCTGTTTGATGTAAGTATATGAGTATTTTGTTCTACAACAAAAGGAAGCTGATCTACTTAATATTACTCATTTGTTCTTATGGTTATTTTTAGTTATTATAGCCATAACAGTATTATTTTTCTACACTTAGTTCTTCGTCCCTCAAAGCTTTAAAGCTCAAAACCTTCTGATTCCTCAGATACATACATCTGTTAAAAAATCCTTACTTTTCCAAAGTCTTGGTTAGCCAGTTATTCTGTTTCACTCTTATATTTTTGAAATCTAGCTGTTGCTACTGTAATATAGTTTATTTACTTATTCATATGTGTAAGGTGACCATCACCATGGTTTCTGCATAGGGAGCGCTGTGTGTCTGTCAGCCTTGCCATTACAGATTCACTAGACCTGTGATTTCAAAGCATACAACGTTCTCCCAGAATAAAACCTGATGTGACAATAATGTTCCAAAGAAATGGTTTATTTTGGACCTAACTGCTTCATTAACACCGCTTTTCTTTCTGCCAAACTGTCTGTGTTTGTGATTTGATGTATAAAGTGTATAGCATGCATATGTTACGAGATTTAATTTTCAATGTGTGTGCAGGAAGTGAGTATTTCAGCAGGGTTTTAAAAAAAATCAATATACAGGTTATCCAGGAGCCTTGAGTAATCAGTCTTTATCTGTCTATCTATCTATCTGTTCCTATATCTGTAGTAGTAAAAACAGTCCCTCACCTTTTGTGCAGCTCTTTACTTCAAAAAGAGTCACCACTGTCTTGTATTGACCCATGGGATTGCAGTAGCTCCCCTAGAAGGCTTTGCAGTCTCTCCACAAATGATTTGTGAACCGAAGCATCCTAGGAGAGCCTGGGCATGGTGACTGCACCCACGCAGAGTCCTGATTCTGCAAGCCCCCTTCCAGCTGGAGCCAAGGAAGGTGCTCATGCCCTCCCTTGGGGGTTTATTCTCCCAAGTAAAGATCCTGTTGTATCAATAAATCTGCCATTTAAGCGCACACTGATCTTGACAGCATAATAGATCTCAATTACTGTTTGGTTACGAAAGCATATGGGGAGACTTTCAGAATTTCTTGAGTTGAAATATTTTTTAAAAAGAAAGAGTACTTCCTAAAAATGATTAATTCACAACAAAACTCTCTCTGACGACGTTGTTTGACTTAGAATAAGGAAGAAAATTCAGAGACAGGGACTGATGGGAAAAATAAACAGATTCATATCATTGTAATCTTTCACAAAGAAAGAATGAATGAATGTTTTCTATTTTTAATTTACGGTACCTGGAATTTCCTCATGTTTATAAATTTAAGCCAAACCTTTGAATCTGATGCTAATGTCAACTTTACATTACTTAAATTTAACTTGTTATGGTTGAGTAGCTTTTATTGTGTGGGCGTTTTGGAAAAGGATGTTACAGTTGGGCCTAGCAGAGTGAGCCAACAAAAACAATAGTGCATGCTTTAAATTAAAACTCATAAAGAAAAAATAGAAATAAGAGAGTAGTAGCATGGGCACAGGGAACTAAGTACCTTCTTCTGTTTAAAAACATGCCAGAAAAAAGAAGAGGAGAAGATTTTCAGAACTTTTTTTCATCAAGTGTTTTAAAGAAATATTTTTTTGTAGAGTAGGCTAACTTCAAAAACATTTTAACGGCATGGTAAGGAAAATGACACTAGGCTAAGGATAAACACTTGGGCCCAGTACTTTAATTCTGATCAAATTGTATACCTCAAGGAATAAAGAAGTATGTGCAATACTGTTCCTAATATTAGCAGCAACGAAAGGACTAAATTTAGACCTTATTTCTGCAAACTTTATTTAGGCTAAGTAGAAGTTTTTCAAGGAAATACTTCTGTTGATCTCAGTAAAATTATTACTGGGAGTAAGTTTTTCCTTAGCATAACTTATGCTCTCAGAGAAGAATCTGAATATCAAAAATATTCTAAGTTTCTGAAACTTAACATTGTCATTAGCAGGAAAAACTAAAGAAGACACTTCTGACTTGTTGTTTGTTTTTATGATAACTTGTGGCAGATGTTAATAACAAACTCTGTAGCTGGAAATGAGCTATAAGCATTTCCTTGGAAGCTTTAACCCCATCAGATTTAAAATACAGTCTCTTGACTTTTTAATCAAAGATTCATCCAGCCTCCCCCTACCCCCCCTGTAATCAAGGATGAGCTATTTCCTTGAAAGAGCAACTTTAAAATGACCATTTTGTGGGTTGTAGACTGGATAATTTTTCTCTTGCAACTCACAAAAAGGAGATAAGCTGTAAATTTTAGTTTACAGCTTTTATTTTTTCCCCCATGTTATTCATACACTTTCTTGCAGGGGTAATAAAGTCCATATAAATATATTTTGGTGAGGATTTTGCAATCATTTTGCAGTCTTCTTCCTGCTGTTGCGTGGACCAGCAGTAGTCACATGGCCTCAGGCTGGGAAGTCTTTCTGGTGTGTGAGTGTGGTGGCTGCAGCTCACCTCTGTGTTGTCTGATCTCCTTGGCTGTGAGTCTGCACTGAACATAAGGAGGCAGAAGAATGGATAGATGTCTCATCTAGCTCCTGCCCACTTTAATGAGGTGACAGCCAAATTGTTAGCATTTCAGGGACTCAGAATACAACTTGTTAAATTATTGGACTTTGCAGGTTTTTGAAAAAATGCAGGGGAAAAGCTGCATTTTAGTCATTTCAGAATAAGGAGATCAGAGCTGAAGAGCTGAGCAGGGTAATACAGGACCCAGGTAGTCTTGCAGTTTCAGAGTCTGAGCAAAAGACCATTTCCATTGTGGAGAGGCTGAGACAGTTAGTGTACTAGTAATTGCAAGTTTGCTTAAAGACACTACCTCAGACTTCACATGTAAGCCCTCCCGTTTTGCTTAAATTCACCCTTTTTGTCACAACTAGTGGAGACAGATGATATGTTTCCCTTCACTGTGAAATGCATTTAATCACAAGAACTGAATGCTTGTGTCGTGAGAACATTTTTATAATCCACTGTACCAGCTTGCTCACTTCCAGGATCTGACTGGTGTTCTCATGAATTCTTTTTGCTGTCACACTGAGATGTTTCATTTCGAACTGGAGCTCACCTGATGAGAAACATCCGAGTTTACGGTTACCCTGGCAGCAGGACTCCCACAAAAATGTAAAATTGTCTTCCTTTTGTGCATGCACGTGTGCAAGACATTTAGGGTGGTCACCTGAAAAACTCACCCTCTCCGTGCCTTTTGAAGTATAATTTTAAAACTAAGTATTTACTGATATCATTCAAACTGCTGCTAAGAGTCTCTCCTACTGCATTTTGCTTGGGTATTTGCTCAAAGCCATCTACGCTCAGGGTTCTGCAGGTGTGAGGAGGCCTGGCTGGGCTCGCCCAGCCTCCCCCCACCCTGCCTGTGTCTGTATGCATATCTCACCAATACACGATTGCTCTTTTGGACACTTCTTCCTCTGTGAATACTCACACTTGCATTTTATACAAATATTTGGGAGTTTTGTTGTTCTTTTCAGGCAGTCATGTGCTTAAGGTGCAAATATATCTATGTAGTCACATACACAGTAAGATGCTCCAATAAAAGCAATCGGATAGGGAAAAAAAACAAAGAAGGAGGTGCTGTTCCATGGCACACCCCTGCCTGAGCACTGGGCTCATGTCGTGGGTGAACGCCTCTGCCCCAGTAACCTCCACCGATTTACACCCACTCAGCTTTTGATCCAGAAGGCCAAAAGTTGATTTTCACAGGAAAGATATAGGATAAGAGCTACAGTGATTTCAGTTTAACAGGCAACATCCAGAGGCAAGAGGCTGCTCTTTGTAAAAAACCAAAAGTAAAAAGCGATTCTTTGGGAGTCAATTTGTGGCACATGAGTTTTCTGACACGAGAGTATGTGTGACAACTTAGATATCAGGGTGTGCAGTGAACAGACGGTATAGCCAGACAAGCTGCTGCAGATTTAATGATGCTAATTGGGGTAGCTGAAAGTTTGCAATAATGCTGCAGGAGTGAGGCAGCTTGGGATGGTCATTTAATCTGGAAATAATTTTAAAAACTGGACTACGTGTCCCTGAGGACAGTCTCTGCCAGATTAACCGCCTGGGCTCTGCAGCCCTCTCGAGGCAGTGTTACTCATTTACTTTAAAACTTGTAAGAGGAAGGCAGGCAGGACAAGCCTGGGAACAGTCTGCGGCAAACGCTTAACAATGAATGATACAGTGAAGGCAGGAGAACAAGTTCAGACAACTCTATTTTTTACATGAAGTTCCTCATTTAACATCAGGAAAATTAGACACACAATTATTTGACTGTGGTTCTTTATTTAGCAACTCTTCTTATGTAAAGGAGTAATTTGATAGGAAACACCTATTTCAGTTATGTGTAAAACTCTTATTCTTAGGTAAACTTCATTCCAACGAAAAAAGAAGAAATTTTAAATCACTTCTGCAGACACACCCCAGTGCGGCAGCGCTCAGTGCTTCGAAGAGCCAACCCACTTGTTTACATGCTTACTAGTAACCCCAGAGATTTGAAAATTCCCCCCCCAGCTGGTTATGAATACTAACAGCTATATTTTTCCAGTTTTAATCCTGTAAAGAGTTAGATCAACAGACACAGATATAGAGTCTAGCTAGTTTTAGCAACAGTACTTACCCCTGTGTCATTCACTGGCATATGACCATACTTAGATCAATACATTGACATTGCTAAGATTCAGTGTGCACAAAAAAGACACCTTGGTACACTAATAACAAATAAAGCTGAGTGGCATTAAACATGTCACATCCACCAGAGCTCGGTGTATGACACACGTACACATTTCTTTTCACACAACATTATTATACCTTCTTCCGTGGCAAAGCCTCTCCCAAACAGATGTGAAGTCAAACGGTAAGATACTTTCGTAGCTCTGCAAAGTGTCTAAAGAAAGCATTAAGAAAATGAAAATAACATAGGCTGTAGAATAAGAATTACATGGTAGACTAGATTTTAAACATCAGATTTATACAAAAGCATTATTGTTTCATGTGAATAGGCAACTAAATACGGTGATGCAATGAATGAACAAACGTGGATACTGGACTTCTTTTATACACACTCACTCCAAGCTCACCATATATGTAATGTGATACAATAAAAGCTTTCATTTCGTATACAATGACGGACCTTAAATAAGCAGGCCAGTTTTTTCTTATAGACAGCTATCACCAAGAAAAGTTTGGAAACAGAAACACAGAGCTTTTCTTGGGGAAATAAAACAAGGAAGGTTGGGGGAAAGATCTGTGAGACATGATTTTTCATTTTCTGAGCAAAATAAATGAAAGCTTCTCAAAGATATAAACATATTAAGTGTGTCTTCTTTCCAAAGATGTAGATTTCCTCTAGGAACAGGCAAAAAGAGATAACCCAAACATTGGCCTTGTCACACAGTTAAACGTTTCAGAAAATTAGTAGGGGTGAGCCTTTGTCGTAAGGAGGAATTCCTGGTGTTGCAGTACACAGTACTGGCCGAGCTCTTTACTGAGGCAGGAGTCACACTGAAGAGCTGGATGACGGAGAATCCTCTATTTGCAGACAGTGGGAGAACGAGAGTATAGGAGTTAATCGTTCTTGTATTCCAGCACTTACATTACAAAAAACAGCTCTAGATAATGTGGGATAGGACTTCCGAGTGCTAAAAGAGGGTGTAGCCAAAACCTCTTACCCAATACACTGGGCAGCACCAGAAAGTATGCGGAATACTTAGTGAAGAGGAGACACAAGATCCAACTGTTCACAAAATACAAGAGAGAAAGCAGAGCCCAGGCTTCACCCCTGACGTACAAGCGAGCGCAAGGACTGGCCCAGCAAAATGATAATGTTGCATATATAGGAATCATGGCAAGTTAAAAATTTGGATTCAGATTTTACTCTCCTTTGTATGAATAATGCGCAGAAAGTCTGTCCAGAGCAGCCCTGCCTGTTAGGGGTATTTGGACTAGCTGGAATCTACAGCAATGTCCTGCTTAAACGCTTTAGGTACGCAGTTTTTGAAGACACGGTAACACGTGGGAATATATAGTCCCCTCAACAGGATATGAAATGCATCTTGGTGTGGAATAAACCTACAGAACAAGCCCAATGCTGCTAATAAATGCCTCAGACTTGCTGCAGGACCACACTACGTGACTACCATGAGCACGTGGGCTACCTACTGGATGCAAAGCAGGGGGTAAAAAGCATGTGCAGAGCCATAGCATTCAAAATCCACTGACACTTTAGGACTTTTCAACAAGAATAAGACTACTACATGGGAGGAAATTGTAGCTGTTAATTCCTTAAGATTTACCCAGCGTACATCTCTGGGGGAGAAAACAGGCATTAGTCCAGAAAAAAACCAAGCAGTTGAGCAGTAATCTTTCTTCTCTAGCCAGTAAGTCAGTCAGGTTTTGTGGGGTTTTCCTTAAGTGAAAAAGCATCAGATGTTTGAACAGTTTATGTTTTTTTTGTAATAAACGTGGTAAAATAAAGAACCCATAAAAGGAAAGAGTAAAGTTTGAGAAATGTCATGCTACCCTTCCTGCAAAATGTTGCCTGTGACTTGGCCCACCAGTGGTGCCTGTGCCTGGGTGGTGGGTATGAGTCTGCTTCATCAACAGCAACAGCTCGAGCGCAGGGATGCTGGAGCACAGCCTGTGTAAGCCTGGCCTAGAGGGATGCCCATAGGGAGGAAGACCTCGCTATCTTAAGTTTTAAGCTGCGTTTCCTAACCTCTAGGTGGAGTAGTGTTTACTTTTCACAACAGCTGTATACCCTACAAAAACAAAACTCTCCATTTCACACCCAGTTGTCCCCTGGGAGAGGGAAGGAGCCCCAGACCTTGGTGGAAGCTGCTCATGGAAGGTCCAGGTCAGGACTCTATAAATAAGATAAGCAGACAATACCTCCAGGAGCTATCTTTGCTCTCCCGAAGAAAGAGGCACACATTTACAAGTCATATTCTCTTCCTGAGTTCATTATTTAAAAACAAGAATAAGAACCGTGGTATTTCTTGTTTCCTTCCAAATGTGAAATGTAGCACATAAAAAAACACGTCTTCTAAAATACACTTTGTTTGCACACTTCAGTTAATTGCTACTTCTTCTGTCCTGTGAGAAACAATCTCGTTTCACAGCCACTTTCCACAGTGTTTAACTTTGATATAAATACATGCAGTCCTCATATTAGCGTTTTTTTCCCTTAAGCAGAAACAGCTGGCTGGAACATAACTTAAATTGATTTTTTTAAAGACATAATATAACATTATGTGCTAGTGTAATGTAAAAGAATTGGCTTGTGTCTCCTGCCTTATGGTCTTTAGATCAGGACCATCTTACTGCCTCAGTGAGTCTATCTCACTGTGTGACCTGTTTAACTGTAATAATACCTTGAAGTCTTTGATTACAGTAAAAGCTGATGCCATGGTGAAATTCCCTTTAATATTTACATTGTGAGACCTGCTGAAATGATGCAATGTCCTTCTTATCTGAAGTGCATTACCTCAGTGTGTCTGTGAATCAGCATCATTAGATCTGCATGAGTTCATCCTTAAAATGGATTAAAAAATATTCCGTGTTCTGTGAACAAGTTGGAAAAATGCTGCTAATAGCAATTCTTCTTTTATTCAGGGTTTATGACATTTCTGTCCTTGTTCTGCTTTTCCTGTCACTTGGATATTTAGCAGTTGAGAGTAAAAATGGTGATGAGGCAATGGGTGGACAAAGAAGCTTGGTGTACACTGCCGGTATTCTGCAAGAAATTATTCAAAATTCTCTGTGCAGAGGGGAGTCTGGAGTATACATTACTTTTTCTTTTTTTTCCTCTGGTCCTTTCTTATCAAAATTGCTTGGATTGATTTACTTATGTCTGATGTCTGAATGTGCCAGATATGCCTTTATTAGGGGTTAGTAACTTCTGAAAAGGCAAGACAGGACACAAAAAGAATAGTAACATCTGCTATGTTACGGGAGTGCCACTAATCATTCTAGTTAAATCTATGGTGGAGTTTGCACTGAAACAGAAATTTCATTTTTTTTGTTTAACAGAAATTGTTTGATTTGTAATATTTTATTTGAGGTAACAGTAATTGAATATGATGTAATTTCAACTACAAATTACATTTTGTGTTCTTTGTCTCTGTAGAATTTTAAGTCCATATTATTTCAAACAGCTTATCTGCAGGGGGAAAAAAAAGTGGTAACCTTTTGGTATTATAGGTCTCTTCTCAGAATATCACAGCTTTTAATCTCCTTTTCACTTCTGCCAGCACCCAAGAGCATGTAAAAAAAAATTGTTGTGCATTCTTCTTGGGTGACTATCATATCATATATAGAAAGGCTTTCTTTGTGAATCATAGGTTGAAACAAATTTCATGCCCACATTTGAGTTCATGGTTACTGGTCATTGTGGATGAGCCCAGGAAAGGAAGTGTATATTACTCTTTGCGTGACCTCTAAAAGCTCTTCCCAATGTGAACTGAATGAATAGCTCTAAATTAGTCTCTCACATTGATCAAGGTAACAAGAGATTATTTTCCTCCTTAAGCATTTTGATGAGATTTTCTTTCTTCTAATCAACATTTTTGTTCACATTCTCTCACTTCAATTATCAGTTTTGCCAACATCTTGGAGCTTTGGCTTTCAAAAGTATCAGAGCTTCAGAATTTCTCTGAAAATGAGAATTTTTCAAAAGCATTGTTAATATTGCCAATCATTCAATTAATAAAAAAATTCTAATATGACAATATTTTGTCAGATTTCATATGACAGTGTTATACAGTCAATGCATTTTTGTCAGCCAGAATGTTACGGACGAAAATTAACCCTGTTCTGGCCAAACCCAGGACAGGACTAGATGTAGTCATCAGTATCATTTTCTATTTTGGATTTCACATAAACACTGATTATTGTACATTGAATCTATTCTGAAATAATTTTAAAAATTAAAAAAAATCAAAGAATAACACTTTCAGCTATAAAGTCTATACACAGATTTTGATTCAAGTGTAGTTTTCCTCAAAATCATGTTACTCCTTATTGAATTGGATACCTCAACATTTGCTGTTTGACTTTATCACATGTAATCTCATTAACATTGCTGTGGGGCTGATAATGTCACATGCCTGGACTGGCTGGTACTGTAGTGTAAGCCTGGTGAAACTACTTGTGGAACCTGTTCAGGAACAGAAAACTGTATAAAACCCCACAAATACTGAATACATATATCCATACAGAGTTATGTTTACCTTTATTGAGTTTTCATCAGTTCTGCTACCATCCATGAATTTTTTCCCACTAAAGACTCAGAGTGAAATATAAAAATGTAACTATATAAGTGAGAAAATTTATTGTACAAGGTATGCATTTCTTAGAAATGAGGTTACATGCACATGGAAAAACATATATGTAAATAATATTTGTATTCACTACAAGACCTCCCTCCTTCCAAAACAGTGATGAAGCTGCTAATGCTGTAAGAATACACCTTTCTAGACTGGTCAATATTTTATTTCACCTCCATTAATGACAGTAAGTCACTTATCTGTCATATTCAGATATGATCTCCTTGGGGCAGAAACCAATGCCCCAATGTATTTTAACAGAGCATTTTATATTGGAGCTGTGCTCTGTGGTAAGATCTTTGTGCACAGATACGTAAAAATAGTATCATTACAAGGCATTTTGAAGCTAACAAGATCAAAAATGACATTATGAATGCTTTAGACTTCTTTGCAATGAATGGTTATTGATACAGGTTCAGACAGCCATGCACCAGCTTTTTAGCATTTTATCAAGGAATTACCACAGCAAGAACAGCTTTTGAGAACCATCTCTTTAGAGGAAAGGAGAATCTGATGCCAAAAGACCTTTAAAAAAGTCTGAGGGACAGACACTGAAACCTTCACTCCCATTACACAGTACTGGATTTTACATCTGATCTCATTTCTTCTGTTAGAAATGAGATCTCATTGCTGGCAGCATACGTGTCTAGTGAACTCATCTAGCAAGAGGAGCAGAACCAGCTCCTGAGCTGGGTGGACTCTCAGTACCATCGTGCACGTCCATTTCCCACCAAGAAAACACTGTAACCTGCTGGTCTTACTGACCATACAGAAAATCCAGAGGAATGTTCCAGGAAAAGGGATGATTTTCTTTAAAACGTAGCAGTACAAAAAGCTGTTAAAAGGCACAAGTTTCTTTACATACTTCCCCAGTGTATTGGCACATTGAACTGATTAGGTCACCCACATGGATCTTGAATAAACTGAAAGAAGATTCTGTGCAAGTTTTCAATGAATAACGCAAGATATTTTACTCTTCCTTCAAGAAGTTGTATTATTAATTTCAGGACCTTACTAAATCAGATATTTAAACTTGGTCTTGCTATATAAACATGATACGAGCAAAAGTAATTACTTATTATAATATAGTCTAGCTAAAATTAGACACTGATCCTTCAGTATCTATTTAGCATAGGCCATTAATTTTTAAGAACTGTTTTCAGCTTGACGTTGGAAGGCAATAAGAAGAAAATGTCACTTCCAGGGCAAGTATTACAAATGTAAGGCCATATATTTAATACTTACAGAATTTTGTGTCTTCGAGGTGTAAATGTTATATAAACTCTGCAATGGTCCCAGAAAATAAGATGTTGTATTACTGTTTTTTCTTTCAAGAGAACTAAAACATAATGACCTGAAAGTGCTTACATAAGTACATCAGAGAGCACAAGAGATAAGTGTTATTTGCAAAAAAACACTTTTCTGAAAAAAAAGGTAATTAATTGAAGACAAACTTCTTGTAGGAATCTGACAAGTTTTGATAGTCTTACTATTTGGAAAGACTGTTTAAAAGTCATGGCACTGTACAATAGTGACCAGCTGGAATACCTACCTGGAAGGTGGGAAAGAAGCAGAAGAACAAGTTGGACTTGAAAATGTTTTCATACCTGGATCTGCATGGGCAAAAGGCATCTGGATCATTTAACACGGTACTGTTCAGAGCTATTGTCTTTAAAGGGAATTGTTTCGAACTCCATAATCTCTGGGGAACTGAAGGTAACCTTGCAACTTTGCCTTCTTTAATCAGGTACCACTAGGGTTAGTTGTAGATATAGAATAGGCAGTTGCTTACTTGTGGAAAATGCCACAGCTCCTCTCTGGAAAAACAAACAAAAACCCCACAATGGAGGTGCATTTGGGGACTGTCAGAAGGTGTGTTATCCCAGGAAGGAAATAGGAGTTAATTTCAATTTACCTGACTGAACTAATTGAATAAAGAAACATCAAATGACAACATCCTCAAAGCAGTACTTCTTTCCCAAGAAGAGATCCATGCCATCAAATTGGAATGAATTTATAAACAGTCAGAAAGTATCCTCACGATAATGGTGAATAAGAGACATAATGTGGTAGGAAATTGGTCATACACAACACCAGAAGGGTTCAAAACACCGAAGAGCAGAGGGAGTTGCAAAGATACAAGGAAAGTCATAGAATCAGAGAATCATAGAATAGTTTAGTTGGAAGTGACCTTTGAATGTCTTCTAGTCCAAACCTCCTGCAATGAGCAGGGACATCTACCACTAGATCAGGTTGCTCAGAGCGCTGTCCAACCTCATGTTGAATGTTTCTAGGGATGGGGCACCTACCCACCTCTCTGGGCAACCTGTGCCAGTGTTTCACCACCCTCATTGTAAAAAATATCTTCCTTACATCCAGCCTAAATCTACCCTCTTTCAGTTTAAAACCATTGCCCCTTGTCCTATCGCAACAGGCCCTGCTAAAATGTTTGTCCCCATCTTTCTTACAAGCCCCATTTAAGTACTGAAAGGTCTCCCCAGGGCCTTCTCTGCTCCAGGCTGAACAGCCCCAACTGTCTCAGCCTTTCCTTGTAGCAGAGGTGTTCCAGCCATCAGATCATCTTTGTGCCCCTCCTCTGAATCCACTCCAACAGCTCTACGTCCTTCTTGTTCTGGGGGCTCCAGAGCTGCATGTAGGACTCCAGGTCTCACCAGAGTAGAGGGGCAGAATCACCTCCCTCAACGTGCTGGCCATACTCCTTGTCCAGATATGGTTGGCTTTCTGGGCTGCAAGTGCACATTGGTGGCTCATGTCCGGCTTCTCATGCACCTGTACTCCCAGATCCTTCTCTTCAGGGCTGCTCTCAATTCCTTCATCCCCCAGCCTGTATTAATACTGGGGCTTGCCCCGGCTCAGCTGCAGGACCTTGCATTTGGCCTTGTTGAGCTTTGTGAGGTTCACACAGGCCCACTTCTCAAGCTTGTGTAAGTCCCTCTGGATACCATCCTGTCCCTCAAGTCTGTCAACTGCACCGCACAGCTTGGTGTCGTCAGCAAACTTGCTGAGGGTGCACTTGACCCTGCAATGTCATTGATGAAGATATTCAGCTGTACTGATTCCAACATGGACCCTGACTGACACCACTCATCACCAATCTCTATCAGAACACTGAGCCATGGACCATTACCCTCTGGATGCGACCATCCAACTGATTCCTCACCCACTGAACAGTGCACCCATCAAATCCATATGTCTCCAGTTTAGAGAGAAGGATGTTGTCGAGGACCATGTCAAAGTCTTTACAAATGTCCAGATAGATGACATTCTTCTATGTTCAATCATGAAAAAAAAAATAAAAACTGCTTTTCTGTAGCTTATGTTTCCTTCTCAGTATCTAATTCATTGACTAAAAGGTCTGAAAATAGTAAAAAGGATCACTTTGCCAGGCTCTTCAGGGGATAATGAATGTTCAGGTACTTCCACCTTCCACACCAGGAGCTGCGATAGAAGAAAGAGTTGTTCCATGGTCCTTTTGCATCTTGGCTGCCTCCTGTATCCCTCTGCTCTGCTCCATCCTTCAGTGTGTTCGCTGCCACTTCATCAGCAGCTTAAGCAGTGAAGAGCTTGGCGTGCTTGAGGAAAGGGGCTGAGCTCCAGCACCGACACTGCTTTCCACGGTCACAAGTTCACAAGCATTGCTAGAGTTTCAGACTCTGAACTGAACATCCGTGGGACTTAAAAACAATTTCCCTGTCTGCCTCTGCCGGCTGCTCCCACTCGTTGATTTATGCTCATGATGCTCGGAGCTGCGGCATAGATCTGGTTATGCAATAGCAACTTGATAACAGAGAAAGTCAATACGGAAGGGCAATAGAGCTGAAATTACACACTGGCACTACCTTTCATTAACCCTTTCGCAGTTCACCTCAGCTGCTTCTTGAAGACAAGCTGTCTGAATTTAGGGAGTGGATTTTCTCCCTATGGTAGCAGCACCAGATTGACTGCTCTTCCCTCTGTCTTGCTGGAGCCAAACAGAACAATTTACTAGAAACACCATCCTTTTGTAACAAAAAAACTCTTTATATCTTTTCTTCAGTTATTTATATAATGATAAATAATCAATTCTTTTACATCAGGCAGAACATCTGTCCATGTATATATAAAGTTATGTAAACAAACCCAGATATTTCATATCATCAGAGTGTTTCCAACATGGACAGGTTTTCTGAGGGAAGATTCTTTGTCAGTTTATTTGTTTACTTGTTTGATTTTTGTGGCGGTTTTAGTTAATTTCTTAGACACAGTTGCACAGATGAGCCCCAGGCTCTTTGAAAGCAGGAGGTTTGGCAGGTCCACAGAACTTCTGACAGTTACAGTCTGCATAATTCCTCATTTTAAGCAATAAAGCAAGCTTAAGGTTGTAGTTCTTTAAAACATTCCTACATGAAACTTCCACTTTATGTTCTCATAATCTGATTCCTGCTGTTATTAGAAACCCCATTGTTATTAGAAACTCATTTATCACAGATCTTCATATTCATGGCTTCATTATTTGAAATCCTGATGGTGATACAGTTTCAGTTTTTCTTTTTTCTTGACTGAAGCTGGGGGATTTGCATATTTGATATCTGGGATTTAGAGAGAAACATGGAGATGAATATGAATAAAATCATTATCTGTTCTTCAAGATGAGCTTTGCTTCTCATGAATATAAGTAAAATACGTTTGCTTTTATATGCATGTGTTCTTTATAAAATTCTGGTAATATTATGCTCCTTCTGTTACTCAGCATAAGATGACTTGAATCATCAATAACTGAAATATATGTGAAAGACATTAACAGAGTTGATATAAAACAATATTTCACTAGTGTCCCAAGAGAAATATTATGAAATATGAAGCTAACACTCTTATAAAAACTTGTCTGGAAACCATTACTTGAAGACTGGAAGAAGTCTAAAAATCCCACTTTGTCCAGGTGCTCCTGAAGTTGCTTAGCAACAGCCTCCTTAATCACCTTCTCCAAAATGGGAAGTTTGACAGAGGATAGTAATTAGATGATTTCTTGAGGAGGGTCAAGACCTCAGCATACTGTAGCCAGGATGTCATTTTGCCCTTCAAAAAGAGGTATTAATAAAATGTCCGTCCACTGGAAAACTGCTTCCTCACCGGCTTTCGTTAACCTGTGGTTTCCTCACTGGGGTTCTTCATCTGCTCCTGGGACAAGGTGCTGTCAAAATCAGCCCTGGGTGTGCTCATAACCTCTTGTTCTGACATCATTGGTCGAAGGCTGACAGCTTCATACAGGAATGATTTTTGCACATCAAAAATATGAGGATGAATTTACTAATTTCTTATTACAGAAAAGAGGAACCAACAGGGAACCCAAGTCTCCTTATTAACTTTGCCAAGCAGCTGTTAACTGTACACCACAAATATAAATAATTATTCAGACAGAAATTTGGAGTAAAAAAATTGTAGTGGTGTACATAAGGGAAGGGTGATTATTTGGCAGATTAACACTTTGGGAAAGAGTTTCCTGCCTTCACAAGAAATTCTGAACTAATTTTACTGATGAAAATGCAAGTATAGTCTTTGTTCCCATGTACAAGAAAAAATTACTTTAGTCCTGTTTAATAGTTGCAGAAGACTGAGACAAAGGGGACACTGAGTTCCTTGGTCTTATCTGTCTCCCTGGCACTGAATCTACCTTCCCATTCAGCAACAGTTCCACAATTCCCCTGTGCAGCCTTTTACTACTACTGTGCAAGCTCTTCTTCTCGCGTACATATCATGTCTCAAGAGTAGCTGAGCTTTGGCTTTCCTGACACCTCTTTACACATCCAGGTGGTTTCTGAATTCTACCATGCACTCTGTCCTGCCTGCAACCTCTTGTCTTTTTGCGTTGTAGCTCACAGTAAATATAGACAAAACCTTTTCATCAGGTCTAGGAAGGGACTCCAAGCTAGTCTAGCAAGGTTAATGTTAGCAATGTGGTACATGTCTGCTCATTAGGGTCTTGAAAATTATCCCTGTTGTTGTTTGTTTATTAAATAATCAGTTACCTTATTAGTGATCAATTAATTCCTATCAGGTTTGTAAAAAACTTTGGCCATACAAACATGCTATTTTCCTATCATGACATGTTCTTTTTTTGGACTTGTGCATACATACCTGCTGTGACTTCTGTTCTGTATTTCTTCATCTCTTTTTTCATCTTCTTAAAAACCTGAGTTACTTTTTAATAAGCAGATTTTAGTTAGTGGTGTTTTTTCCTTGGTTCCACTTCTGCTGAAGAGAGCATATAAAGTTTTTTTAAATTTATTTATTTTTTTATTTCTCTATTTGTTAATTACAAATTAACATTTCTTTCTGAGTCATTAATAATATTTGAGAGTTTTTTCCTCCCTTGAGTTTTAAACTTCTTGCAGAATCAGCTGCCTTTACATGTAAACTGAAGTGGCTTTCAGAATATTGCAGAATATTACTGATTCACTTCCAGACTTTAACAAAGGCACTTTCCAGTTTACCTGAGGCCCTAAACTTCCACATCTTTCTCATGCTGCAATTGTATTTCAACATTACCCCTCTTTCCTGGTCTTTAACTTTACATTTCATTTAGATAAATACATATTTGTGAAATGATTTTGTGGTCAAAGTGAGAAATGTATTTTTACCTTGAGTAACATTACACTAGAAACTAGAATATTTGCAACAGACTGCTAAGTAAGGCCCTAATCTGACAAAATGGAAGAAAAACTTGGTCTTCAAAGATGGATCTTCTTCCACTTTTTAGAGTGTGTGTTTATGCTGGTTGAAGAAATCTAGAAAATAATAAAAATAACCAGTAGATTTAAAACAACCATTGTTTATTGTAGAATACCCCTCATGTTTAAACTGTTTGCCACTTGAATGATCTGATGTCAAACAGAAGTTCAAAATAGACTTGCAAGATACCATTGCGACCTCCTCCTTTCCTCACACCTGACTGTAAAAGCCCTTGGAGCAGATGAGCATTGGCAAGAGTGGGGGACTTCAACTTACCAGACATCTGCTGGAAACACAACACAGCAGAGAGGCAAGAGTCCAGGAGGTTTCTGGAGTGTGTGGAAGATAACTTCCTGATGCAGCTGGTAAGTGAGACTACCAGGGGAGGTGCCTCGCTAGACCTGGTGGGAGATGTGGTCTCGGAAGCCGTCTTGGGCTTAGTGACCATCAAATGATAGAGTTGTCAGTTAGAGGTGAAGTTAAGGGGGGAGCCAGCAAAACCACCAACACGGATTTTCGCAGGGCAGACTCTGGCCTGTTCAGGATGCTGGTTGAGAGGGTCCCCTGGGAGAGACTCCTGACGGGCAAAGTGGTCCAGGAAGGCTGGACAATCTTCAAGGAGGAAGTCTTTAAGGCACAGGAGCAGGCTGTCCCCGTATGCCACAAGACGAACCGGCGGGGAAGACAACCGGCCTGGCTAAACAAGGAGCTCCTGCTGGAATTCATGAAAAAAAAGGAGGGTCTACCACCTATGGAAGAAAGGGCAGGCGACTCAAGAGGAGTACAGGGGTCTCAATGGGTCATGCAGAGAGGAAATTAGAAAGGTAAAAGCCCAGCTAGAACTCAGAATGGCCACTGTTGTAAGGGGCAACAAAAATATTTTTACAAATACATCAACAACAAGAGGGCCAATGAGAGTCTCCATCCCTTGTTGGATGCGAGGGGGAATATTGTCAACAAGGATGATGAAATTAATGCCTTCTTTGCCTCAGTCTTTAATAGTCAGACTGGTTATTCCCAGGGTAGTCAGCCCCCAGTGCCGAAAGATAGCGAAGGAGAGTGGAACAAATCTCCCATAATTCAGGAGGAAGAAGTTTACGACCGCTATGCCACCTGGAGACTTACAAGTCTATGGGGCCAGATAGGATCCACCCAAGAGTGTTGAGGGAACTGGCCAAGGAGCTGGCCAAGCCACTCCCCATCATCTATCAGCAGTCCTGGCTAACATGGGAGGTCCCAGATGACTGGAGGATCTCCAGTGTAATACCATCTACAAGAAGGGCTGAAAGGAGGATCCTGGGAACTACAGGCCTGTCAGCCTGACCTTTGTGCCGGCCAAGATTATGGAGCGATTCATCCTGAGTGCGCTCACCAGGCATGTGAAGGACAACCAAGGGATCAGGCCCAGCCAGCATGGGTTCATGAAAGGCAGGTCCTGCTTGACCAACTTGATCTCATTACATGACAAGGTGACCTGCCTAGTGGATGATGGGAAGACTGTGGATGTCATCTCCCTGGACTTTAGTAAGGTATTTGACACAGTTCCCCACAGCATCCTCCTGGAGAAACTAGCTGCCTGTGGTTTGGATGTGTGTACTCTTCGCTGGATAAAGAACTGGCTGAATGGCCGAGCGCAGAGAGTGGTAGTGAATGGAGTTCAATCCAGTTGGCAGCCAGTCATGAGTGGTGTTCCCCAGGGCTCAGTTTTGGGTCCGATCTTATTTAACATCTTTATCAATGATCTGGATGAGGGGGTTGAGTGCTCCCTCAGTAAGTTTGCAGATGACGCCAAGTTGGGTTGGAGTGTTGATCTGCTGGAGGGTAGGAAGGCTCTGCAGAGGGATCTGGAAACACTGGATCTGTATGATGTTCAACAAGACCAAATGCCGGGTCCTGCACTTGGGTCACAATAACCACATGCAACACTACAGGCTTGGGGAAGAGTAGCTGGAAAACTGCCCAGCGGAAAAAGATCTCGGGGTGTTGGCTGATAGCCGGCTGAACATGAGCCAGCAGTGTGCCCAGGTGACCAAGAATGCCAACGGCATCCTGGCTTGTATCAGGAATAGTGTGACCAGCAGGAGTAGGGAAGGGATTATGCCCCTGTACTCAGCACTGGTGAGGCCGCACCTCGAGTGCGGTGTTCAGTTTTGGGCCCCTCACTACAAGAAGGACATTGAGGTGCTGGAGTGTGTCCAGAGAAGGGCAACGAGGCTGGTGAGGGGTTTAGAGAACAACTCTTATGAGGAGCGGCTGAGGGAACTGGGGCTGTTCAGTCTGGAGAAGAGGAGGCTGAGGGAGGACATTCTTAACTCTCTAGAACTACCTGAAAGGAGGTTGTAGTGAGGTGGGTGTTGGTGTCTTCTCCCAAGTAACTAACAATAGGACAAGAGGCAATGGCTTCAAGTTGCATCAGGGGAGGTTTAGGTTAGATATCAGGAAAAATTTCTGTACTGAAAGAGTGGTCAGGCATTGGAATAGGCTGCCCAGGGAGGTGGTGGAGTCCCCATCCCAGGAGGTGTTCAAAAATCATATAGATTTGGCACTTCAGGATATGGTTTATTAGGCATGGTGTTGTTGGGTGGATGGCTGGACTTGATGATTTTAGAGGTCTGTTCCAACCTACAGTTCTATGATTCTGAGAGGATTAGTCTCCTCTGTTTGAAGAGAAGGGCTGTTCTGGGGCAGAGTTTACAGCTGGAGCTCTGAGAAGCCTATCCTGCAATGCAATCAAAAGCCTTGAAAGTTGTTTTGCAGGAGTGCTTCTATAACCTCAGTCAAAACCATGATTCTCAAAACATATGAAGGGAAATAATGTTTACTGAGATAAAAAAACAAGTGAATGTTTTAGTGATTTGTATGATTTAGGATATAATTGTTTACATTAAATTAAAAAGCCCTCTATATGCATTGGTGTATCACTGCACAGCATTAACTTATTTAATGTGTACAATTAAATGCAATCAAAATGCCAGTTCAATTAATCAACAGAGAGAATAATATCTACTCTAATCAGACTTCTTTACAGAAAATGTTTGTTGTTGTTGATGCTGTTATTCAGAATATTTTTGAATAGAGGTTGATTTTGTAGTTTTTTAGAAGTAAGATGTTTAGTTGTTACATGAAAATTGTTCCATGTCTCATTTTGTAATCTCTTTGTGTTGTATTTCCTGCTATCTGGAAATGCTGTGTTCCTTTATTTGGGACTTCTGAAAGAGTTAATTTCATTTTTGCCTGGGAAAGTACTAAGTTTATGACAGGGTCTTACAATTTTGAAGCTGAGGGAGGCACAGAACAGAAGAGCAAACAACACTGGGAATGTTTTACCCACTAGCTAATTATTAAGAAAATATTCGAAGAAATCAAGTAAGCAGTGTTTTGAATTAAGATCTTTTCAGTGCATTGCAAGGACTGCAGTAGTAGGCTATGGCTGACAGTTCCTTCTGGGCGTAAGAATTCATAGCTAGTTAAGAGAAAAATGAATGGGGAAGAGGCGCTGGGCATTCATCGTCTATCTGACCTCACCAGAAAAAATAGACAGCTGTTTTCCTATGCATCCTGCCTCCCCTTGGTGCCCCCCTTAAAATGGCTGACAGTATCATTTTTTCCTGGAACTTGATGGGATTGCCAACACTTACTGGAGACAGAGGAGTTTCCTACCAATGCCCACACATTTTTGCAAATTTCAGGTAGTATGCAGGCAGTCTTGTGGGGGGTCTGCATTTGGTAAGGCAGGATGGCGGGGACGAGATAACAGAGAGAAGTCCTAAGGCCATCAAAAGGGACTTCAGGGCACTGGGGTGACTGGTTGAGGGATCATGGCCACAGGTGGTGTTTTCCTCCATCGCATCAGTGGCAGGGAACAGCACTGAAAGGGGCAGGAAAACTCACCTGGCTAACAGGTGGCTCAGGGACTGGTGCCACCGGTCAAATTTTGACTTCTTTGATCACAGGGAGGTGTACACAGCACCGGGCCTGCTGGCGACAGGCGGATCGCAGCTGTCTCAAAGGGGAAAAAGGATTCTTGGCCACGAGCTGGCGGGGCTCATTGAGAGGGCTTTAAACTAGGTTCGAAGGGGGAAAGGGTCATAGACCACCTCACTAGGGATGAGCGCAGGCTTGGCGTGCCAGGGTCAGGGGTGAGGTTGACAGCCCAGCTCAAGTGTGTCTCTACCAACACACGTAGCATGGGCAATAAACGGGAGGAGCTGGAAGCCATTATACAGCAGGATGGCTATGACTTGGTCGCCATCACAGAAATGTGGTGGGACAACTCGCATGACTGGTATGCTGTCATAGATGGCTACAGACTCTTTAGGAAAGACAGACCAACAAGAGAGGCAGTGGAGTTGCTCTGTATGTGAGGGAGCAACTGGAATGCAATGAGCTTGGCCTGGGGGAAAATGAGGAACAAGTTGAGAGCTTGTGCGTTAGAATTAAGGGACAGGCTCACACAGGTGACATTACAGTGGGTGTGTACTACAGGCCACCTGACCAGGAGGAGGAGGTTGATGAGGCCTTCTACAGGCAGCTGCAAGCAGCCTCACAGTCCCAGGCCCTGGTTCTCATGGGGGACTTCAACCACCCTGACATCAGCTGGGAAGACCATACAGCTAGGCAGGCGCAATCCAGGAGGTTCCTACAGAGCATTGATGATAACTTTCTGATGCAAGTGGTGGAGGAACCAACAAGGAAAGACGCTCTGCTGGACCTTGTATTAACAAACAAGGAGGGACTGGTGGAGGATGTGAAGGTTGGAGGTAGAATTGGCTACAGTGACCATGAAATGGTTGAGTTCAGGATCCTGCATGGAGGAAGCAGGGCGATAAGCAGGATCAAAACCTTGGACCTCAGGAGGGCTAACTTTGCCCTCTTCAAGGAGCTACTGGGAGGAATCCCGTGGGCCAGGGCTCTTGAAGGCAGGGGGGTTCAAGAGTGCTGGTCACTGTTTAAACGTCACTTCCTCCGTGCTCAGGAGTGGTGCATCCCCCTGAGAAAGAAATCGAGCAAAGGAGGCAGGAGACCTGCACGGTTGTACAAGGAGCTTCTAGCAGAGATCAGGTGGAAGAGAAAGGTCCATGGAATGTGGAAAGAGGGACAGGCCACTTGGGAAGAATACAGGAATGTGGTCAGAGCATGCAGGGATGTGACGAGGAAGGCCAAAGCCCGCGTGGAAATGAAGATGGCAAGGGATGTCAAAAATAACAAGAAGGGCTTCTTCAACTACATCAGCAGCAAAAGGAAGGCTAGGGACAATGTGGGGCCGCTGCTAAATGAGGCGGGTGTCCTGGTGACGGAGGATGCAGAGAAGGCAGAGCTACTGAATGCCTTCTTTGATTCAGTCTTCAGTGCCAAGGCAGGCGCTCAGGAATCCCAGGCCCCGGAGGTTCGAGGGGAAGCCTACAGAGAAGATGAGTTTCCCTTGGTCGAGGAGGACTGCATGAGGGATCGCTTAAGAGATCTGGACGCCCACAAATCCATGGGCCCCGATGGAATGCACCCACGAGTGCTGAGGGAGCTGGCGGATGTCATTGCTGAGCCACTCTCCATCATCTTTGAGAGGTCCTGGAGGACAGGAGAGGTGCCCGAGGACTGGAGAAAGGCCAGTGTCACTCCAGTCTTCAAAAAGGGCAAGAAGGAGGACCCAGGGAACTACAGGCTGGCCAGCCTCACCTCCATTCCGGGAAAGGTGATGGAGCAGCTTATCCTGGAGGTCATCATCAAGCAAGTGGAAGAAAAGAAGGTTATCAGGAGTAATAAGCATGGATTCACCAACGGGAAACCATGCCTGACCAATCTGATAGCTTTCTACGATGACATGACTGGCTGGGTGGATGAAGGGAGAGACGTGGAAGTTGTCTACCTTGACTTCATCAAGGTTTTCGACACAGTCTCCCATGATATCCTCCTAGGGAAGCTCAGGAAGTGTGGGCTGGATGAGTGGTTGGTGAGGTGGATTGAGAACTGGCTGAATGACAGAACTCAGAGGGTTGTCATCAGCGGGGCTGAGTCTAGCTGGAGGCCGGTAACTAGTGGTGTCCCCCAGGGGTCAGTACTGGGCCCAGCCTTGTTCAACTTCTTCATCAACGACCTGGATGAAGACTTAGAGTGTACCCTCAGCAAGTTTGCTGATGACACCAAACTGGGAGGTGTGGTAGACACACCGGAAGGCTGTGCTGCCATTCAGCGTGACCTGGACAGGCTGGAAAGTTGGGCAGAGAGGAACCTGATGAGGTTCAACAAGGGCAAATGCATGGTCCTGCACCTGGTGAGGAACAAGCCCATGCATCAGTACAGGCTTGGGGCAGACCTTCTGGAGAGCAGCTCTGCAGAGAGGGACCTGGGTGTCCTAGTGGACGACAGGTTAACCATGAGCCAGCAGTGTGCCCTGGCTGCCAAGAAGGCCAGTGGCATTCTGGGGTGCATTAGGAGGAGTGTGGCCAGCAGGACGAGGGAGGTTCTCCTTCCCCTCTACACTGCCCTAGTGAGGCCCCATCTGGAGTACTCTGTCCAGTTCTGGGCTCCCCAGTTCAAGAAAGATGAAGAGCTACTGGAGAGAGTCCAGTGGAGGGCTACGAGGATGGTGAGGGGACTGGAACATCTCCCCTACGAGGAAAGGCTGAGGGAACTGGGCTTGTTCAGCCTGAAGAAGAGAAGGCTGCGAGGGGACCTAATATATACTTACAAATATCTTAAGGGTGGGTGTCAGGAGGATGCGGCCAAACTCTTCTCAGTAGTGCCCAGTGACAGGACAAGGGGCAATGGGCACAAACTGAAGTATAAGAAGTTCCATCTGAATAAGAGGAAGAACTTCTTCCCTCTGAGGGTGACGGAGCACTGGAACAGGCTGCCCAAGGAGGTTGTGGAGTCTCCTTCTCTGGAGATATTTAAGACCCACATGGACATGGTCCTGTGCAGCCTACTGTAGGTGACCCTGCTTCGGCAGGAGGGTTGGACTAGATGACCCACAGAGGTCCCTTCCAATCCCTACCATTCTGTGATTCTGTGATTCTGTCTCCTGTCTGTTCTCCAGGGATGGTGACCAGCTACATCTCACGTTTTTGCATTGAAGCCTTGTACGTTGGATCACTTAGCACTGCATCAGGAACACACCCGTTGCAATGAATGCTTAGGTGCATGAGGATCATTCACTCATCCCAACTAGCCAGAGCTCGATACTCGGAAATGTCAGTCACCTGAGTCAAAGTGGTGTTTCTTCTTTGAACTTCTCTGTTTCCAAGGTGCTTAAGTGCACAGACTCACCCACTACAGGTCTCACCCCACAGAGGTACTTGGGCCCTCTGCATGGCTGAGAGAGGATGATGAGGTGAAGGTCTTTAGATTCATATCTGGAGACATCTTTTTCTCTGCATGGAAGGGATGCCTCAACATCTAAAATAGTTTCCCTCATCTGCCATGTTGAGAGTACTCATTCATTGGGGTATTTAATGTAAGTTCCTGCCATTAAGAATATGGCCTTGAAACCCCTAGTCTTAGACACTTTATCCTGGAATTGGATTATTCTTAAAGAATTTAGGAACTAGTACTTAGTAAACTTCAAGCATGTTGTTTTTCTTCATTCTGGTCTTCATTAAGACCATCAGTAGACAGAGTTATTGACCTCAGGAGGTAATTTTTCATGATAATAATCTAACCAAGACACACAAAATCCTCTTCAGGCAAAAAATGTAAAATCTGCCTTTTATTATCCCTGCATTTCAAAGTATGAGATGCTGTATCTGTATTGAGTTTTGTTAGCAATTGCAAAGGATTTTTTTTTCATGTAATATGTTTACCAGTAATAATTAATAATAATTTTGATTATGAATATGATAATATTTTTCAAGTTAGAATTAAGTCCCAGGAAAAGCTGGGAGTATTGTAATTACACACTTACATTGGTACATACTTTGTAATGAGTAACTACGAAATTTCAGAGGCCTTATATTTTCTATTGCATTATTATTACACTTCATTTGTGGAAAAGCAGAATATTCTAATTATATGCTAATTATCTCTTTCACACAGAAGATCATATCTTGGAACATACATCCTTTACTTTTTATTAAAATTTAAGACTCATCAAAACCATCACTTTTACATATGTTTGAAAGTTGCTTTAGGGATCCACGTTGCTTTCTGGTATTCTCGAGCAAAAATTACCAGTGGATCAGTTGCTTTTCATTAAATGGTTCAATACTGAGACTATAAGTTTGTAATTTAAAGAGAATAAGCATATGATCGGACACTATTGAGTAACTGACTGACAGCCTATGCATGCATAATGTTGTCTTCCCTGTTGTGGCTTTTTTTATGTCCATAGGCTTATTCGAACATTTAACTGTATAATTATCTTTATACGTGCCTACAGTCTGCTGAAGCTAATGAAATCAAATATGGATGAATATTCACTGTGTTCAAGCATAGAAAACTTCATGCAATGGTTAAGGAAGTTAATGCTAGTTACTGGAAGTAGTACAGCAGATCTGAATTGCAAAAGTAGCTTAAAAAAAAAAGTAAAGTTAAGAAAAGTTAAAAAATAGTACAAAAACAAAAAGAACAGAAGACAGCCGATGTTGAAGACATGATGAAAAGGAAAAAATGAGCAATACACACAGTTGCCCTCACCTCTTCAAAATTCCTCAGCTCTTAAGAGCAGAACTATACACTCCACAACATCTGCCAGTTGTGAACAGAAAGAAAATCACACATACAGGTACTGTATAGTACAATCTAATTAGTGTACTAAAACTTAATATGTTTGAGATTTTTTTGTCAATATAAAAACAATTATAGTAGAACAAATCTATTCCCACAACAATATAATGAAGAGGCTTTTACTTCTGTAATGAAATGTTTCATTATTTTGCATCATGCCTTATTGAATATATTATATAGTCTCATGTACAGCAATTAAAATGGTAATAAACAAAAGCAGACACCCAGAATCTGAACTGCTATAGAATACTGAGCAGACTACCAAGATTTACTAGCTTTTTCATGGATCTGACATTCTCAGGTGTGATTTTCTTGACCTTTATTACTTTAGATAGGACTCTTCAACAAGAACCAGCAAAACTTTCTCAATATATTAAACGGCAATTGTTTTTTCAGATTTAAGAAAAAAGTATTTAGTAAACTTGTTATATGTATAAACAAAGGTATTATTTTTCCATCATCCACTCTACACACTTGCGAAAAGAGCTGCAAAGCCACATCAAGGAAACCCACAGTGATTCAGAACAGCTACGGAAAGCACGAACTTTTCTTCCACAACTTTCATGTACGAAAACATAGCTTTGAAAGATCTGCTTCAAGTAGTTCAGCCCATTCAGCATCCAGCCAACAGCGACCTCAAGGAGGAGGGCTATGCCTAAGCAGGACTCAGTCTTCACATTAAGCACCAGTGTCCACTCGCTGTTTTAGGAGATCAGTAGGAGCAATGGTTCTTCTTTTGGATGGTGATCCAGTGCAGTGTTTCTGAAATTTTTTGAGAAGGCAACTTTAACCTGAACATTTGTGTTATCCTTTAAGTTCAGTTACTTCAGGGTGGAAAAACCCAGTTATAATTACTGGAGGGAAGTAGTTACTCTTAGCCTCTTGGTTTAGATGAAATACACCCTTGCTGTCATCTGAAGATAGCTAGTGGCTAGTATGGGCAGTGGAGTTTACATTGACTAGCATGAACAGTTGCAGCCAGCGATTACAGCCTGTTCACACTTTCTCCCCTGACATTGAATGCTGCTCTCTAACACTTTCCAGTCATCCATGAAGCACCTCACAGCTGCAGCACACAGATAGAAACTGGGGCAGAAAGCCCACAAGCACGAAGATCCACAGGTCTGGTGCCCAGTGGTTAGGTCTTCAGCCAGCACAAGGCATGCCTTTCGTTTACTTAAGTACTTCGGTTTTCTTTTCAGGGAAAATGTATAAATACTCCAAGGACTCATAAACAGAAACATACCCCAGAGTGCCATAGTGTAAAATTCGCGTGAGGGATGTGCTGTAAAACCAGTAACAAGTAGTTCTAGAGGAAAGCCTTTCCAGTGGATAATTGTTTGATCCCATAAGAAGAGCAACAATACAGTTTCCTGGAGCGGATTTTTAATAACTGCTTGAGGAACAGACCAAATTGCCTTTACAACTACTACTACAAAGGCTTTTGAGTTTGGAACCTAGTCGCAACATTTAGACAATTTCAGCTGCCCTGCCCAGGTGAAGGAACTATGTTTCAAGTGTTGCTGCAGCTGGTTTAGGTCTCTAAAGTAAATGGTTTGGATCATTTTCTGGATGCTGCATTCTCTTGGTGTCAAAAAGTACAGTGGCGCATCAGCTGAGATGACAGAGAACATACATTGTGTACTGCGCTTGTTGAAACATTTGCTTTGGAATTTAATCTTGTCTGCTTGAGGAGTCATAGTAACACAGCAGTACAAAGCACGATGTATTTTAAACAATGCTCATGACAGTTTTTGGTAATATAACGGTAGGATTATCATACCTGTTTGCACAATACACTGTATGAGCAACCTTCTGCTTACACCAAAAGCAACAAAGAACACTCTATTATATGCCATACTACATATCTTATGGCCCCAGTGACCAACATGAGACTGCAGCCACTGAAAGAATAAATGAAACATATTTATACCTACAATTAAAATAAAACAGTACCATTGTTTCGTTATAGGCCCAGTGCTTGTAAAGTCTGTCATAGTTCTCCCGACAGCCACCTCTGGGATATACTATGTGGTCATGCCACCTTGTTCTTGTTGGTGCATAAGATGCTTGCTACGGGTTTATTTTCTTTTACTTTCCTTTTCTATGTACCCTCAACATCTACATTTGAATGTCAATACGTCCTTGATGCTGTCATAGAGAATATCTGGGACAGTGTTTGAGACTGCTAGAAACTTTTCAGCCACTCATGCCTGCCATATTTTCGGCTGCCCCAGAACAAAACAGATTCTCCATAAATTATATATGTTGCCTCATTAATAATCACTGCAAGTCATTTTTTCTGGGAAAATTTGGTTCCAAATCAGAAAAGGATTTTTAAAGTTTTCACAAATTCCTTGTCATTGAACTCTGGGCATATATGTTTTTTTAACTCTTCATGAGTAGAAGCTATCGATGGTTTGATTAGTTTCTGACAAAATTTTTTTTGTGTGCTACTTGACTTTAAAAACATTCCATAAAGAACTGTTGGGGAAAGAGGCAGGGAGAGAGAAAATTGTTGTAGATATATATAGAGACCATTTTTTCATTCATACTGGGCAAGGTTGAAGAAACAGCTGTGGGTCTCTCACACAGTTAGCAGCCATGGGCCAGCAGAACAGGGGCAGAGAGATGAAAATAGGACTGAGATACAATAGGAGCATACAGGATTTGAACAGGATTTGAATGACCTTGGTGAGAGGTGTCTGGGAAGGAAACTGAGATCACACAGATGTGGTGGGAAGACACAG
The DNA here is from genome assembly GCF_030867145.1 of Opisthocomus hoazin. Taxonomy (NCBI): domain Eukaryota; kingdom Metazoa; phylum Chordata; class Aves; order Opisthocomiformes; family Opisthocomidae; genus Opisthocomus; species Opisthocomus hoazin. The sequence goes on along the minus strand of NC_134415.1, from coordinate 112,778,082 downwards.
ATATTGAAAAAGAGATAGAACAATTTGGGAAAGACGAGTCTGGATCACCGTAAATATTTTCCTTCTGTGAAATGCATGTTTTTCATGTTGGCAGTTTCCTCCTACAGCCAGATCTATTCCCATATCCACTGTCTCTACACTCCATGCAAACCTATTACTGTACATATGCACAATCCTGTGGATTTGCTAAGAGGGCAGTTGCGTTTCAGTAGCCTTTTGTAAGCTCTACTTAAGAAAGATTGGGTTTTTTTCCTAAAAGGTATAGCAATACAACAATCTGGTTACAACAGAAATAACAAAACCAAAGGTTCCCCCAAGGAAATTATCAGGATGTAGACTCCTTCAGAAGACTTTTGAAATGTGTTACTCTTGAGAATACTATTGAAAAAGTCTCCACACATTCTGTAAATTAACAAATTATATTGGACAGTAATATCCAGTTTCAGAAAGAACCAATTTATCTGTGGTTTTGCTATTGATCTGGGTTCTTTTGTGCTTGTCATATTTGGTATAAATCAAGAAGACAAAGTTTGTTTACTTGTCTCAAGATTTTACTCTATGTAGGTCGTTTGAAAATATGAGCAGAAATGTACATTGTATTAAAGTACACTAAGTCCCTGCATGGACAGGTTAAATTGTCTTAGTGTTGAAAGTGGGTTGGGTTTATTGGAGTGTGAAAGTAGAAAGAAAACAAAACCAGAATAGACAGGACTCTGAGTCTTTCTAAAAATGAACAGAGCTGTAATATACAACTTGTTTTAACTTCGGGTGAAAGAAGACAGGATAGTGGTTAGGGAGAGTGATCACAAGGCTTTTGTGGAAATGAGGTACACTAGAGCATGTTAGAAAGAAGAGCTCCAGAGCATAATAAACCCATTGCTCAGTTTCTCCCATTTCCCTCTAAATGCAACCAGTGCACGAAGCTTCGTCTTGCTGCCATTGTGGCTTGAATACTTTCCAATCTTTAATATGTTCCAAATTATTATAAAATCAGCTTCCCATGTAGAATTTGGAGCAAAGTAACATACTTTTGGTGTGAGACTGAAAGCAGACATAGCTATGTCCCAGCTGGTGGAAATGTGGTAATGGATTTCAAATAAATTTCAAACATTTGTTAAACTCCTCCTTACTTGCTACCAGTAAAATATAGATGCCATAACTGAGCACTCACACTGAAGAGTTTAATTACACTTAGACTGAAAATAGAGTATAACATTGAAATAGTCTGTCTTCTGTTCCACTAGCCTGCTGCCCTTAAATACTTCAGAGTAAATTTTCTGTTTCTGTTCTTGCTCTGTTTCTCACATGATTTACTATTAAAACCTACAGTGGTCATTGAAACCAGGCTGATTCATATCTGATGACCTGTCTCAGAGCTTAAAGACTAAAATGATATATTTTATAAAAGCCTCTTTGTTTTTATCTTAGAAATCTCTAAGTAGGTTTCTTTGAAAAGCAGATTTAACCAAATCTTTTTTCATAGATTTACACACTGCTTTTGGCTGTCTTTCTGACTCATGTTAATAAAAAATTTAAATAAACATGTGGTGATCAAAAAACAGGAACTGTTTAACAGAAGAAGTTCTGCCATGCCAGCTCAGTTTTTAAGAGCAGGCCAGGAACTCAAGTCCTTTCACTTCAGTGGAGTTAAGCTAGTTCCTTCCAAAGGACGTTTTGCCTCTGCATAGTCAGAGCAAAGTAGCTATCTTAGTAGTTTGTAATTACACTAAGTTTAATTACATGTAAACTATGGGAGCTGAAACATCTTATTTTGCCTTGTAGAAATAGAATCAGCATGTCCTATTTTCGGTTTACCACTGAAGTTTTTTACTTTCCTCCTTATCCTGAAAAGAAGGACACTCCATCCAACATCGTCAGCACAGGAGGAATGGAAGATGCGGTAATGTATATCATACGTTTGGAGAGTCAGTAAACTTCACTAGCTGCCAATGAGTGCAATGACTGCTTTTCATTGCTTCCATCTGCTGGTTTCCTTTTGTCTTGAAATGGCAAGACAAGCAGCATCTTGTCATGTGGAATTGGTGAAAGTCCATCTAACACAAAAAAAGCAGTTTTGTATTTTGCATCATAACCTACTGTATTTTGTCACTCTATGAAGCTAATATGTAGCAAAATGCAAAGACAATTACATGACATTTTAAGGTGCTAGAATATAAGTTTACTAAAATTTTGCATGGCATTTTTTTCACAATTTCATAGAATTATAGAATCTTAGAATTGTAGGATGGTTTGGGTTGCAAGGGACCTTAAAGATCATCTAATTCCAACTCACCTGCCATGGGCAGGGACACCTTCCACTACCCCAAATTTCTCAAAGTCCCATCCAACCTGGCCTTGAACACTTCCAGGGAGGGGGTAGCCACGGCTTCTCTGGCAACTTGTTCCAGTGCCTCACCACTCTCATCGTAAAGAATTTCTTCCTTATTTCTAATCTAAATCTGCCCTCTTCCAGTTTAAAGCCGTTACCCATTGTCCTATGACTACATGCCCTTGTAAAAAGTCCCTCTCCAGCTTTCTTGTAGGCCCCTTTAGGTACTGGAAGGCTGCAATAACGCCTCCCCAGAGCCTTCTGTCCTCCAGGTTGAACAGCCCCAACTCTCTCAACCTTTCCTTATAGAAAATCATTTCCTCACCCTCATTTCCCCAGAGATTAGCTAAGGACCCCTACACAGGAACCTAACGAATTGGCTTCATTTTCAAAAGTGTGCTTAAAAGCTTTTGTATTATTTGAGTATAGTCAGCATTTAAAAAACCCAAACTATTTTAATTTGAGACACGAATTAGTTGATTAGTTTTAGGCATCCAAGCCTGAGACATTGCAGCATTTTCTAACTGTTGCAGGAAGTATTTTACTGAATGTGCAAACATACCAACATTTGAGTGGAATCCCACAATTTACTTAAGTAATTTGCTGACTGTCCAGAGCCATTTCCATGTGAACCATTTTCTTTTGCATTGCAATGCATACGATTAAACATTTTCAAATATTTTTTTAGAAGTTCACAAACTTATTCTGTTCTGCTAAAAAGTCCACTCTTTTGAGACTATGCAGTATCCTCAGTATGCAGACACTTGAGTGATAGAGATATCCTCTTTAGATAAAGCTTATAAAACTTGAATGTCTGAATATCAATTGGATGTGGTGCTTATCTATATAAGGCCAAGATTAGTTACTCTATAAATTGGCCACTCTGGGATGCCTCTCTCACCCACCCTTTCTGCATTAATTTCATAAAGAATTTAAGCAGATTCTTAATCATCCACATTTTTTGAAACATAGTCTGTAACATGTAAGATGCAATTCATCTGACCTAACTATATATTTTTATATTGCAGATGTGTACTTCTGAGATAGTGACCTTACATCCCTTCATATGTAATGAGAGGAAAACACTTTTTGAGAAGAATACATCTTATCTATTTTAGATACATGTTTTAAGGCAAAAGGAAATTTTCTGAATAATGTCACCTCCTCTTTATTATCTGTAGAGAGGTTGTAGACAACTACCTCTGATGTATACAACTATCTTTCAGGCATCTAAATCTGGAGAGGCACATCTCATCCAGAAGAAATGTGATGATACCTGCTAAATCTTCTGGTAGTTGCCAGTAGTCATGACAAAAGGAAAAACAATGATGCATGTCTATTAAAATGTTTGGATTTTGAGAAGCCAGTGCAGTAAACGGGTCGTCATCACAATTGCAAAGAAAGATGGTGGTAGTTTTTCAGCAAGCTTTGATTTACAGTTTCGTAAAAACACGCTGCTATCTGGGCCCTGAGAACTTTAAAGAAAGCTGCCAACTACAGAAGAGAAAGGACAATGTTTAGATACATTACATAAGGTAATCAACTAATTGACCAAAAGACCTTTCAGGACTTCATTTAGGATAGAGCATGGGGTGTTTTTCTCTTTTTATTAAAGATGTAAATTACCAGTTTAATTGCTAAAAATTAAATTACATCCACTACAAGAAAAAAAAAACCAAAAAAGGAATAAAAAAGTTATAGAAGAAATTTTGGAAAGAAGTTACTAAGCCCATCCATACCTCTTAGCAAATTCTTCCCATTCCTTCCACAAGTATTTCTATTTAATTTAATTTTATCCATGATCTTGACCTGTTATTCACCTCAGCCTCATCTGAGCTAGTTATGTTGTTAGATGAGTCTAAACTAAACAGACAGATAATAAATCCTAGTGTACAGGTGTGCTGAAAGCCTTCATGCAAGTCTGGTCATTCTCGAACTACCTTGTGTTATGGAATCCATAATATCCTGCCTCATTATACGGACAGAAAAACCCACCATTCTCAAGAGTTCGCAGGAGGGACTTGCCTTTAAGCGGGCTGTGATGGGGAGAGACTAACTCTGACATTCTGAACAACAGACACCAAACATTATGCTGTGGCAAAACTCTTCCTGGATCCTCAGAACCCCAGAGGGACATTACCACAACTCAAGAAGCCTGATATGAATATTTAATCTCTCTAAAATTGGATGATTATGCAGATACTGTGCATCTGGGAGAGCTGTTCCCCCAGGGGCTTATAAAAATAAATACTACATCTGAAATGTAACAGCCGAAATGCAGGTGGTGAATTGTTTCTCCGACGCTTACTTGCAGCTCTACTTGGCTTGTCCTGATGTGCCACTGAAAAATGGGCCTTCTCTGAAAAACAACTGCCAAGGCACATGCACCGTCCGCAAGGCATGAAGGGGCTCATCACTGCAATATGAGGTGTTCCTCCAAGCCATCTACCACTGTATGGTTGATGGGTTTGATGATACGAAGGAGAATAGTTTATAGGATTTCTTTTTAGTGCGTGGTATATTAGTGTCTCACATTTTAATGAATTCCATAAATAAAATATGATGAAATGCCAATGTTTTGTGAACTACATGCAGTTAGTTCCATCCTGAAATCTGGCTACATAAACAATGTTGTAACCAACATTTTTTACCCTGTCTTCTGTGTTGATGTTCTTGGAATTAGTAGTTAAACAGCAATAGATTACTTTCATTACAAAAAATAAAATATTGAGCCAGCGCATTCTGCTTTTTGTACTTTCACCTCAGCTTCATCAGTCACACTGGGAGTGATTGATCTGTTCTGGGTAATGAAGACCTGTCTTCATGTGGAAAGAGATTTGTTGTTCTAGCTGAGGCCTTTGGAACTTTTCACTGTAGTGCTCCAAAACAGTAACAAAGGTGGGCACATTAGGCTCTGCACCAGTCACCTGGTCTGCTTCTCCACAGCGTTTTGTACCAGACTTCAGAAAGGATATACTGGAAAAGAGAGGAACTGATACCTCAACAAACCTGCAACAAGAGGGTTCTAACAGTGTCATTTAAACGAGTGTAAACTCTCCTGGAAATGACCATTTTTTTTTACTTTTTTTTGGATTAAAATAAGAATGAAACATTAATCAGAGATTCTGGGTCTGCCAGGAACAAACAGCAGCTTGACGAGCTTCTACAACTGCTGTTTGTGCACATATCCTGAGGAAAAAAAGAGAATTAATAGCTTATTTGCTTTGCTTAGTGAGAGAGAAGCTAGTGTTTATAGAATTATTCAGTCAGAGAAATTGCTAACAAATACATAATTTCTTGCTTATTTTCATAGAAAAAAGATCTACTCTGACTTCAGATAGGCTGATGTTTGAGAGGCAGAAAACCATGCACTGCAAAGAGGCTGCTCCCTATGCAGAGGATGTTAATCCCATTTAAAAAGTAATGTCTGTGCCGAAGCATTCAGCGTATTGCCATGGAGAGGACAGAAAGCTCGAAAGTTTTCTTTCCCCCTCAGGTGGCTGGGCTGGAGCACAGTGTCACACTGTTGATCAAAAGCACAGTATTTGTTCTTTAACATCTCTGCGCCCATACCCAGTAAAAGAAGCAAAGGTCACAGAGCAGAGGGGTCACCCTATCTGCCACCCCAGCCCAGCAACTAAGCCTCGAGCAAACACATTAGTACTTCATTTGTCATCCCTGATGGTGTGGCACCAGTGCTTGTTGTCCCACCACTCCCTGCACACAGTCGGTGGGGGCTTTGTGCGGGCAGCAGAGTGAGGAGGAGATGTGCTGGCCAGGAAAAGCATTAGCGCTGGGGCTGGGTCCACATTCTTTGATTTTGTTTCCTTACCTTGAACACTGGATTTTTACACACAGCTTGAGGAGCAGCCAGGAAAGGACAGGAAGGCAGTGACCACACCACTGAGTGGCAACCACTGGTTCTCCAAACATCTCCCCCTCTCCTCTCCCCTCACCTCCATCCTCCAGCACCACTCCACAAACAAAGAATGTTTTGATTGCTTGGATGACAGCACAGGAATTTGCCTTTTCAAAAGCACTTTCTCTATATATATAACCTAAGTACTGTAACCAGAAACACCTTTAAAAGCCATCATGGGGAATGGAAGCTGTAGCATTGCCTGGTTGCATTTTGAACTTGAGTTTCTAATGAACACATAAAACACACAGACAAGCCTGCACATTAGTCCAACAGCATGATGGGCAACAGTCAGTAAAAATGATTTAATAGGTTGGCAGAATAGCTTCTATTGCTTTTCGGTATGTTTGATTCCCTCCAGTCTTTCTGTTTACAAAGCCCTATGTTTACAGAGCTGTCTCAAATATACCACTTAAATTCATTGCATAATGCACAAAAATCAATTTTCTTGTTCAGCAGCCAAAGGACAGGAGAACTAATTTTTGTGCACCACAGCATCATTTCAAACTTGCCCACTTGTGACAGGTTTTCAAATGTACATTATGCCAAGGTAGATGAAAGGCACTATAGGGTGATTACATACATTAATGGCATCAGGGGAGGCAGTGACCATAACTCTCCAAAAAGGAGAAAAGATTTCTGGGAAGTCTGAGAAGTATGACTGCAGGTGAGGAAATCCTGCACTGTAGAACTGCTCAGTTTAAAAGGAATACTCTAAATTAAATCGTATTTTACAGAATTAGTCTCCCTGCAAGTACATATGCTTTTTAGTTTGCCCACCTCCTACTCCATATGAAGACCTCGTCTCTCATATATTCTGTTTTTTCCATCGTAGAGTTTCCCTTGCCCAGTGCTAATCCTGATGCTTTCAGCTCTGCCTCTATTCACTTGCCAAACTTGTTTTTCACTCTGTCAGTCATTCTGACTTGTTCTAAACTTAACTCCTGCCCACCCAATACTCCAGCTCCTGAGGTGCTACTGCCCAGAGCTCTTCCCCAGTCTTCATCTGACCCTAATGGGCTTTTGATCCACCTTGCTGTTCATTGTCTTGCTCTGCTTCTTAGCTCTGTGGGCACTGCCTATTCCTACTCTTAATCTGCTGAATGCTCTGGAGAAAATTCCTGAACTCTAATACTCTTTATGAACACAAGATTTACAATTTCATCTCTTCTGTCATCCAGAGTAGGTCTTCAGGTTTCATTTATATCCTCTCCCAACTCTTGTTTTCAAAAGCTCTTTACAACTTTCAGTTTTCCTTTCCTTAGTCTAAGATATCCCTGGCATCTCGAAAAGTAAAAATGACAGGCTCAGACACAGTCTTTCGGTGCCTTTGTTTTTTACTTCTCTTTACCATGGCTTCTTTTTAGCATGTCATATTCGGTTTCCAGTGCCATTCCCAAATGCCTCACTCAGGCCCACCTCCTTGTTTCTCAGTTCTCAGGTCTCTATCCTGACACATTATCGACCACTTCCTTTATCTATTCATTCTTCCTCCCTTATCTCAACCTTGTTGGGATTTTCCTCATTGCCACACCTCACCCGTCCCTCCTTGTCCCCTGTCCCTCTCTCTCTGTTCTCACTGTGAATAGACTCTCTCTGCCCGAGGACAAGACATGATGCTCTCTGACTCCTTCCTCATTCCCCTCTAGCCTTGATTCTAATCTATGCATTATATTGAATTTGCCTTTATAAAAGTAAAGAGTTCCTTAGTATCTCTCTTGTGAAAATGTTGTTTTCCATTATGATTATCTTCAGTCTCTCTCCTGAGTTCACTCCCCGGCTCCTCTTAACTAGCTCTCTGTAGAGTAAGTAGCTTTTCAGCTTTTTTTGTTAGTTAGAATCACATTTATTGAATCTTCTCCCTTCTCTTCTCTTTGTCCTCACTACTCCTCAGCTGATACTAGCTTACCCTTTTCTTGATAGTCGTTCCTTCCAGACAGCGAGATACTCGTGACATTCATGCTAGCAGTTCTCATACATTGCTTAGCATCCACAAACACTTCCTTGTTCCTCAGTATTTTCTTACAACTATCTCATCTGCTAATGAAATCAGACTATGCATAAAAAAACCTCAACATCTTATTCTCATCTTCTTCCACCCCTTTTCCTGTTTTGCTGGCAACATTTTTTGAAAAATTCATCATTTCAGAATACCTCGTATTTCTCTCTTTCTGCCCCATTTACAGATTCCACCAAAATTCATACACTTGATATTAATACAACATATGAAAACCCCCTTCTCTCTTCCTCTTTGAACAGACTTTTCCAATTCTTTTTTAGTTTTAGACCACATGTAATGATGACTATGAGATTAGCAGAGGAACACTGAGCCATGGGGTTTAGGTATCTGACTCTCCATGAAGTGTCTAAGAAGAAAGGGAAATATTAGAAGTATAATAATCTTACCATATAGCCCATGGTTAGAAAATTTCTGCAACTAGAAGTATGAGTAACAGAAAGGAAGATTAGGTGAGAAGGATTATAGCTTTTCTAGAGAGATTCCAGGTCTTGTAATGTATACATAGAACTCCAAATCTTTTTCCCCCTTTCATCAGGATGTAGTTTCAGCCTCTGTCCTGTCTGCTCTCATCTTCACTCTTTGATTCTTGCAATCATAGATAGCTAGAGAGCACTCTTATTTAGAATGTCACTTCTTGGTTAGTACTGTTATCATATAAATCTCCCTTAAATTTCTTTATCTCCAGGATGGAAAGAGCATAGAATCAGGGTTGCCTGCTTTCTGTATCAGTGCGATAGGTTGTGATGCAGAAAATTTTCCTGCAGGCAGTCAGTGATGTAAATCGTAGTCTCAAACACAGAAGGTGAAATCTGGGCCACCGCAGAGCTCTGAGGGTGTGGTGCATGCCTGTCTGTACAGGGTTGCCATATAGGTGTGAATGCATAAAGATGAGTACTTAGGAGAACTTTGGCAACACGACAAGGTACACAGTGAGTTTAGGGTTGTACCGTATTGAGTAGCTGTGGACACCAGGCTGCATGGTTTATCATCCAGGACTTTGGTGAGAGTTGTTTCTGTCCCACTGTAAGTGAGAGTTAGGGACAGTATATTGACCTATGAGGATCTTTCATGCTAACTTTTACTGCCTTGTTTAAATACTCACCTTACCTTTAAGTCTCCATCTGTTTTTCATCTTCTAAGTTAGCTGCCTGCTCCAGAAATGTTATGTCTCAGATGCTGACCACTAGGAAAAATTATAGAAACATTCCTATTCTGCAGGTGGATGTCTTGTCCCTAAAATCAAACACTAAAGCCAGGATCCTATAAGCTTCTTATTCACACTGATTCTCCTGAGCACTAGACAAATAGCAGTTAGACAGCTAAAAAACTCTGATTTTGGCTGTAGACCAGAAGAAATCTATAACAGAACAAGAATCAGTCCAGGAACTTTTGAGATCAATAGTATGGCAGTCAATAAAAAGCACTTATTTATTTGTTTTCTCCAGTTCTGATTGCAAAATTGATTTTGTATTTTCAAAATGTATTAACAATATCATTATAAAATAACAATACTGAGGGGACAGTTAGGCTGTATTTCATTGAGTGAAAAAAAAAGTCTAAAACGTGTCAAGAATTTAAAAGTGTTAATTCCCCTTTGTGCGGCCTTTCAGATGGGCACATAAACATTGGAGAGTTACTTAATTCTTTGTAAAGGAGATACCATCATATCTCTTTGACCATCAGAATGTATGTTGGTGTCAACTTACCCTATTCAGATCACATTCAAAGCCCTAATTACCCTGCTGTAAGAATTTTGAGATACTGATCGCAGCGCATGGTTACTGTATATACCGATTTTATACTACGACTATTTTAATAAAAAAGAAACTTGTACTAACAGCTGACTTTATTGATATTGTTAGTGCTGCTTAACTGTTTTATCGGTCTTTGAAGCCCAATAAGATGAAATATTTTTATTATATCGTTTGTGGAGTCTTAGGCTATTCTATGATAGGGAATGTGCTGTATTCACTCGTGAACGAGATCTGGTGGAACACCAGTGCTGGCATAGCACACGGTCATCTAGATGCAGATAAAACCAGTTTAGTTACTAGAAGGAAGACAGTAAAATCTTCGCTATGAAACTCTGGTGGCTTAATGAGCAGAGAGATTCCGATTTCACCCAGCTGTTCCAAAATGCAAGTGCTTTTATCCTAAACTAATTTCTTGCCCACAATAAATAATACTTTAAATTTCCTGCTAATCTTACATAGATAGCTATCTAGCCTTTCAGTTGGCATTTGGAGAATAGGGACACCTCATGTTTGTAATTGGTTTCCTGTTTTTTAAAATATTAATCTTTTTTGGAAGGACTATATAGCTTACCAGCAGGATATTGAAGGAGGGTTTGGGGGATTTTTTGTAATTGTTCCTGTGCAGGATTTGTGTTTCATTCTCCCCACGATTTCCTTGAACTTAACATAAAACAGAGTTTAGAAGATTTGTTTGGTGTTTAACTTGATTATTTAAATAAGAGATAAGCAATTGCCATTACAGCAGCTAGGCAATAATTTCCTGGGGTCAGGGTCTCTTCTGCCCAGCCTACATCTCTATTGTTAATGGAGCTGAACATGCACATACACATTTTTAGAAGGGAATGTTAAACAGTCCCCGTTTATTCTGCAGGGCAAATGCTTACATGATAAAACACAGAGAGACTTCAGGAGTCAGTCTGAAGACTTTAAAAAAAGATCTAGAAGAACAAAGAGATTTAACTACCTAACCACTACTTCTCCTTCCTGAGTTCAAATTTTGAAATGCAAAACCTTACTTGACCATCACAACTTCAGTTAGCCATCACCTAATCTTAGTGAGGTGGGGCCCAGACATCAATGGTTTTTCTCAGTGTTTCTTCAGTGGACTAGCTGAGCTCTCCTTTTAGAAACATGGCACATCTCATTAATTATACAGGGAGCTTAGGTACAGGCACTTATCAATAAAAACTTAATTATTTTTCTAAAATCCCTAAATAGGCATTACCCAGACAGGTTTCTGGTTCAGTTGGATGAGTATCTGTAGCAGTATTAAGTGTTAGGGGTCAAACTGTGACTTCTGAAGTATGTTTGCAGGTGCAGTGCGAGCCCAAGAGCAGGAGTCTGTACCAGTCGAACCATATTGTTATATCACTTCACGATATGATAACAATTTTTTGTATTTAATACTGGTGTATGCTTCTGGTTGCCTTTTAGCTACCTTTCAACCAGCACAAAAGTGTGCTTTCTCTCACTTTCCTTCACTGGGTTGGCTGCTGCAGCTGCCACTGAGCCGAAAGTCAAAGTGCAGCAGGTGGTGGATACTATTAGTAAGCCAGAGTGCCGCTGAATCCCAGGGTTGAAAGTCTCCCACCCCACACTATGGTCACCACTTCAACCAGAACAATAAACCTGACTGAAGGATTTATTACCTGTGCTTGGGCCCTTTCCCTATATCCTTCCCCCACTCTCAGGTCAGGAGCAGCTTAGCCCTTTTTACTGCTGGGCAGAAAAAATATAAGAAGGTTTTAGCTAGTTCTGAAGGCAACTTTTACATTTTTTAGCACCTGTATGTTTTAGACCAGGATGTGTGTTTTTTTACTTCACGCACAACAGGTTTGCAAGTTGCACTAGCTGAGCACCTTAAAGACACATTGTAGACAGTTCTTCAAAGCTCTGTGACCACAGCAGAAGCAACTTTCCTGAGGAAGTCAACTTTACAATTTCTTTAAAAAGAAATAATGTTGCCATTTTGACATCTATCACTAGTAAAAAGTATGTCTCAGAGAGGAAAGTATTGTGACAAGAGTTCAATCCGCTTGGCTTTGAAAAAAGTGTTCCATGTTTATCAAGAGTAAAGGTTCTGTAGACTTTAATAAGGCTTGCTTTACTGAATACTTGAGTAGCTCTTGGAAATTTCACCCTAGCAATTCTTGAGAATACTCCTTGTAAGAAATTGCTTCTGGAGATTGGGACTCATGGCTAACACAACACAGTTGCCTGATCCTGCTCTTAACCATTCTCTTCAGCCCCTGTCAGAAGCTGTACAAGTTGCTGCCAGGCATGGGTGAAGGACTGCCTGTGCATGGCAAAAACCTGAGCCAGTTTGGTCTCTTGGTTCCTTTTTGTTTCTTCTGACAGTTCCAGAGAAATCTGTGCAACTGACATGGGAACGACCTGTGTAGCTTGGGAAGGTATAAAAGAGAGAAGTAATGATGCTTTGTAATCAACCAGGAGGTATTTGCTATGAGGATATGGCAAAACTCTGTGTTAGATACAGTGATACTGTTTATAGTTAATAATTATCTAGAAGAAGCAACAATATGCTAATGAAACTTCAGGTTTCATTGTGAAAGATGTTGCCCTGTAAATCATGTGAGATGAATAGTTGCTTCTGTAGTGGTAAGCAAGGAAGAAAGACAAAGTAACTTAAATGTCTCAGCGTTCCCCCCCCCCTTTCTTAGAAAGCCAAAGCTTCAATTCCTAAACCGAAAGGCATGTTAAAAGCAAAGAAATATTGAAAGGATCAAAAAACCCCAACAGTCTACCTTATAAAAAACCTGATATTCAAGAGATAACAGTATATCAAGACATAAAGACTTTGCAGAAGCTGAGCTTCACCCTCAGAGAAAGACTACTGTCAGCTACAAAATGTCATATACCTCAAATCTAACAATAAAGTTTCTTACCATGAGTACAGAGGTGTTCATCCTTTGTTATGGGATGACTTCTTAATTTGCATGAAGTTGTCACTCCAGCTAGAAGAAGGAAATTTTGTATATATAACATATATACATAAAGAGAACGGTGAGACTGCTTTATTTGACAGTTAAAGTTGGTCCAGAAATAGTGTTAAAGAAGTCCTGTGTGTATCTGTGGATTGATTATCTCAATCTCTGGACAGATTTTTGTGTGAAAATTGATTTAGATCTTTCCCACAGATTCTTTTTCAGATACTCCAAGCTCCCCTCACAATAAGTAAGCATTTCTTTTAAAGTTGAAAAATTTTCCAAGCAAAGAAATTAAATGAATAGGATGCAAAAAATATGAGTGTATTTTGCCTGATATCTATAGCCCTTTGTCTGGAAGACCTTATGTCTTTGACATAAAAGCCAACAAACTTCCTTTTGCTTTCAGTTACACTCAAATAAATCTAGAGTAACACCTTTGGAATCCAAGATGAGTTCTGCCTCATTCTCTCTGCTTTTAGATGCTGGACCATGGCCAAGTTTTTACTTTGAGTAACTGCCTCCATTGGTGGGATTCTATTCACAAGTAACCCACAGGAGGTGCTTTAGAAAACATAGCTCTAAATTTAGGGAAACGCTGGGCAGTGAAAGTCTGTGCCACATAAATCAAAGGTCTAGCCCCAAAGTTTCAGGAAATGCATCTAACCATGTGTCCCATGCAAGCAGCTGAAGAGCAGACATGCCTGCACAGGCTCTGCAGCTCCAAACTGGCTGGAATGCGAGGTTGCTCCCGGTTCACAAAGGGAGGCAGGATCCCTCCGCTCTTCCCTTTTCCTGTGTCCTCCATTTTTCTGGTATTAATGAACTTCCTCAAGTAAAATTAAGAAATGAATCTCAACACAAGCATTTAGAGATTTCACAAGCTTTTAGAGCTTTAGATGTCCTTAGAAGCCACTGCAGGCTGTTGTGCATTACATTTGTTCTTTCCTTCTGCAGAGAGGTGACACTGCCATAGTTTTCACAAAACAGTTAGATTCATTGCTTTTGAAACCACACTGTAAACCAGTTTAAAAAAAATAAACTGTGTTAAAATAAAGGTAACCAATGTACTAGAAACTAAAGTTTTGGAGTTATTTTTCTGCCAAATTATTTTGTGTCTTGTAATAGATTTGTTTAAATTATTGCAGAATCTGCTGCTTTACAACTAAATCTTGGAGAAATAGCTATGATGTAGAAATCCATTTATATCTGCAAGTCTAATATTGTGCTATAGAAAACTGTCTAGATAAAGACCCAACAAAATGTTTTAAGCACTTCATGGCAGGTTTGGAAACATCCTTCTGGCCTTTCTTGTGCATGTGTGCAGATGTGTGTGCACGCTCCGTTTCTCTCCGTGATAGTTTATTTTATGTAGGAAAAATTCACACGTCAGCAACATTTTCTGACCACGTGAATTTTGACTAATTTCATATTTTGTTAGGAATACTTCCTGTCTTTACTCGTATGCCAAGTCTTAAATATCTTTTCTTGTATTGAAGAGACAAGTGTACAGTAACTGCATCTCCAGCTACATAACAACTCGTGTGTAATGTGTTTCTCATTTCAACAATTCCCACCACTCGGCTCACAGTTTCATTAATTTTTCAGGTGAAGTTTTGCTGATATGTGGTTAAGGGATTGAAAATATTGAAATCCATTGCACTGTATTTCTCTGCTACAAGCTGTCCTCGAAGTAATTTACTTCATGTTGGTACAACATCACTCCACACCACTCTGTCAAAAACTGAAGAAAAAAAATCACACTTCTGAGGACAAGAGGTGGTAAACCAGTTTTGCAGTAGCTTAGGCAGATTTTCAGAATGATAGACATATCAATAATATTAAAAAATAAATGGGTTAAAGTCTCTGCAAAGGTTGTTTTTGTATATTGAGCTTCTGTTTTGGGGAGAAAAGGGCAAAAACTGAGATAATAAGACGAGAAAAGTTATTTTTTAGTGAATAATGATGAAAAAGGAAGAAAAGGACTTTGTGGTGTACAAATCATGCTAGAGTAAGGTATGACAAAATACGAAATCATGCAGACAGCCAGGGCTGCCTTGCAGCACAGGGCAGTGCTCCCATCAGAGACAGGCTGCCAGGCTGGCTGGCCAGTTGGCCTGGCCTGGTCTGGTCTAGAAGCACTTATCTGGAATTAGAAATCACTATAACATTAAATGGTACTTTTTAAAACAAAAGTTACTTTCTGTGAAGTAGACATTGTCATTAATCCTGCTAGGCTAGTCAGAATCACTGGGACTAGTCCTGACATTCGTACGTATCTTAATTCACTCAGGATTGTGAAGAATTGAAGAAAGAAAAGAGTTTTAGCCCAAAAATGTTGCTTTAAGCCTTAAACTACTCTGTGATCTTAGATTGAATCTCTCTGGAGTAAAATTACATTTCTATTTACTTTGTTATATTCTAGATGAGGTCCAAAGGGCTGTAAAATTTAAGTGTAAGAGTAGACCTGTATTTTACCTCATGTGTGCACCTGCTGTGGAAACCTGACTTACTTCCAGTTAAGAAGGCAACAGATCCCAGAATACTATCAAATAACAGAAAACTTGCCAATCAGTTGTTTACACCATACAGACTGTCACCTGTAGGGGACAGAGAAATTCCTGTTTGAAATATTCTGAGACCAAGGTTATGCAGATGGCATAAGAGAAGGGCTGAGATTTCCAACACCTTGCAATCAAGAAAAATGGTGAATATCTGGCTTTGCTCCCTGAAGTGCCTAAATCCTTAAAAACATTTTTCTGTGAAGATTTCTTCTACAGACTGAATTTATGCCCTGTGTGCCAAAGCTTTTGGTGTCTGTAGTGCTTGTGATGGGGCAAAACCCCAAACTATTCAACGCAATATATTGTTGAGAGATAATTTAACAAAGAAACCTAGACTGGGATAGTCCATAAACTGCTCAATCTTGGAAGTTACTTTTCTTCCTTTTTCTTTTAAGATAGAAACAAGGGCTGAATAGCAGATGTTGTGTATGTGCCTTGGCAGCAGGATTAAAATCTTCCAGTGAGTCTGGGGAGGTTTTCAATTTCATCGTGGGCATGGCTTCCCTTAGGCCTTCCTAACGTTTGCCGGGTGAGGCCATCCCTGCCATTCCCCCCCAGGAAGCCGGCTGCTCCGGCGCCCGGGGAGGGAGGCAGGGCTGGCGCGCAGATGGGGACTGCTGGATGCTAAAAGGGTGCCATTACCTGCCCAAGTTGCAGCACAGCCCGAATTATTGCTGGGTGCTGGGTTCACTGTCAATTATAGGGGCAGCGACGATGAGCAGCATCTGTGACAGATGGCTGGGCTCCAGCCACCTCATGGCAATGGGATAGAGCCAACGCAAATCTTTTCTTCCCTCTTAAGAAAAGGAAAGAAAAAATAAAGCCAAGAAAAAAAAAGGAAAAAGACCCTCAAATCCCAACACATAGTTGTCAGTTAGTTGCAGCCTCTAAGGGGGAAGTATCAGATCTACAAAGGCATCGTTTATCTGTTCTCTATTAACCCTTACTTTCAGTTTTTCAAGTCAAGATTTTGTTTATTCATTACTTACTACTGATTTCAAGCATGTTTTAGCAGGATGTTCAACCCAGAAAACAGTTTACATTAAACCTTTGTTCTCAGGGGAACTTACAAGATGCTTTACTCATAACTGAACAAATTTAACCCAATTGTTAACTTCTTAATTGGAGAAATCTTTCTCTCAGGACTGTACAGGCTCTGTTTCTGAACAAAGCACGTTAAAATAAATCCAAGACTGAACCTATTCTGTCTGTGAAATCTGATTTCATTTATTACCTTTATATTATATTTATTCCATGTTGAAAACTGGAGACATAACACCCTTTCCAATCTCATATAGGCAAGACTCAAGATGTTCTCTGAAGGGCTTTCATAACCTTAACTTCCAAGTGACTTGGGATGTTGGGCACGTCTTTGTTCTTCTCTAGATTCACCCACTGTCAGCCTAAATCTGCTCTTGCAGGCACCAAGGAAATGCCTCAGACTCTGTCTGAGTACCCAATGTGGAGCAATCAACAAAAATGTAGTCAACACGGACCACATCTTGACAGCATTCTGCACCATGTTAGACTTCCTAAACAATTCAAGCCTTTGACCACAGATTACAACACTGATAATCTTGTCAGATGTGTACTTGAGATATACTGATATCAAGTGGGGCACAGCAGTAGCAAAAGTGTAGCTCTCTGAGATGTAACACTAATGCTCAGTAAGGAGGTGAGAGGGAGCACACAAACAGGGATGGTGGGATCCCATCAGAGGAAGTTCTCCTCCTAATTCATCATCAGTCAACTTGAAAGCACAAGTGCAGACTAGTTTAGAAATCAAGTGAACAGAGACTGTTTGATGTTCAGTAAAAAGTGTTGACAAGTAGTAGGTATAAATCAAAGAAGGAAATACTTTAAGATTCTTTGTCAGCTAAAGCAGTGATTCTCTGAGAAAGAAGAAGCAAGAGGAAAGCAAAGAAAGCAGTGGGTCACTTTCATGCTGACTTCAGTCCTGCTGCAAGTTCTAGGACAAAAAGCTTTTCCTCTCAAGATCCAAGCAGCAAAGCAGAGATTTCCATGCAAAAGGCAAAGTATTTTCAACTGTTCAGAACAAAGGAAATCTCTTTTTATAGGAGAGAAAATTTTGGGTAGGCTATAAACATAAACAGACCTAACACAATCCGTGCTCACAAAATTAGAGCAATCTGTCACAAATGAAAGACTACAAAACAGACTTACACCAAATACTGATAAAGAGAAGGAATGGAAAAATTGCAGCAAAGAAAGCCCCAGCAGCATTATTAATTACTATATATTTTGTAACTTATACCATAATGGTGTCTTGAGGCCCCTATCCACATTTAAAAATTAAGCTTGAGATATGAGCTGTTGTGTATCTGGTTGGTTAGTGCCCCCAAGGGAGTGGGAGAATTGAAAGAAAACTTAATCTCTGATTGTTAATAATGTTGGTAATTGAGTAGAGTCTTAGGACAACACAAAGGCAATTTTTTTTGTTGCTATTAATTTGAGCTTTGTTATAATGTTTTTAATAATAATAAAAAATTTCCTCAAGCTGAATTCAACAGTGGAAAAGGGGCTTAATGAGCTGTTACTGTTTAGTGTTTGTGCTGCAAAGGTTTGATTGACTTAACATTCTCCGTATTCATTAAATAAGTAAATGAAATCAAACCAGGTTGTTACCCTTTTATATGAGAGCTTTTGTTGTTTGTCTGTGGGGAAAGAGAGAGCTTTTCCTTTGCTTAACCTTAGGCACAGAGGTTGTTTTTTGGAGGGTGGCAGGACAAGAGAGCATCTTCTTTTCTCAAATATGTTTAGAATTCAGCTCAGTCTGTCAAAATCATAACTACAACTGGTTAATGATCAACAAGCCGAAATCAGCGACATATGCAGAGTAGATGAATCCTTCTAGTTTTTTTTTGTCTTTCTATGGACTATTCTATTCAACTGTGCAAACTGTGACCAACCACTGCTCCTTTAGACAAATACTCCAAAAAGTGCTTATACTCCAGGTAGGCAAAAAATCCCACCAGAGACCACGGGGTGAGAGAGCACCTGCTGTTTGGGTTTTCCAGGTGGAGACCTGATGCACAAAGAGAATAAGTGTCTGTGGGGCAAAACATGGGCAAAACATGAGAAGAAATGCAGTTCTTTCAGGTTCCTTTCAGGTACCGTAATCGTATAATCAGCTCTCATATTTTGAAGGACACGCAGATCAAAATACAGAGGGAGAGATGAAAGGTGTTTAAAGAGAAGTCAGTATTTGTATTTATTTGTATGGACTTCAGTCCATATCTTAACAAGAGATGAATTAAATGATTTTAACAAAAATGACTTACAGGTGAAAATAAGTCATTCTAAAATGCAAAGCTTACTGAGCAGCTTTGGATGCAGCTATCTAGATCAGATCAAAACTGACTCAGAAATCCCTTTGTTACCTCTAATTAATAACCCCCTGCTCCGTACTTCAGTGACATGCTGAAAGACACTTGGATAAATTATTTTGAAAAGTATTGTTAAAAAAGGCAACACAGTGTTTGATAATTGTTATTCAATCTACTCTGAAATAAAACTTTTGAAATTGTGCTTTGCAATAATTTTAAATGTATCAAGGAAGTTCTCCATCCACTAATTATATCACTTCTGCAGTTTCAGACAGAACAGAATTTGAGATCTCTGCAAAGGTTAAAGTCCTATTTAAAATGAAAAGATACTTTCAACGTTAAACATGTGAATAACTTTACACATGAGAACCATTCCATTTGGTACTATTCATGTATATAATCACATATCATTATACTTGAGTTTAATTCTGCTAATCCTTGTTTTGGATTGGGTCACACTGCTAATTTTTAAAAGACTTCATTCATTTCAGTGCATATTTTTGGTTGCAATGCAAAAGAGCTTTGTAATTTAAAAACATTCTCAAGAAAAGAATCTCTCAGAAGTAGCCCCTTTCTTTGACACTAAAGTTGTTGTTTTCACTATCATTACATAAAGATAATTTAGTAGTTAATTGATACAGATGATATGCAAATGAATAACCACATTCTGCAGCAAGGAAAAAAAAAATAAGGCATCTTTTTTATACAAGGCCACCTAGTAGCTCTTTATTAACTGGCAGCCTCTGCAATATCTTGTATATTGTTGACATTCCTTAGCTTGGGCGAACAGTAACATGCATACAATACTCCCATCACACCCTTCCCTAACTCAGTCAACCCTATTCATGAGTTACACACCTGTGCATATTTGCAGTCCGTTCAACTGTGGTGTGAGAAATATTAGCTTTCAAGGTGGACTCAGTAAAACTGTTTCCCCCCCTTTTTGTACTTCACAAGTGCTAAAAGAATAGTTAGGAAGTCACAGGCTCTACATCTTGCATAATTCTTACGCTTGATGCTATCAAGGTATCATATCGGTTTCACTTCATCGAACAGTAGAGATAGAAGCACATCAACAGAAAACCCACACCAGACAGTATTTGGTTCTTTTCAACTCTACCAGATGGTCTAATGAGACACAAAGTTTCTTTCTCTTGCATCTGAGATGATCATACATATTAAATTGTCACCATCCCGAATGTTCAAATCATATAGAAGTATACCAGCACTTTAGGGAGATAAAACTTTCATCAGTTCTACATTAAAATATTTTACCAGAAATCATGGGGAATCTTTTAAGGAAATGATGAGATTACTAATGACAGTAATTTAATATTTTATGCCAACTTTTTACAGTTATTTCAAATATCTGTATATGGTTATGGCACATGAAATGCACCGTATTTATCTTTCTGCACTAAAGTCCTCGTCTACATAGAGAACTCAGTGGATGGAGGGATGTTGCTGTCTGCAGTCTGCTGCAATCTGCACTTAAATGCAAAACTCTCTTATTCCTAAATGCCTGGGTGTCCTTTTGTAGAAATACAGTAGTGATGGAACCGTTTGTGTATAGACACACGTGGGAGAGATTTTGACAGTTCACTGTCCTCTTCATTGACACCATGATTAAATCCAGGCAAAATTAAGTCCCAGGGTTGAATTGAGATTGAGATTGACCTGAAGTCTATCATCTGACTGCTGTGGTTCTAGCCTTTTCCGTCATTAACAGATTATTTCTGCTGGACTTGAATGAGGACATGCCAATTCCAATTTATGTGGAAATTCACCCAAGCCAGAGCCAAGAAAAAGTTCTAAACTTTTTTAATGTACATACCAATTATTCTCTAACATAAGCTACTTCCTGTTGGCCAGGGGAAGTAACTGTCATATTTATTCAGGACTAAAATACAGTTATTGAACAGGTAAGATATTTACGTACAAAAATTTTTTGCTGAACATAACTACATGTAGTACAGATACTGTTTAGAGTGTCATTGCTGCAGGAAATAAAATTTCATCTTAAACTTTGGGTCAAATGATAAGTTGAAAACTACTTTGAACAAAAAAAAAAAAAAGAACAATTGTCAGCATCCTTTCCGAAGTGTTCGGTGAAATCTCCTTTCTTGTGTTCATTCTCAGAGGGTTCAAGGATGTATGGTAGAGCTACTGAAGATACACAAAAGCTGTAATTCATGTTTTAAAGGCTTATCCTCATCTGTTTCTTGATTTACTCTTGTGTTTAAAGCCCTGATAAGTACATCTTACTGCACCATTAGGGTGAATGAATTTACTATGGAATGAATAGAAGTGGAGAATTAAAAAGGTCTAAATCCTGCATGACAAGCATGGAGAAAAGCTGTAAGGTAGCAGCTCCTGAATGGTGAATGTACTCCCCACTGTATTCTGTTCATTCAAATAACTTCCCAAGAAAACAGTGAAATTAATAGTTTTGAAGACTTTTAAAACAAGGCCTTTGTAATGTTAAAAAGAATGGACAAAACATTAGAAAACAGATTATAGACAAGAATTCATCACAAATGGGTATTTTGCTAAATGAATAGATAAATATTTTAGTGTTGCAATTTCACTGAATCACACCATGATGTCATCAAAAGAATTGCCAGATTACTACAGTGAGGGATTCTACTGGTGATGCAATGGCATTTGAGACTGTGACGCTCTGATTCTGTTTGCCTTAACTTTTACAAGGAGAGTAATTGAACATAAGATAATAAACATACTTCTGTGTCATTTCAGGCAGCATAAAACCACTGGGGGAAAAAAAAACCACTGACATGAGGGATTCGTAAAAGAAACCCAGTTTACCTTCATTTTGCCTTGAATTGGTAAAATGATCATGAAACTCAAAAAGAAAAAGTACAGAAATGCTGTACAATTTCTTCTGAGATCCTGACTAAAATGCATCCACACCTGGAGGTTTTAGAAAGCAGTGATTCCACAATCACTCAAGGGAGAATTACGTTTCAACCCTTCTTTCTCTAAACCACTTATTTCTGTCAGCGAGATGATGAAAATGAACTTAAAGCATCAATTTGAAAATGACTAATTTTCCCTTTGCAAATTTGTAATGTTACCATAAGGATGCAGAAAGCATAGAATCTTACAAAATGAAACATTCTGCTGTGCCCAGTTAAGTTTACAGGGTGCCAATACATTTATTTTACAGACCCTTTTTTACAGAAAGTGTCTGTGTGCCAGTTCTGAACAGATCTGAGGTCACAATATATATTATTTTCAATTATCTATAAGTAAGATGTTGTTATAACTGAGTCACTGGAAAGATTTTTGAAGTATTTGTGTTGCCTTAAGCCAAGTACAAACAGAAAAGCTGTAACGTGGTCAAAGAAATTGCAGAGTAGTTTAAGACCATCTACCTGTGTGAGACTATGCCATCCTCAGATGCTTTTGTTCACAGTTGCTGATGTCATAGGAGTACATTTTTATCAAATTGATGAAGAATTGCTAGTTACAATAGCTGGGAATTTGGCTGATAACTTTTAATATTTCTTAATGAGATTGAAGTATGTTAACATCAGAATTTTAAACCAAATTTACTATGATCTAAAACATATAGCTAATTGCTGTAAAGATAGAAGTATCTCAGAATTATTTCTAATAAACATAAACAAATTAAACAGTCACACGTAAAAGGTATCACATGATTTTAGGCATCTTTAATACCTGGTGGGTTTGACAGTGTGAATGGCACATCTGACTTCAGAGAAAATATCCTTATACAAGTAATCAATGCAGTAATTGTGATGTATAGACTTGGAAACCTGAGGCAAGATTTAGGGTTGCCCAATTTTATGTTTATAATGTGGGAGTATATACCAGAGGTAGTCAGTCACTCGAAGATTCTTTCACAGGCAATGGGTTTGCGACGGTGTTCAATTCATCAGGTATAGGTGTCCATTTTAGGGTAAGACACACCATGTCTTGGGATCCATTTATTGTATTCACTCAACCTCCAGTTACCATTTCAGCAGCCTCAGGTGATTAACTCATGTTTTATCAGCTAGGATGTGAGCAACCACAGTTAGTGATACGAATTTCACCATCACTGTCCATACTCAGTTCTGTTTAAATCATTGGCAAATTTGCCATTAAAAGTGAGTATTTTGAATCATATCCACACACAAACAAAAAAAAATCCATTTTTTCACACCCTTAGTATTAGAAGCAGAACTCCATTGACAAGTGCCTGTCTTTCTGCTTGAGTGTATGTACTTTGCTATAGAAATTCCCAACTACGTAGATTTCCTGGCCCCATCATCACTTAAGCCAAGCATTACTTCAGGTTACCATTAGAACTGCATGTCTCTGGAACTTCAGCAAAACACCTAATCCCTGATTTCAAATGTCTTCACCTCATGCAAGCTCATTGTTCTCTTGCCAGCTACGATCATAAATTCTAATTTATTCCAACGTTAAACATATCCATTAGTCTCGCAGTTAAGCAAGTCTGAAAAACAAAGAAGGAAAACGAAAATCACTGAAAATCATGTTGTTAAACTGGCAGGAAACCCAAACAGCTCCAAGCATGTGACGCCGTGAAATGAAAGAGAATAGCGACATAGTTCACAATGGGCTTGTTCCAACAAGACGGAATTTAACAGGAGCTATTGACATCCGCAGGAGAGTCAAGCCTGGTATAATGATACTATTTAGAGAACTGGTACAAAAGCACCTGTCTAGATTTTGAGAATGACCTTGATATACTTTCAAGAGAAAACCATGTGTAACAATTTAAGATAAATTATTCCTTTCCCTCTAAGTAATTCAAAAGTGTTAGACTAAGAAAAGCCCTGCTAGGTCAGAGTAAATGTCCTCACATCCTGCCTTGGAGAGGGGCCAAAAGCAAGGGAAGAGATTAAGAACAGGGTGAAACTGTAGCAATGCATCTGCAGTGATTTAGGGCTCAGGGACCTCCTGGGGAAGAGGTGTCTTTGCATTTATCAATTTCCAATAGCGGTTGCTTCCTTTAATTTATGCAGGTATTTTTTGATCCTTTTTTTAGTATTTTAGCAGCCACATTGCACTGTAGCAAGGAAGCCTGTACAATGTGAAATGAACAACCCTTTTTTGCTTGTTAGTTTTGAGTATACAATGCACAAGTTTTATTTGATGCTTCCTAGCTTGCTTTTTTTCTTTGAGAAAACTGTAAAGCAACTCTTCTATATTGAATGTCTCCAAGCCACTCATGATTTTATATTTCTTCTGTCATATTCCTCCTTTAGCCATTTCTTTTGCTTCCTCATCAGTTTTAGTCCACTTAGTCTTTCCTTATACAGAAGCCAGTGCACAATTTTGATTTTTTTGGTCCTTTTCTGAACCTTTTCCAGTTAAACTATATACTTTCTGAGTCAAAGGAACCAATCATTCAAAAAGTAATTGTAGCTGTAGCCATACACTGGACTTTTTCTCTGTTTTGCTATTTCTCTCGTAATAATTTCTAAAGTTTATTTGGCCATTGCTAAGTGTTGATCTGCTGTTTTCATAGAATTATTATAAACTATATGTATAACTAATACAAATATCTATCACAATATTTGCTGATGCTGCTTATCTTAGGTGGCTATTTTTGGTGCCCTAGGGGCACAACATTCATTTTAATCTTGGTTTTCCTCCTTAGCCAAAGGAGAAAGCTAGATATTTCTTCATAGCTCTGCTTCAGATTTAGGATTAAAGTTATATCAAACTGAGAGAAAGAGTAAGTGCAAAGTTTACAGGGAGTCTCTGCATAGTTTACACAGACCCATAAAATTGCAGGTTTTAACTCCATCTCTCCATCTCACCTGAAGGAATACAGATCGACTTCAGCTCCTTGTTAATATTTAAAACATTTTCTCTTGCTTCTCTGAGGCATCTAATACAGTTATCTTTGACCTATTGACTGGCCTCATCCATACCAAGTATTATTCTTGCTGCTTGAGTATTCTTGTTCAAATCAATAAAGGTAAAGGCAGCATGATCTGCCTATAGATGGAAGATGTCCTCACATATTATATACTTTGTCATGTTGGCTGCCTAAATTTATTCTAATTTCACAAAGAAATTATAAGTACATTTTAGTGGAAATCCCCTGCAAGAACCAGTCTTGCCTGTAAATTGAAGTATTATTCCCAAAAATAATCAGTTCTTTTGACGTTATCTGTCAACTGTACAAAGACATGGTATAAGACATCACCTATATGAAGTTTCAGCTTAGTATTGATACTTCAGCATCTCTGATTATTGCTTCAAAGATGTGTCAGGGTGCATTTGAACTCAGTTCATTTTGTTACACTTTGAAGTACTTTCAACAATTGAGACAACCAGAATTGAAAAGTAGCTGCCTGGAATCCATGCAGGGTCAGATTCCTTGCTAGGAATCAGTTTTTAAAATCATATAAAACATATAGAGATATGTTCCTGCCTGTGATTATTATTATTTCTTTATTACTAGCTGAAATTATTTTTGCTCTATAACCTGCAATTTATTCCAGAATGCCATTTATTTTAATGAGAAGCTCCCACCTCTCAGAAGTCAGAAAATTTCTAGAAAAATGTTATAATTTTACAGCTGTGTCATCAAAAGTACATGTTGGTTGAAGTCAGCTTGAGCAGGAAGAACCAGCTATAGAAAAGGAGGCACAGCCTGACAACTGGCTGTTTCAGTTATGAAACCCCTAGACAAATCTCTCAAATAAGCTGAGTTCACTGGTGAACTGAGGCCTTGAGGCTGAGATTGTCTAGCCTGCAATAAATGTATTGCCCTGTTCCTAAGGGTGGCAAGAAACTGTTCTGGTCTTACCAAACCAAATCCACTGTCCCTGTGACACAGTAATCAATTGGGAGAGAGTTATGAAGGCAAGGAGTGATTGTTTCAAGGGTCTTGGTACATTCTTCAGCTGGTGTTGTTCTTCAGTTCAGTTTCACTGAGTCACAAGCACTCTACTAAATGGTCAAGGTATTGGATGAGGAACATGAGGGCAGTAAGGCTCCCTATTTCCTTCTCCAAGTCAGGACGAATCTCAATTTTGCTAAAATTTCACTTCAACAAAAGTGGTGGGATTTTGAGGTGTTTTTTATCCTACAGGCAAGGAACAGAGTGAAAGAACAGTGACAGTACTTGATGGTGTAAACCTTAGAGCAAAAAATGCTGCAAGACTCTACTGCACACTCCATTTCTGTCTTCTCTCTGGTTTTTATACTGTTCCTCCATTTTCACAAACCCCAATGCCTTTTTCCTTCTTGCATGCCTGACAGAAATGTCCCTATTAAAGAGAGAGAGAAAATTTACAGTACCTTAGATTGAACCTATTACTTACTTATCCCTGTTCGCTCTGAAAGAAACATAGGGATATGAGTCAATCTGTTGTTCCCAGGATACCTCCAAGGAGAGGTGGCTCAGCTTGCTGTAAAACCCTGCCCTAACAACAGCAAAGTTAATTTGTCAGTCACATGCTTATCCCTGGCACAAAAGAAAATGTCAGAGATGGGAGTGGAAGTGTCTGGTTTACTGGCATAACATCGGGACGGGGAGATCACTGTGGCTGTAGTAATCTGCGCTGTGGGACTGGGTGATGACCTTCAGGTGATGAGAATTCTTTGGATGAGTAAGTGAAAACCTGGCTGTTTGTGTCTTTAAAAAAATCAGAATATTCTCAAACAAGATTTTGCTAACTATACTTGCTTCACGCACAGAGTGCAATGTGCTGCATAAGAAAAGAATAGCCATACATTTTATAAACTATTCACTTATTTTAGGTTACAAATGTACATACGTGTACATATTGTTTTGGCAGAACAGCAACGGTTACGTCTGATGGAGAGAGCAGATAAAAACACATGTTACACAAGTGTACCATATCAAGAACAACCTTCTCTTAGCTGGATCCTCTTATAGCTATTGTCACAGAATCACAGAATCACAGAATCACAGAATCACAGAATAGTAGGGGTTGGAAGGGACCTCTGTGGGTCATCTAGTCCAACCCCCCCGCCGAAGCAGGGTCACCTACAGCAGGCTGCACAGGACCACGTCCAGGCGGGTCTTGAATATCTCCAGAGAAGGAGACTCCACAACCTCCCTGGGCAGCCTGTTCCAGTGCTCCGTCACCCTCAGAGAGAAGAAGTTCCTCCTCATGTTCAGACGGAACTTCCTGTGCCTCAGTTTGTGCCCATTACCCCTTGTCCTGTCACTGGGCACCACTGAAAAGAGCTTGGCCCCATCCTCCTGACACCCACCCTTCAGATATTTGTAGGCATTTATAAGGTCCCCTCGCAGCCTTCTCTTCTTCAGGCTGAACAAGCCCAGTTCCCTCAACCTCTCCTCGTAGTGGAGATGCTCCAGTCCCCTCACCATCCTTGTAGCCCTCCGCTGGACTCTCTCCAGTAGCTCTTCATCCTTCTTGAAGTGGGGAGCCCAGAACTGGACACAGTACTCCAGATGAGGCCTCACCAGGGCAGTGTAGAGGGGAAGGAGAACCTCCCTTGTCCTGCTGGCCACACTCTTCTTGATGCAAAATCAAGAAGTTGTCAAATAAATAACACCAATAAGAGATATTTAATTTATAAGAAGGGAGTTTTTCTGTATGTGTTGTGGTCCCTGGACCCATAACAATGGACAATTTCATCAACTGGATGAGGAATATTCAGTTGCATTTTATACAAATGAGGTAGTTCATATCAAATTTCAGTCTAGCTGTTCAAAATGTAAGAAGATTATATTATCTTCATAATTAATAACTGGACGAGTGATTTCACTGTTTGGGAGACTAATCTTACTTGAAGATTTTTTATTAAAATCCCAGATTGACTCTGGACTCTGTAGATCTTTTTAAAATGGTGACAGCAATATTTCCAATAAGTGGAAAATAGTAGACGGCAACACAGATTAAAGTTTCCTTAAGTCATTGTCCCATGAGACTATCTATGGTTGATCCTTCCTGAAAAATTTTTTTGGGAGAACAAAACTCTGTCAGTCAAACTCTATTTGCTCTACAAGATTGTAAAATTAATAATTCCCTTCTGAACCTGCCAAGTGTCTGGCTGGGTCCTAAATATTAGGCCTGGCTTTCATTTTATTAGGATGAACTAGCTTTGAAGTTCTTTGGCTTCCAACCAGGACACACTTTCACCAGTTAGATGTAATTATTTCTTTACTTTCTCCTTCCAGTTTACTATTTCTGAAGATAACAGAAATAGCAGAAGGAACATACTTTCAATTCTGGGAATGGCTTCTTGGTTTCATTTACAAAGAAAGTAGGAATGGCCATTAATGGCACAGACCATAAAGTTCAAGGCTGCAGAGTACATGGCCTTGGTAGAAAGTCAGTCTGATTATTGCATCAGTGAAATTGAATTATAAACATTTTCTGTGTGCTGCTTTAAGTGCACCTGTCTGTAATCATAAGATCAGATACTGCAAACTTGCATAGTGGATTTGACAATAATTAGATATCATCTCTAAAAGAACTACTTTTATGAAGCATATGTGAGGAGTTTCAGCCTCTGCCAATCAAAGATATACATCTCATTGCAGTTGGTAAGGTACATTTTGAACACCAAGACACCAGTTGTCTTCGCACATGTAACTGTCTACGGCTGCAGGATCTCTCTCTAACTCTCAGTATTAGGATCAAAAATATATTTACGAATATATAAGTAGAAAGTAAATTCAAGATTTCCACCATCCATAGCACTTTTAATACATTTCTTAGTTCATGTTCCTTTTCATCATCATTCTGATTTTTAATATGTTTGAAACCTAATCCATGTCTAGGAAGTCTAGCAAACCGGCTTTCTAAGAAAATACTTTCATCTGAAGTCAGGCATATGAAATTAAGAACACTCAAATTTACCAGATGAATACTCCACCTTATCCCGTATCTTGCCTCCAGCCACGGCCGGTAAAGATAATTCACAGGAAGAGGAATAATGTCTCGAGAACTAAATGAAAGTTTAGGTTTTGCTCTGAATGAAAGACAGCACCTATTCTTCATTCCATATCTATTTCTTGTTGCATTTTCCTAGAGGCATGTTTTAGCCTTGAAAAACAGTTTTTTAAATTCATTGTCTCAGCGTATTAATTCCACCTTATCCAGAATGGGAGGATATAATGAGAAATTTCTGGTACTCTCTGTGAAGAAGTTCAGGAGTTGACTTTAGCTCAAATAGACTAAGCATTTTAAGGCTTGCAGGGGCCAGCAGCATGCACGTGAATCGTGCAGCTGACATTATGTCTTGCTGCCCCAGCTAAAACAACTCATTGACAGTGTGGTAGGGGGGAAGGTAATGAGACAGAGAGAGAGTCTTTGGCAAAAGTCCTTAAAGATGCTGGAAATTGTGTCTCTGTAAAAAGAGAATGTAGCCATCCTGCTTCCGCACTTTAGCTCTTCTTATAATGTTTCTCGTTATCTTAATATTACTAGTCCTTATGCATATCTCCCTTTCTTTAATTATCTGTTCTTCCCATTTTGATGTCTAGGTGTTATGCAGAGAGTTTTAGGAAAGTAGTGAATAAGGCTCTGTAAAGCATGGAATATTCTTTACACAAAATAAAACAATTGTTATCGGAAGTGGACGGTACATCAGAATTATTGGAAGCTACAAGTAACTCATGTTAAAGACCCAATTGCAGTGTTAAAAGATTTCTGTTGTGTTGTGTTATATTGCATCTTGTCTACCAATTTTATTATAACTGTACTCTATGTAACATTTTCTAATATTGTTCTCTGTGATGCTTGTCTGTCTTTGGTCTATGGCTATAGATAATTCAGGACTGTAAGTGTGCATAGCCTGCTGAACTCTCTTCTTGCCAAAAATCACTTTACCCTTATCTATGAAATAACTTCACCACAACATTGTCCAATTGTTTGCGTCAGCTGAATCCTTCTTCAGCCTCTCTCGGATTAACATTTTTTCCCACACGTACTTTACTTCAGAGGAAACTAGAGTCCACAAACTACTGGAAAATAATTCTAATAAATTGAAAAAACTTTAATTGATGATTCCAATAACTGAAACCTATTGAGCAACTTGTAGAAAATCAAGTTAGAGCAACTGAAGCCATATACAGTAGTCCAGCTGCGATTCATGCCATGGAGAACAGGTTCTGGACTGACATATTTAAAACACTTAAGGCTAACCTTTATCGCTGTATATATGCCACTGGATACCACAAACATACCGTGATCACCTCTCTTGCACTGATTAAGGAGAAATATCCTGTATGGCTATATAACCACCGTTTACCTTCTTGCATACCAATATCTTATTAATGGTAACCTATAAGATGATACAAGGACTATTTTTTTTGTGTTACTCACCTAATTCTCCACCACAAGCTAAAAGGATTTGCTTAAATGATCTGTGGAGAAATTGGTTAACTGGTCTTTGTGTTTGTGTTCTGGGGTAACTTGCTTTGGATCAAATGCTTTGTACACTTGACAAAGAGAAGTGTTTAGCCTGCAAGTCAGATCTACATCCTTAATGGCATTACAATTACCTGAATAGGAATGGTGTGCAGCTTTAGTTCACAAATATTAGTCGTTATTATACTGAATGTCTGATAAAGATGTAAGCCTTCATGCCATTTCCACTATTTGTACTGAAGAAATTTCAGTTTGCTTTGGTGTGAATCTATGGAGAATCAGACCCATAGTCACAGATTTATATATTTGCTTTGGGAGAAACACATCCCTCATTGCCTTCTTTTTATTCTAGGGCACTGTGTAGCTTTATGCGTAAGTGTCTGTACTTCATGCACATTTGAAACTCAAAAAGAAAAAAAAGTACTTGATTTGAAAAAAAAGAATTTGTAAAAGTAAGTCTGCTCTGTTTGTACTTTTAATTTAACACTGGTTGGGATATCTGCCAATGTAATATAGGCACTTTTCTGTGCACTGGAAAACCCAATTAGGACTTGTTCTTAGTTTGATTATCAGTCAGAAACATGCATACAGAAATATTCATTAGAGACCAACTGAGAGCTGTGATAAAGCAGCAGACAGCTGAATTATAGAGTCTGTCAGTATCCCCACTACAGTTTTACATTTGCTTGATAAAGGAGAAGTAACAAAATATCTAAGATATAATTTGGTGCCCACTGGAACTGTACTTCATTATGGTAGATATTGTTCTGACTCTCTTCAGGAGGTTGGTGAGTGTTTCATGACAAGATATTGTGCACAAATGATAAATCACCGGGCTAAATGCTGCACCAGCCTTCCATACACATAGAGGTAACACAAGCGTCAGCTGCCAATTGCCTTGCAGTCACGGCCTAAAGCCAGTAATTTGGGGGCTGGAAACAGGACGGATTCCAAAAGCTTGAACTCAAAATGGTATTTTTAAAAGTGGGATGATTCCACAGACCCCACTCACCCAAATTAAACAATAGTTCTATACAGAAGCTAGACAAAAGGAGAAGGAAAATAATTCCTTTTGAGTTTATGAGTTAAATTTGTGCAAAATATCTCAGTTAATATTAGATAGCTTTTTTTTTGTAGCTTACAGACCCTTTACTGTTGGCCTTAACTTCTAGCAACCAAACCCACTGGCAGTACAACACATTATCTGAAATGGTAACAGGCTTTCAATAGGATTGGGAAGGACCTATTCATGGAACTGTGATATCAGTCAGCTAACTAGATCAAAGTCTTTCATAGAGTTAATTTAAAAAGTACTTGGGAAATCTGATTCCAGTAACGACTTCAATGTGTTTTCCTTTCTAAACAGAAGTAATATCACATTTGTAAATGAAAAAAATGACATCTGATCCCTTTATTGAATGTGACATTTTAGTAACAAAATGGTTCAAGATATATAAAGTATCTAAAATTAAATTATTTAAATAAATATTCCAAAAACATAATAAGGATGGAGAATAAGGGTCCCTTCAATATTCTTAAAATGAATTAGAACCTTTAACAGTGTACTGGTTGCAGCAGTCCACAATTTGAGCAAAAATAGAAGCAGTGTGTATGCTTCATTTTGTGACTGAATTTTATTTAGACTAGGATTCCTTAGCAGTCTTTATTACACACAGTGCATAACATCAGTAAACCTAAAATAAACACATGTTAAATCACGTTACTAAACAAAACCATTTAAAGATCAATTTCCCTAAGACTTTCTAGTTATATGTGCATTCAATAATTGTACAATATTTTCTAATGAAGGATTAAAACCAGTTCACTGTACAAAAATAAGACAGACCCCCATGCCTAAATGAACCATTTAAAAACATGCACAGACTTTGAGCAGAGCAGGATACTAAAATATATGTATTCTCTTCGCAGCATCTTAATAATTTACTAATTGGGAACTAATGCCTATTTTTGGCATAGTTACGCAAGGTGCTTGACTAGCGCATCTTACTTCACTACTTGAAAGCTTCATTAGCTGTGAAAGCATTTTCCCTCAGAATATGTTTCCCTGTCATGTAAGGTAATACAGTTTTCCCCAAGTTACCAGACAAAGAGCAGATGCACAGAAGCTATGTGTAGGTGTACATTAGCAGGTACAGGCAGAACTGAGCTTGGTCTTCCCTTGCTCATATTGAAATTGGAAACATGATGGGAAAAGACACCAATGTAGGCGTCTGCATCTGAATTTTTGGTCCAGACACAGTTCTAGCCACATGCTGCACCAGAACTAACATACTGTGCTGAAAGTCTGGGGGCTGACTTTCACAGTAGAGGATGGGACTGAAAGGGTAGTGCAGACCTCCCCCTTTTCTGCCCATGTGTTCCTAACAAATCTCTTTTACCTGACCTGAAATTATCTCAGCTGTATGGAAAAACAACTCAGAGTCCTTGCACAGCCAAAAATTTGCCCAGCAAAGAAAAATGCTTAGTTTTGCATCAGGTCAAGTCCCTTCTTCAGCTTACTGTGCAACGACATATTTCCTGACACTGGTGCTAGGTAAGTAATGGGGACTTGCAGATATAGCAAGGTGGAGAGGGCTGAGCTACCTCTTTTTATAGCACCAATGGTGAAGGATGCATAAAAAAGATGTGAACCCCACCCATAGAAAATTAACATGAATGTAGCACTAGAGAAAAACCTAGCGACTTGCCCAGAGGTGGAGAAGATTCCTTTTGGAGCAAGACTTGGAATCTGGAGATGAAACTTTGTCTTCTCCATTTTAAGCCACCCTCTGCTCTCAGGGTTCTCCAATGCGTCTTGTGCATACCTGCTTGTTGAGGGGTTATCATGATGACATCTCCATATATAGTGGGATGTTACTGAGATTTCACTCAGGCAAAGCACTTTTGATATGTGTTTAAAATTAAATGTTCTGCTGAAGGAGGATGGTCTTAAGTCTGTGGCCACTGGCTCTGCTAAATCAAGATCTTCAGCCTTGATACACAGTTCAAGGAATTAACAAAGTGTGAAAAGGCCTGTTGATTTCTGTGAATTTTGGTTCAAAACAGCTTGGTTCTCCAGCACTTGGACCCATTTTTAAGTATCATTTACTCAGAGCTCAGGAAAACAACATATTACCAGTAGATCGTTTGTAAACTGTGTATCTACCCCAACATGTGTGACTATATTCAGTCTTCTTGTACAAAAGCATCATTCTCAGGATACGCATTTAAATACACACCTGATTATGTGGGATTTGAACAGAACTGACGTTACAGTTAGATATGTACTAAATAAAATCTAACTTTTCTGTCTCAGACTGGGGGGAGGAAACTGAATGCTGGAACCATATGGAGTTTGTAAGGATATTTGCAAACATGGTTGCTTACACACTCACATAGTTCAAGTTTATAATACTTTAATGTCATTCAAATCCGACTCTGATTTCATGTTCATTTTAAAGAAACGTAGACTTTTATAGAACCATAAAGACACATATACAAGTATATTAATACCATAGCATATATTTTTTTCCAGATTAATTTCATTCTGAAAAAAATAACAAAGATACAGCTGAATACCACATGAAAAATATTTACCCTTGCAAGCACTATTCATATATCAAAAATCTTTATTAAAATCATGGGAGCACACTGCTGAGTAAAAACATCTGTCATTTCCCCTCCATCTTCTTTTTTTCCCCTTAAACAGTAACACTCACATTTCAAATGGCTGAAGAGTTTATATTTAAGTTATTCTGAGCATATGGAAATTCCCTGTATTATCCACATGCAAGGACAGATATCAGTGAAACTCTCAGATAAAAAGCCCTAAAACACTGATTATGAAGGGAAAAGAGTGAAAGAAAACACAATCATTGTATGCCAGTGCTATATTGGATATAGTAGGTCTGGTGATACATGTTCAGTATAGTTCTAGGAACTGACCTTTTCCCCTCTGTCATTACTAAAGATGGGGTGGGTTAGTTGTCCTTTTCAAAGGATATATTTATGCTTTGCTGACAAAGTTGTTTTTCATGTTTAAAAATAAAAATGTTTCTTATAATAGACATATAATTATTTATACTCTGGAGGCTCCAGTCTCAGTATGTGGAGTACTGGAGAAAAAAAGGATAGTCCTTGCCTTGAATAGTTTATAATCTACTCCATAAATCTGTCATTTGGTATAAATTTAAAAAGCTAGCCAAAGTTTTTACTCTTACTTGAGTCTGTTTTTGCTTATGTTGCTTATATATTGACATTAACCCCTCAACCTCCATGGTCTTGCTCCTGATTTGTAGCAGTGCACCTGTAAAGGAACATGTCACGTCAAATGGCTTCTTGGTTGAGCTGGGCTACTTGAATGAGTGCTAGCTGAACTGCAGCATGATGGCTGTAGAGGTGGGAGGACTTGTGAGATAGCACAGAAGCAATAAGAATGGCAGACAGGAGGTCATCTTTTTGCCGATGGACAGGTTAGGTCATTCAGCTTCCAGGACTCTGTAGTCATTTCTCATGATTTTTAAGGAGAAATTCCTCTTATCTTCAGCAGCTGCATAATTCTTGATCAGACATTACATGACACTTCTTTTTCCAGAACACAGTTAATGACTCTGCCTTGGCCTCCTGCCAGGTATGTATTTATACACTGCTTCAGTCTTACCTTGCCTGGAGAATGAGAGCAAGAGCAAAATACTGTGCATGTAACATATAGCAGAGTTCACAGAGGGCAGTGCAAATCCTATGTGTAACTGTGCTGCTCAGCCAGACTTGCACTGGAAATAAAGATTCCTCTCCCCATCTTTTTCTCAGCTCTATAGTCAAGTCAAAGTTTTTAGGTTTCTCGTTTTTTTCTTACATTAAAAGACTATTATCTCCTTGAATGATAATTGCATGACTAACTCCATATTTTCCGAAGTTGCAGAGGTCTCTGCATGAGCTGAAATCATCTCTCAGGCACACACAGGACTAGTTTGTCTGCAGGAGTAACTCGGTCCATGCCGTTAAGGAAGCAGCCTAACTCTTGTAGTTGCATGTGTTTAAGTTTTAGGAATGTTACTGTTTCTATTCATCCATCTGGCTGTCAGGGGACTTCTCTAGATCTCACAAGCAAGATATAGGTGAAAATTAATTTATACTGAATGAAGTTAGACCAATAATTCAGCTACAGAAAATGGTTTTCAGTATTTCTTAGTAATCCAGAGACAGTGAAAGAAAAGTATAGATTTTGACAAATGCTGGTGTTTCATAAATATGCCAGATACCAAGGTGTTTTCCTCTGAGTAAAGTCTGCTGTGAAAATTCTGTAAATTCACTGATGAAGTCTGTGTTTTAAGTCCCCACAAGTCATCTTTTTTTCCCCTCCACAGCTGTTGTACTATGGCATCCACTGTTTGGAAAAGAGGAGACACAGCTGGCTGCTTCTTCAGTGCTGCCATTGACCCTTAATCTGTCCATTAATTGTCCATCACCAGTGATATCTGCTCTCCTACACCCTCATCAAACACTTCCATTCCCAGATGTGCCTAATCAGTTCTTCGAGACATGAATGATGGAAAGTCAGCCACAAGTCCAGGCCTAGGTCATGACATGGCAAAGGAGTTTTACACAGTACAGACCACGTGTTGTCCACCCACTTAAACAAACTCTCTGGATGCAGTAGCTGGCATCTGTGATGCACTGAATCTGCAGAAGTACAGGATGGAAGGAGAGAGTGGTTTTTTGAAAGATGTTGACAGGTGATGTGCTTTCTGTCTCACAATGAAAAACAACATGCTACCAGAGAGAAGCCATGGTGGAGGAGATGCAAAGCTGTCTGCATGCTCAAGCAGAACAAGCTGGTCTTGAGAAGAGCCTTATATCACCAGCGAGGAATTGACTTGGTCTGAAACAAACACTTCTGAAGCACCCAGATTTTGCTCCAAACTGTTAAATGATAAAAGGATGCATCAAGAATAGTAAAAATTGCCAAAGGATCCTTCCAAGACTCCATTGTCTAATCTTCTGTGTTTTTAGAACAGCTCTGGCACAGACTCAACCCAGGAAAATGAACACTTTCAGAAACAATGCTTGGGTACAGTTCAGAAGTCAGCACTGGCCAGGGATCCTCTCAATATGAGACATGAATACGACCATGTTACTCTGAAGGCTAAGAAAGTTTAGTAGTGTCAATAGGACATACCAGGCAGTTGGCTTCAGTTCCAGAAAGCAAATTTAATCTCCCTATACAGATTTCCAGGCTCCAAAGTTGAATGTTCCTGTAGTTTCCAGTGATCCTCAAAGGGACAGAAGGTGACTTCTTCAAACTGAAGTGCTTCTTACTGTCTCTTGCAACAACAAAGCAGAACATCTCTGGGTATGTCTTAATGCAGATTTTCACTGGTAAGGCAACATCTAAAACCAGGGTGCAAACTTGTTTGGATCCTTTTCAGTGTCTCTGGAAAAGCTTAGATATTAAATCAGACAGAAGCAGGTAGGCACTGCCACTTGCAATAGACAACAGGACACAAGGAGATGATAAATCTATGTTCAGATCAGATGGCAAATTAAACATCCAGTGAGCCATTACTAGCCTGGTCAGACTTTGACTTAAATTTGGAATTGTAATGTAACAAAACTTGAGCTTGTATCTCAAGGGACATTCCCCTACCATATCCTGTTTAAACATTGAAGCAGGCATACTTTCTTTTACCTTGTACTAAATAAGAATGGCTTTAAGAAAATGTAGGAGAACGGATTCCTAATCCAAAGGAAAAACCTCCAAAATCTATGTAGCTGTTGCTCCTTCAGCAGCCAGATTTTACTGTTTCCCATTTCCCGTGCAGTTGTCACTGTCAAAGCTGCTCTCTGCAGGTGGCAGTGCCTTGCTGCTAAATGGTGAAAGAGAGCCGAGAGAGGAATCCAGATCTGCTGCCAAGAGAGGGGATTTGCTTGCAGGCGCAGGAAGAGGACAGCAAGCAGGATGGGTGGTGGAGGATGCTGGCAGCAAGAAGAAAAGGAGGCTAAGGACACACAGACTGTGGGGATGGGGGAACAGAGGAGATACCTTTAAAAGCAGAAGAGGGAAAATCCAGATGAGGAAGCAATACAAGTGGAAGCTTTCTTATGACAGCTGCAGAGGAAGGGAAAGAAAAAGAGAGGAACAAAGTGAAGACTTACAGGAGGGTGGGGAGTATTTCAAAGTATTTCCCTGCCATGAACCCCTAAGGAAGCAACAGGTGACAGGAGGCTGATGCCTGGTTTTACACCTACATTTGTCATCTATGTCTCTGTAGTTCATTAAGAATACACCTACTGCATATTTTATGAGGATGGGAAATCCCAGTTAGATTTTCCCTTAACAGGCCGTCTTAAGAAAATCTTACTGATTGCCCTCAGTCTTTTCTCTAAGCACCTTCACAGCCCTTCAGCCATCTCATATTTTCTAAAGAAAAGGAGTGGTTTCCTCTGAAATCACAATCAGCAAGCTTATCACTTTGTTGGTGCTCTGATAACAAATAGCAAAGGACTTAGGAGAGCAAATGAATGGACCTTGAAATGCAAAGTTGTGACCTGACTCTAGGTGGCAAAGCATCTGAGCACCTATGAGCACCTGAAGATAAATCTGATAACGGCAAAAGGAATGTTTGGAGTCTACATTTTTTGCCTGAAAGCTTGGTCCAACTTTAATATGATTATACAATGACACGGTCATTCATTGCTGCAATTTCTTCCTTTTTTTTTGGCTTCAGAGAACAGAAGGAGATGAGAAAGGAGGGCGGAGAAAGAGCTAAGCGACGGAGTTTGTGAGTGTTTGCAAACCTGAAAGTTCATGTAGAGTATTTCTCACTGCAGATTTAAATTAATTCTATTTATAACTCTTTCTTATGAAAAAATTAGGAGTCTAAATAAATAGAAGACTGTGTTTAGTTAAATAGCACTTCTTCTTACATCCACATATTGTCCTTTAAATATAATTGTTTACTAAACATTAAACAGCTCTTTGGGGAGGGAGTTCTCCCACAGATTGTGTATTTATCTACTAGTTCATGACATTTTGGTGGTCAGCTATAAGTTAATCTCGCTTTGTTTCTTGTTCTATTCTTGTTAGATATTAAGAGTGATTATTAAGCATTTTAAGCAATTGTTAAGAAAAAATCTTCTGCTAAGAATTATGAAATAACTCTTTGCTTCCCAGACTAAATGGCTAACTTCACAGCTTCTTGTAAGTGTGAAACAGTACGCATCTTTCCCAGTGAAGACAGGGAATCGTGGGACTCAGTAACAGACCTTAGGGACCTGGACAAACAGGCAGTGTACAAAACAGTTGCTCTGAAAACAATTGTGTCTCTAAACCATCAATTCTCATTCATATGTAATGTCATGATCCTGCTCCTACTGAAATAATTGGTAAAGTCTTTCCTGTTTCCACTGGGACTAAGACTGGTCTTGTGGTTTCCATTCTGCAAATACACATGCACATACTGAACAGGCCTATTCATATGATTAAGTTCAGCATGCAAAAAAGGATTTTCACTTGCAGTTTGTACATTACTAATGTTTGGAAAACGAAACAGTTACTTTTCTTCTTGAAACTTTTAGTGTAAAATATCCACTGTTTCCATTGATTGTAAATGAAAGATATTGACTCATGAACAGAAAACAGCCCATTTTTTGGTGTATGTGTTTTTTTAAATCCTAAATATGAGCAATGGTGGTTACAAAGGGCCCTTGTCCCCACACAAATTAGCTGCAGGAAGAATTTCATTAAATTGTTTACTGGCCATGGCCTTTTTCTTTCTAGATGAGTCTTGAAAATCCAGACAACCCTCAAGGAAACATATAAATCAAGAAAAATTTATTTTAACAGTATAATAAAAAAATGTTCTATCAAGATGACATTGTTCATAGTTATTTGGTCAAAATTAATATCCTTCCAGGAACAGACTGCTTTTTTCAGGCATCATGTAATATAAACAAAAAAAAAAAAAAGAAAAATTATGAAGAAACTTCCTTGCTTTTGTATCTCGTGCTACATACTCTTTTCTTGTGTCTCTGCTCACAAACCATTTTTCTCTAAAATGACTCACATCCCATTTCTTGACTTTGAAACCTAGTGAATTGTACATATTAAATTTCTTGAATTACATGAGCACTCTGCCCTCTAATACTGATAAAATAGGAGGATTTATGCTATCATTCCAAACCTCGAACCAATGTCAATATCTGCATTTTATCTAAGTAAACAAGGTTGTCAGGGAATTCATTTTTCTTTCCTGCTTTCCAGGAAATGCAGAGTTCCTTTCTTTCAACTAATAGACTGGCAGATATTGGAGAGGCAAGATAGCAGGAATTTGTATGGTATTATTGCTGGGCAAAAGGTGTAGAGCCGGGATAGATATTGTGCTCTCTGTGGTAGCTGGCTATTCTACCTGGTATGAGGGGGACTGAATTTGCCATCACTGCTCTAGAGCCTGCATGTAACTGTGCACGATGCAAGGGGCAGCAGGGTGTCACAGAACTAAGCCCTCCATACCTGCTCTGAAGGTCTAGGGAGAGACCAAAAGCTTAAACATGGACTTGTGTTCACAAACTCAGACTTGGGACACGAATCCTGCATCGTCCCCTCCCAGTAAAAATTTGTTGATAACGTTATTTGTGTATTTAATGCACACTGTATTATACACAGGATTTGAGGCAGGGGATAAAGCCATCATCTCCCTTGGAGCACTTGAGTGTGAGCCTGTGTTTATATTCTGGTTTCCTATTCTCTTTCTCACTTTTCAATTGAAATTAATCTTGAAATCTTTTTTGCAAGATGTCTCAATTTTTGTTGTTACCACAGTAACATATATGATATGAACAAATATTTTCAAAGATCACAAATTTCAGCTTATTCAATGACAGATTTTGGGTTGCTTTCGGTGTAATACGTATTTCATCAGATTGGGCTAAGCATCACACAATTTCTACCTCCTTTTGGGTTTTAGCACTGCCCAAAAATCCTGCTTCTGTTTCACACTCTCTGATCTTCATAGCTATGTACATGATGAACAGCTTTGATCTGAACTTCAGATGAAGCACCCTTGGGCTTTAACGATAGGACAATAGATACAATCTGGGTTTTAGGAAATGAGAACTCTTCCTCTAAACACGTACATCTTAGTTACAGACAACAGCAGCATTGCAATATCTTTGCTCTGCTGACACACATTGACATAAACCACTTTCCAAAACTGGCTACAGTTAAAGAATTTCCTGTAACATCAGCAGACTTACTATGAGTACTCTCTGTGTGCTTACCTCTGTAGCCCAAGGTATGGACTTCATACTGCAGAGATCTAGAAGTGGCTGGCTCAGTTTCCTAGAACATGAGAATTTCCTGTTCTCTGCTGGTGGCACAAAAAACCCCAACTGCTTAATTTGTTAAAGACAGATTTTAAGAGAATTCTGGGAAATGTTTTGTTGCCTGCGGAGTGCATTGACAATAGCTGTCCTCCCAGAGTTTCTGAACAAAACAACCCCACACAATTTTCTAAGCTTCCCCGGTACTGCAGTTGATAACTTGATTGGCCTCACCTCTTACTGTGCTCCTCTAGCCACTTAAGCTCAGCTGCTGGCTGGGAACTAAAATAAGCCCTTAGGATACAGTCACAGCTCAGCTTACAGGATATTTCCAAGTGACAGGAGTCAAGGTGGATTTATAAACAGTAGCAGTTGCAGAACTTTACTGCCAGGTACTTTCTCAATACTGTTCAATACTCTCCAAAATATGTACAGGAAAGCCCAACTGGACCCAAAGAGGGTCAGAAGAAGATGTTGCTTGGGAAAGAAAATGAATTAATTATATGTAGAAAGAATTACTTTGGCTACCAAATGGATTATGTTTTTCCCAGTCCATTACACCCCAACAGGTGAAGGTCTCCAAAAGGTGCGCAAGACACATGCACAGACTGACAAATTCTGGTCACTGCAAGAGAGCTGCAAACAAGTGATTTGCCAGGTGCACCTCAGGGTAAATATGCCTTCTAGACCTGACTTGTTTCTTTGACTGCAAGAAAGCATAGATGATTAAAGACAGCAGATCTCAAACACTAATGTGTTATCTTCCAACTAAGCAGATTAAATTTCCAAAAGTGTCAGAGGCCTCTTGGAACGAAGGGATTTTGTGCTGGATCTCTCTGCTGTTTTTAAAACCGTGTAGTTTAGAGTCAGTCAAAAACATGCAAACACTAAGAGCTTTATGCCAGTTTTCAAAACAAAGATTCATGGGGTCTTTGTGTGCGTTCCCTATGTGATTAACAGGATTGTGGATGCCTGGTGAGTTTTTAGAGTAGAGAACTTTTAGTATCTTCACTAGGAAAAAAAATTCTATTCTTCATTTCTGAGTTAGGAGACCAGGTGGCCTTTTTACTTTACTTTTTACATTGACGCATGTGTTAAAATATGTGACAGTTTATATCTGGCCTTCATAGCATAACTTTAAGGCCAAACTCAACTCACTAAGACAGCAACTGAGAGAACCTTACAAATTTCTACAGACATTGAATCAAAGAGATATTAATCAGCAAAAATCTACAATACAGGAAGATGCTATCTTTCTTCTTCTGCTGCATCATATAAACACACGTTGTAATGTTACTATATTTTTAGAGATCCATTTTATTATAATTCACTGTTTATTTATATTCTTTTAATGTTTAAATTTATTTGGCAGAAAATGCACATATTTGTAAGAATGTATCTGAGTTGCAGAAAAGATTGTTTCATTCATGTATTTGTATACTGCTATGTGTACAGACATATATTCATGCACACAAATATTTTCTGCCTAGGAATTTTAGACACTTAAGCATAATGCAAATTTTTTTTAATGTAATAACCTAGTAACTGGCAGCAACTGAGTACTCCTGTGAGAATTTCCATCATTTGTGCATATTTGTCATAAAGAATAGTAAAAAACATTTATTTATAATGTATCAACCTCTTTCCCTAAACACCTAACCTTGTGAACATATCAGATGATAAATTTCATTACTCAGTG
Source organism: Opisthocomus hoazin (assembly GCF_030867145.1). NCBI lineage: Eukaryota > Metazoa > Chordata > Aves > Opisthocomiformes > Opisthocomidae > Opisthocomus > Opisthocomus hoazin. The sequence goes on along the minus strand of NC_134415.1, from coordinate 112,735,804 downwards.
TAAGAATACACCAGTTTTTTAGCTGAAGTCCAACAAGCTAGAGTTTTAAGTGGTAATCAGTAATAATATATTGCTTGTACCTTAATGCCACTATTGGTGATTTAGTGATTAATTATCTGACTGCCATGTAGTGCTTAAAATAATCTAAATGCATAGGGTAAATTAGTTGATCAGGAGAAAAGTCTGTCATGCAAATTCAGTTCTTACAGAACCTTCCTGTCACACTCATCAATGACAGACTAAGTGGGTCACCAGAGTGGATGGCCCCTGTTAATTTATTTTCTCAGACATGCAATACATATTCATGATATCCTGCTGTTTGTCTGTCACCTCAAAGAAACTCTCCATCTCCTCCAAATTATAATTAATGAAAATATGCACGGTTAGGCTTAGGGGCTTGGAAGAAGAGATACTGGTATTATGTTGCAGGGGGTTGCAAGGTATTGGTATCAGCAGTTGTTTGCTAAAGTGGTAGAGGAAAAATGTTACTTAGCCAGTGCCTTCTCTTTTCCTTCTTCCAAATGACAGATGTAAAAGATCATGTAATAAAACCAAAATTTTTTAAAAAAGAAATATGTGTATATATATAGATATATTTAAAGAAATATACAAAACATTATTCACAGAGCAGCTTTTAGGACCGCTCTGTTCTTATCTAAAGTAATTTCTTTTTCAAGCCAGCACAATAAAAGATCTGTATGGACGCAATTCACGTGTATTCATATTTTTCAAAATTGTACTTTCCTATTTGACTAGGTTGAGCATGTTTTGATAAGTATGCCTTTTTATCCAGAATTATCCATATTAATAGTAGTTGTTTCCTGTCATCACCATGGCATTACACGATATAGGAAAAGATATATTCTGTGTATTTTTTGGTAGCATCTTACAGACCTGAACAAATGCACCTTGGACCCAAACTAATGAAAAGACAGACATAAAAACATGCAAGCAAATGCACATTACTACACAAGTAATGGCAATAGCAATGCAACAAATTGTATAGTCATATGATAAATTGTTAAACCATGCTATAACTAAAATTCACCTCATGCTGCTTCAATCTCTCTGTTACCTTTAATTGTCTCATCTTCTTCCCGCCACTAATCTGCCTCCTTGAAGACTAGCTTGAATATTCCACACCTCTAAACAGCTTCAGACAACTGTCTGTTAAGTAAGGGAAAAAAAAAATCTTACTGCCAGAGAAGCGATTGTTCCTCATGGAGCTTTTCCAGCACTTACACTGCAAAATGTGTAAGTCTGAGTCCTGGAAAAGTTGTTATTATTGTGTTATATTTTGCTCCACATTGGGCTGTGTTCGTCCCCCTGTTCTTATCAGAATCACGGGCCTACTTTCAAAACATTACAGGTAATTTGGCTGTAATGACGTCTTTGTTTAAATGCTGTTCTTACTCCCAGTTAATGAATGATCATTAATTTTACCAAAATGCAAAAGTTTTAAAATATTAAATTTATGTACATGTTTGCCGTTATTTTGAATTCTTTCTGGTCACAATGAGGGGCATAAATACAGGAAAATAATGGAAATAATAATTTTTAACAGTTTTACACATTTGAAAAATAGTTCTTCTGTTCATAGTATGTAGGAAATTCATCAAAGTGAAGTGGAAGGATTTGATTGCTGACCCGCATGACTGACTTGTGGCTTTGTCACTCATAAATAATGTATTCAGCCCCAACTCATGCCACTGAAACATTTATACCACAACACATCGTGTATGTTATATAAATATTTATTACGATGAATTATTAAAATGAGCAATGAATATTTATTCTTCTTGCAGCGTGAGTATATGCATGTATGTATATTCTTTATTTATATAGATATGGACATACAAAAATATTTAGATAGCTCTATACACATGAATATGCATGTTTATATGTTCTTCCATAAATGTATATGCTCATGTATATGCATCCGTCTGCACATCTGGATGTATACACACAGTTGTAATTCTGGAAGGCTGTAAACATGCTCTTTATAGATGCACATTATTTATAAACAGAAGCATCCACATGAAAGGTGGAATTATGTACATTTAATATTTTTTTATTATCTATGATTAATTCTGACAGGATCATGGCTTAGCTGCAACCATCATAACAAAGGCAGGGCAAAGGCCTCAGTTGAACTGTATCCAAGTCTCTGAGAACATGACGTCTTTCATTAGCCAAGATTTACAGCACAGGAGAACTCTTTCAGCCACTGTTTTCACACGTTAGTGTGCATACAGAAAAAAAAAAATTACTATATAGCTTTTGTGATACCTGAAATGCATTTAAAGGAACAAGCTTAGATTGTGATTCAGATGGCTCCATACAACAGATGCCTGTTGAATGCTGGAGCCTGTCTGGGTCCACCTATCTAATCATATCTGATTTTGTAGACTGTTGGCACATTTTTTTAAAATTTGCTATGAAATCATATGACAGCACAGAGAGAAAATAGAGAGAAAGCTATGACCAGTGTTAGGGGAGCACAGGGGAGTGAAAGAGCTTGGGAACCAGACATGAGATGCATTTTCCAGTCTCTGAGAAACTTTTCATGCACATCATGACAGAAAACATTCCAAAGCCAGATACACATTCGAAATATTAATAGGAATGCACTGAGCTCCATAGACAGCTGCTTATTTCCCTGTTTGCTATGTACAAAGCAAAGGATTAACACCACTGGCAATATTTGTGTCAGGCCATACTGATTAATTTAATATTCTGATTGGATGAGCAGCAGAGCTTTAACGGCTGTTAACTTTCTGGCAAGCGGTGCTGAGAAGGTGATAATGAGATTAACATTTGGAGGACCTGATTTGCTTTTGCTCTGTATTTAATTACTACTTTGACACCAACTGGTATGCACTATGGATTGTGCAGATATTCTGATGGTTATCCATATTTGCTAAACTATAATATTGGCTTTAAATAAATGTGTTAAATTCAGTGATTTCAGAAATACTTCGTACAAGACATGAGAAATATGTAATCTTTAGTTCAATTAATAGAACCTTAAAGAGAGTAAAGCTTAAATGGAGTACGAGGGGTGCCTACAGGGAGTGAAGAAAGAGGTTGATCAGAAAAGAAAGTTGTATATTAAAGGGTAGAAAATACAGTAATAAAGTAAGGATTGCCAAAAGTTGACTGAGCTGATCAAGCTGAGTTACATTTTGCAAAGAAAATTAAAACAAATCTTAAAAGCTCCTGAGCTCTATCAAGAAAACCAGAACAGAGAGGAAAAAGAGAAATTAGTGCAATCAGGTCTGCATAAAGATTTTGACATTTCTTCCTTCCTCTAAAAAAAGCAACGTGCTTTCACTCACTCTTCAGGAAGATTCTGTAGGAGCTTGATAATGTCATGTAAAGATTAGGCTTAATTTTGAAAGACAAAGTAATTAAAAATATGAGGTAAGCAACACAGAAAAAATGCAGCCTTTCACTAAGCCAACTCATAATTGCTTAACTTGATTTTCTGGAGTGTAGTGCTGGCCAGCCATGGATTAAAGCAAAAAAGACAATGAGTAGTGCCGTAAAGTTGGAAGGAATGTTTTACACACATGGTCAACAATTGCTCTTCGGACTAGCCAATGACTTATTTTTTAATAAGATGTTGCTAAAGGTAGGACGATGACATTTGCTGAATGAAAATTTGAATTTATACATAAAAACGCATGTTGTTGTTACTCAGTTTACCAAAAAAGATTCCTAGGACTATAGCTCATTTATAAACAGTTCAGAATTTGAGGAAGCATAGTGCTTTAAATGTATATCTTCTAAACACACTGTCTGTACTTGTTTGTATAAAATCATATACGTTGTTCTCAGTTTTCACTGCCTGAGCAAACCGTATATTTAATTACCTTGACCTTCATGAATGAAACTCAAGAGAGACCTCTTTTTAGACAGCTATTGTTTTGGACCCAACTTCAACCTGAAACAATCATTGTGGACAAAACAGAGCACACTGGGACTGTTAATACGTAC